>NC_135317.1:93032063-93349178 GCF_048772815.1 Callospermophilus lateralis | reverse complement strand
TTTTTATTATACAGGGGGGCCATGTAGTGTTTAGAACTGGATTCTGTTTACCTATTTTATTACCTGGGGCATTCCTCCTTCATGTTCTTTATACTGGGATGTACAGGTATGAAGCGGAGGCAGCCCCAAGCAATAGATCCGTCTTGGTAGAACAGTTTATCAGCCAGTCTAGATTAAACTCTTTAGACGTAAAAGACTCGGTCCACAGTGATTTCAGTTTCAAAGTAATCTCTCTCTGCAGTTAAAGCTATTTTCTTTGAGTCATATAAGGGTACAAATAGTAAATTTTAAAATGGTGAAATAGTTTATTTTAGTAAATTTTACAATTATGTACGTTATTCTTTGCAGTTTGGGATTTATGGGTTGGGTACAATTAAGCTTCAGGCCATTAGCCGAAAGCATTGGACTCATTAGAGAATACTTTGTGGGAAACAATGTCAATGGAACACATGATATAGTAATGCTATATAGCAATATTTTCTGACTGCAAAGTGCTTTCCATAAAGTACAAGTGAAATGGGCCAGTTACTGCCTTCAGCTGAATAAATATATTCACTCAGGTAAAGAATAGCACACTTACTTTGGGATATAAACTTTTTATACAGAAAATTTCTTTCGCTTCTTATCACCTAATTTCAAATTTTTTAAACACTAATGATAAAAATATTTAGTATCTGTAATATATGCATATGAACTTATAAATCACATACATGCTAATGTTCTAATAAATTATGTCAGTTTAAAAATAAAAATGTTATAAGTAGTTGAAAATAAATCAACAGGAGAAGTTTCCTTAAGCAAATGTTCTTGTGCACCCTTTTGGGTTATGTGCATTTCACTGGAGAGACCTTGGATATAAAGGATTGCAATTTTTGGCATAACTTAATTAATATACATACATTGAAGGGAATTCCAAAGAAGTAAAGCTCCAAGTTTTGTTTTCTCTTATTTAAATTTATAGTAATTGTATGTCATTAGGTGTTTGACATATGTTTGATCTCAGGAAAATGAAATTTTATGAGTTAAAGTTTAGGAAACATTCTGTCATGTATTAGTAAAACTAATTAAGCTTAGCGGTAGGATACTATAATCCCTCCTGAGTTTCCAACAGCAGTGGATGATTTTTTTTCTCCTAGAATCAATACATATAACTCTTGCAACCAAATCAACTTTCCAAAAAGCAATTTCTTTATAAAATGCATGAAAGTCTGGTGCTAGTTGTGTGTGTACTGTTTCAGCCCTGGTCCAGCTCAGCATTTCCTGACTTGCTGAGAGCTATTAGACCAATCTTGTTGTGTCTTAATTTTTTTTTTTTTTTTTTTAAGAATTTAACCTTTACTTTTTTTTTTTTTTTTTTTCCTGTGGTGGATCAAATCCAGTTCCTCCCCAGTGCTAGGCAAGCGTTCTACAGTCGAGCCATAATCCCGCCCCCTGTATCTTATTTTTTAAGTTGTGGAAAATGCTTTAGCAGCAAGACCTGCCTATGGTCACCTGGTGCTAGGTCATCTCGGGGAGATCTCGGGCTCTCTTGATATTATAATGGTAGACACCTGTCAATTTACATCATCCAAACTCATAGAATGTATGATACCAAGAAAACAATGACTTTGTGTAATTTTGAGTTCATTATTTGTGATGAATGTCCCACTTTGGTGGGGATGTTGATATTGGGGGAGGCTGTGCAGGTGTGGGTACATATGTGGAAAATCCAAGTGCCTGCCTCTCAGTTTTGCTGTGATCATAAAACTGCTCAAAAGAGTAGTTTTGAAAAATAAGTGTTAATGGTTTTCATCCGACCAGGAAACTAGGAAGCCCAAACCAAACTGGCTTGTTAGTCAGTCTTCCATGGCTATAACAAATACCTGAGATAATCAACTTACGAAGAGAGAAGGTTTGTTTTGGCTCACAGTTTTAGAGTTTCAGCCCATGAGGCTGAAACCTCATGAGTTGGCTTTGTTGCGTTGAGCCTGTGGTGAGGCAGCATGTCGTAGTGGAACTTGTTAAAGAGCAGAACTTCCCACCTTGTGACCAGTAAGTGAAAGAGACAGAGGAGGGAACTGGGGTCCCACTGTCCCCTTCAAGGGCACATACCCAATGACCTAAAGACCTTCCACTAGGCTGTTCCTCCTAAAGCTTCCACCCCCTTCCAATAGTAGCTCACTAGGGTCCAAGCAGTGAAGACACTGAACTTGGGGGACATGCCAGATCCAACTCTAACATGGGTGTTCTAGTTCCTGCCTGCCTGGCCAGTATTCCTACTAACTTGAAGGATTCCGTAATGTTCCATGTAAATTAAATCAAACCTCTCTTCACACAGGCCACATTAATGTACTTGATTGAATCCATTACCTGAGAGTGAATTCTTATTGCCAATAAGTATTTTGAACTAAAAGGTCAAAAAAGATTTTTAAATTTATAATTCAAAAAAGCCATCATATTTCATCTGTTGTTCAATGTCAGTTTTATGAAATTCAGTGATACACTGAATCCTGCTGGCAAGAGTTAATGCATCCATAGTAAATAAGATTCTTGCTAAGAATATAGGACTTCTCATTTATGAGATTGTGAGAGTTAGAGATTTATGAGATTTATGAGAGCAAAATAAAATTGGCAAAATTCTAACAGCATCACTGTTAATATTTAATATATTTGTCTCCTTTCTCTTTCCCCTCCTTTTATTGATTTCACTTTTCTTTGATTCAAATGAAGCATATATGGGATAGTGTGTCTCACTTTTCACACATTATATTCATAAATATTCAGTTAAGAAATTAATGTCATTCTAAAACATTATTGAAAATGATACATGGGCTCCATTATTTACTTTATTATCTTCTGCTAGACATTAAAAGATTTTTTTTACCCTGAAGTAGAAAACCTTCATTTTGATATGATAATTTCTTTAGAACAATGAATTCTTATCTTGAGAGATAATTATTTTATGGGAAAAGGTGGTTCTTTTTTTCCCCCACAATCATCAGCAAAATTTTAAACCTGTGTGCACTGATATTTCATGAGCTTCCTGTTGTATCCAAAGCCAACATGGAAAATATGTGTAAAAATGTGGGCAACCTATGAAATAATTGTCCTCAGGAACTGGAGGCAGAGCGTTCAACGTTAACTTCAGAGCAATAAATGCGAATAGGTATTTTTGCTGTTTTGGTTTTGGTTGTCTCAACTGACTACAATTTTGATATTGCCTCAGAATTTGTTGCCTCAGATTTGATGTTGCCTACAGATTTCTGGCAACGGCGCTTATTTTTATGACCAGTTGGTCATGAGCCTCCCAGGGGTCCGTTTCTGGGCTTTGTGGTTTTAGTGAGAGTCAAGTCCGCTCCACTGAGCTGTTCACATGACCGAATGCCAGACGATAGAGTGAAATCAAATATCCTGCTCTGGAAAAACAAACCACCCAAAGGACTTGTACGTCGTTCCTGATTTCTTCTGATTTCTAATTTAGGAGCTGAAATTTAAACAAGAGGCGGCAGTTTGAATTCAAAACTGAAACAATCCAGACTTCTAGAAACAAGTAATGAAATTACCTGGGTTCATAGTGCAGTCAAGTGTGTTGTGACGTCTTTATTGGTTTACTGTGCTACTAAGTCTACTACTTCTTCCTTCCAAGCACATCTGAGAAGCTTGGAACTGATAGCAAGTGGAGTTTTGTTGTTTTATTATTTTTATCAACTTTCCATGGGAAACTGAAACAGCATTTCTCTCATAAATGAGAGTCCATCTAAGTATGTTCTGTGTTCTCTGTGAGACTTAGAGGGTGACTTATGATGCCATCATCAATTCCCATGTTCTGGGAGCTGGCTTTATACTCGGCTTGCTTTATCTTCTCCACAATCCTGGGGAGATCTGTTCTAAAGATGAGAAATCTGAAACTCATGAAAATATCAAATATCACAGTATATAGTGTTTAAGTGCGTCTCCCAGTGGTCTGTGTGGCTGGTAGGTAGCTGAGCAGGATCGACCCCCGTCTTCTTCAAATGCCATGTGTGGGACCACTCTTGGGCTTTAGCATCTTGCACTAACACATCTTTTCTCCAAATCCCGTGGCTTTCTTGCACAGTACTGATCACACAGTCTTATGTGTACTTACATGATTCATGTTTAACTTACAACTAAATTGTAGGTTTGGGGGGTATCAGAGGTGGTAAAAACTGAGAATTTTCAAATTGTGCAATCCAACAAAACACCCTGCTACTACTATGAGCTAGGCAGTGGTTTCTAATAGGAAACGGATAACTAGTTGTGTATTAAAGCCAATCGTTGGCTATGCTCTGGCAAGACCCCTGGGGTGAGAGGACACACACATACATTGCAAGCACACGTGGTCCTGCAAAGTCTGATGAAATTTTTTGGAGGAAGGGTCCCCCTTTTCTCGAAGGCTTGCTACATACATTGTTTTACGTGTGCTGTCCAGATCCCTCTGATTCTCACAGGGAAGGACACTGAGGCTCAGAGATACTAAACAACCTGCTACAGCTAGTAAACAGCAAAGCCAGAATCGGTGTTGAAGGATGCTTTATTTAACCACCTATGGCTTTCTTTTAAGCTTTTTTATTCCATTTGAGCTATTTTGTTAAAACACTAAAATAGAATAGAAAACATTCTAACAGCCCTAAAGTTAACTCTTGTGACCAGAAATAAAGAAATAAGTGAGCACTGTTGTCTAAGACTAACTACAATTGCCTGCGCACCCTTGAGAGAAACTTAGTTTTATTATTATCGTTATGTTAGATATTAATGCAACAGAAAGGAGGAAAGCATACTGTTCATCACATTATTTAGATTCAGTACTTACTTAGTGAGCATTTACTAAGTGATAGGAACTGAGCTATTCTGTTTTATACCCAGAGCATGCATTGAAGTATAGAGAGTTAAGTAACTTGTCCAAATTCACACCAGTAATGTAGATCTGGCAGAAAAACAGTTATTGACTTGAAATACAATGCTCTTTCTATTGCCTTGTTTTAGTGCTTTCTTTAGAGTATATTTGCTAAGACTTTTAATAAAATTTATTTTTGAAAAAAAAATAACTGTGCAGTGTTTTCTTTGTTTGGAAAGCCAAGAAAAGCATGGTAGCAATGGCTTATTTCTATCTGTAACTGTTGGAAATCAATGTGTCTGGAGCTTTCTTACATGTAGCAAGCTCGAACCATACATGACATAATTATAATTAATTCTGCCCCAAATCATCTGTAATTGTACTCTGAAATTGTTCCTTGAATTCACGTGTTTGTTATTTATGCTATGTTGATTCGAAGTTTATTTTTTTAGGTAGGGGATCTATCAACATTCTTAATCTTTGTCAAATTCATTGGCAGACAGATTTATAGTACTGTTTGGTTTTGTCCCCTAAGCAACTGGCCAAACAGCATATTGGTTGTGTTATGTTGGGCTTTGTGGTTTTACAGTTTAGGAAGTCCAGTCCTTGTTTAATAACATGCAACCATTTCTGTTCTAAAAAGTTTTCCTCCTATATGTAACCACCAGTGGTTGAAAACAATATTTGGAGGAGACTAACGGCATTTAAATTCCAAAACAAAGAAATAATGCCACTGTCTAATCAATCAGGAATTATTTTGTTTCCACAACAACTAAACATTTAAAAATCATCTTTGGAGAATAGAAATTTATTTGAGTGTGGTTCAGAGTAAAGATCATAAGCTTCAGAGTCAGATCCAGATTGAAATGTGGGTTGTGCTATTCATCTGGGAGATGAAGGCACTAATACACAGTGTGCTGTGCTGTTGTGAGGTAGACAGATTGAATATTTGCATGTGTATATGTAGTGCCAGACCCAGATAGTACTTCTAACTCAACACCTCATGTCAAATATGAGTAAGTCATTAATGTGGGAGATTGAAGTCACCTTATACCCTCCTCCATCAAGAAATCATCCATATCGCCAAGGTGAATGGAAAAATAAAGACGTGAACCTCTGTTTGGCGAGACGAGGAAGACTTGCTAAATACCAGCTGGCCTAGAAGGAAGGATGTGTGCCCAAAGCAGACATGAGATGTGGACATGGACAAGTGTGGAGACTGAAGGCAGAGCTGTATGGCTACGAGAGTCATTTTTGAACAAGAGGCCATGTCTGAACTCCTTCACTGTAACAGGTCAAAGGCGGGTGAGCCAGGGAGGAGCTCTCTCAGACTCACTTTGGGTCTCGGCAGTGATGGAGATGGGATGATCATGAAAATACAGGCCATGGTTTCAGAAGACAGCCAGTCTCAGCTGCAGTGGAGAAGAGTGTTTGCATTAAGAAAACCAACACATCTGCTGTGTCCACTGAGGAAATGTAACATGCAAATGAAAATACAAACAAAGCCCTACATCTTGAGAAAAATTGTTATTATTCTGGAACATGTTTCTGGATGCTTCCTTATATGAATCCTCAGTAAACGGCTGGTACAGCAAAAAACTCACTACTTTCAATACTGTATGATACAACAAGGGACCAGCCCAAGATATTTTTAAAATATGAGTGAAAAAAAGTTATGAAATGAGAAAACCTAAAAATTCATGATAAAAATAAAACATGATCACACAAAAGACAAAAATTGTTACTGAATATTATGCCATAAATTTACAAGTAGAGCACAACAACACCTTAAAGAAATAAGTGTGCCCCTGAAGAATTAGTGCAAATTAAAAATACAAGAGCTCAGAAAAGAAATAGTGAGTAGTGGAGAGATTCAAGAAACAGAAGAGATAAATGAAAACACAGAAATCAAGATAAAGTTATCAGGAGAACATGAGAAAATAAACCCTGCTGAAAACATAGCAAAGATGGAGACAGAGGATGAATGTGAGAAAAATGAGCATACGGAACAAGTTTAAAAGATTTAGAGAGAAAATGGTAGGTAGCTATGGAGGACAGACAGAAGAAATCAAACACATGCATTATTGGAGTTGCTAGTAAAGAAACTGGAAGTTAAGTGACAAAACAAGTATTTGAAGGTATACATGAAGAGAACTTCCACAAATTAAACTTGAGAATTTGCATGTTGGAAAGGCAGACAAAGTCCAGTGGAAATTGTTCTAGAGCTCTCAGTTTAAGAACGTATCCAAGTTAAATTCAGAGGTAGTGAATTTAACAGGGGCCAAGAGAGGAGTCACGTGTAGAAGAAAAAGATTAATGTGACCTGAAACTACTCTGTAACCCATGGAATGCTGGACAACACTTATAAAATCTTCAGAGAAAATGTGACTCAAGAACTTTACAACCAGTAACAGTTGTCAAGTATGAAGGCCGTAATGAATGATTGGAAATATTGTTCCTCTGAGACATAGTGGTCAGTTAGAGATTCCTAAGAAACAGATAAATGAACTTCAACAGAAAATTTATAAAGGATTGAGTCATCTACAGTGAAAATAAAAATGAAATATATCTGCACACCAATAGGATAACATCATTATTCATAGAACAAAACAATAACAACCAAAGTAAAAGCACATTAGAGTAGAAACTTTAATTTTCTTTCATAGTTCATAACAAAGCAAGAGGACAAAAATAAGTGACTCTGTAGAAGGCCTTTTACATAATGAATGTGGATCTAAATGAGACATAAAAATGTGTTCTGAAAATGAAGCGTAGACCTTCTTTTAAACTGGGTATGGAATGTTAATAGATCAATCATCTTCAGTACCAAGGAAAATTGTGATGAAATAAAACTAGAAATTAATAACAAAAGAATAAAATTTTAAAAAGTCATCAAATTAAAAGATCTCGCTTTAACTCTCATGTGAAAGAGGAAATCCAACCAAGTTTTAAAATGTAGAAGATAAAGGTAATAAAATTTCTAGGTGGTAAAAAATAAAACTTTGAAAAGACCTCTAAAACTGGAATCACTGGAATAATACACCATAGAAAATTTCAGCATCTTGTTGGTTTTTTAAAAATTCATTTCATAAATTTAATGTGGTATTCACAAAAATACCTTCAAAATAATTTTGGATTTAGATAGGGTTATAATTTATAATTGGTGTGAAAAAATTTACAAACATGAATAGTTAGAAAATACACCAAAAGGAGTGTAAAGATGTGGGACTAGCCTCCCCAGATATTAAAACATAGTATTAAGCCTTAGTTATTTAGACACTTCGATCATATTTGATCATACTGACTAATTTGGTCGCATTTGACATATGTCAATCATAGTTTATAATATGAATGAGAAATGAAATTTTTTCAGTAAACAATGATGTGCCAACTGGTTAGCTGTCTGGAAAAAAAAATGAATCCTTACACTACTCTAATTCCCAAATGGATCATGAATGTAAATGTTAAGTATGAATTATAAAAATCCTAGAAGACATCATGGAGAATTCTTTATAATGTTATCATAAGGAAAGTTTTCCCAACAATGATTAAAAACCAGGGATCATTAGCAAAAGATTAATAAATTGTACTTACTACATAAAAGAAAACTATCTCTGCATGGCCAAAATTGCTGAAAGGAACATCAAACCAGAGGAAATTTTTACAACACATATCAGACCAAAATTAATTTAGTCAATATATAAAAAACTTCTACAAATCGACACGACTAAACCAAGAACCCCTGGGGCTGGGGTTGTGGCTTAGTAGTAGAGCGCTTGCCTAGCATGCCTGAGGCACTGGGTTCGATCCCTAGCTCCACATAAAATAAATAAATAAATAAATAAATAAATAAGCAAATAAAACATTGTGTCCATCTACAACTAAAAAATTTAAAAGAATTTAAACAGAAAAACCAAGAAGCCCATATAAAAATGGATAGACTATGGACATTCATTTTATACAAAGGAAATAAAATATATCTACTTTTGTTACTGTAATATTAAGCATATTAAGTATATTGTCATATTAAGCAATAAGCAAACTATTGTCCTCAATAGTTTGCTTTATTCTGTTATAGCATTTATTACAACTTTTTTTTTCTTCCGTTTCTAGTCTGTTCATTTCTAAGACTGTGAATTTCATGGGGAAAGAGATTTGATCTTCTGCACAGTTCATTCCCTTCCAACAAGCACAGTGCTGTCAGTCATGAGGCATGTAGTGATATTCTGTTCTCTTCCAATCTGTTATTTTCCTTCATCAAAGAAAAATACCTTTTAAATAGCTTTTCTGATCTCCTGTGTCAAATATATACTATTTTCATTTTTAAAAAACTAACATTAGATGGATTGTGATTAAAAAAAAAATCACATAAATTTGCCAAGAAACTGGGCAACATACAATGTGAACTGTCTAATTAGACTCTTAATAGTCAGCTTTAGGCACAGGGCATGATTACCTAATAGGAACTTACAAATGATTTATTGAATTAAAAAATATCAGAAGAAGAATATTTGTCAGAAGAGAGCTCAGTTGTTTTTTTTTTTTTTAAATTCATTCTTTGGCAGAGTACAGTGCTTCATTAATAACTTAGAGTTTTGAACTCAATTTCAATTGCTTTGAATTTTCTTCATTTCTTTCATCTGCCTCTTTGACTTTTTAAATTACCATGATGAAATTCATAGGCTTCCTTAGAGATGATCTGAATGACTTCAAAAGTTCCATTAATATTTGCTATCTCTCTAATATTTTAAGAATTAAGTAAATAATTGTATTTTAACATATCCTGTAAAATTCAATATATTCTTTTTCTTCACTATTTTTCAGACAGCCATATTAATGTTTTCCATTTTCTCTAGCTATCATTTCCTTAATACCTAAATGTTCACCTCTTCTAAAGTTATTTTTCTGTGTATTTTTAGTGTAGGCATTTACTCATTACATACACACATATAAGGTACATATATTTTCTCTTTTGCAAGTTAAATTACAGATTCATATACAGATTTGTGTGGTGACTTTAAAAAATAGTGATTTGTATATATTGTTCAAAATTGTTATCTGACAATTTCTATAACCTCAACAACATGAGACAGTGAGGATCACTGTCTGGGAGCTGAAGATTCAAAATGTTACAGTTGCTGTCACCAGAGCAGTAATAATCCAGTTTGGGAGACTGAACGTGCAGTTAGATGACTGTCGCTATCCACTGTTGCAGCATCTTATTATACATTTTATTAATTTAAATTTTGTAAAGTTATTTCCAAACTTTGTGGTGTTAAGCACAAGTAGTTTGAGTCAGAAACCTCAGCAAGACCACTGGGTCCTGACAGGGTCTCTCACAAGTCCGTTAGAAGGGCATTGATTTGATGTGTGGTCATCACAAAACTTGGCTGAAGAAAAGTCCACTTCCAAGTTACTCACATGTGGTCATCAAGATTGAGTTCTTCCTGAGCTGTTGGACTTGGGCCTCAGATACTTGCTGTTTTTGGCTAGATGCTGCCCTTCAATCCTTGCCAGTCACTGGGGGAGAAGGCCGCTCACATGCCTGTTGCACACGCCTGGTTTGCATCATAAGGCGAGAGAGAACACACTAGCAGAAGCCACGGTTGCTTAGTAACCTCGTGTTAGTAGTGATGCCCTGTCATTTTGTCCTAGTCTTTCATTAGAAGCGAGACATTAGGTCTAGCGTATACTCAAGGGCAGGGGATTACATGAGGGTCTGGATTCTAGGTGGTAGAGACTGTTGGAAGCTATTTTAGAGTATGCCTGCCACATATGCTAAGTACCCAGCAAATAGCTGAGTCATAATTCAGAGGAGTGAGATATTTCAGAGCCTTGTCAAAAACTTAGGACCTGAGTGAGTCTTTAGGACAGGTTTGACAAGTAAATGGGAAAAGCAGCCTCATATAGAAAAAAAAATACAAACAAAAGAGGAGACGGGCATTTTTCCAGATTACTTTGAAGACGGTGACAGATAATATAACTTGGCAGTAGCATTTTAATGTAAAATATTAATGAGTAATTTGAAACCAGAAACTTATTTTTGGCAAATGTTTTACTTTAGCCTTTTTAAAGTATTAATATCTATCATAAAAGTTGAAATGAAAGATTAAGCATAGTTCAGAAACACTTAATCATTTAACTTCAAATTTGCAAATCTGATCCAATGGCATATTGAAATGTTTTATTATCTTCAAAGGCAAGAAAGTAGACTTTTAGTTATCTACAAAAACACATAAGAATGATTCAAGTTTGATTTATTTTCATCTTATTGGTAAAAATGTAGACTTTTTAAAGATACATCTTTTTTTATAAGAATATAATTTGCCTACTTTCTTAGATGAAAATTCAAATTCATTAAGTTATCTTAAGTAGTGATAGGCTTCTAATATGAACTTCCAGATTAAGGTTTTTCCACATATTATAGTAGTTATTTAATCAATCATAATTCCTAGAATCATGTCTTATGAAAACTTCAGGCAGTAGCGACAGCACAGTTAGCATTTACTTCGTACTTAATCTGTCCTGAGCTCTGCACTGTGTGCATTATCCTCGCTAAATTCTCATGACATTTCTGTGGTATGGCTATGACTATTATTCCCATTTGATAGATGTAGAAAGTGAAAATCATAGAAATTAAGGAACTTGACAAAAATTTAAAATAAACCAAACTATTATGTGACAGAGCCTTGTTTCCAACCCAAGAGGTTTCAACTCCAGTGCCTGAGCTTTTAATCAAAAGAAGAGATGGCCTCTTAGATCAAACATATAGAAAATGTGAGCCACGTGAGTGCATAATCCCAAGTCATATGCCACTTTCCTTCTGGGTTCTGTCCATTTCTAATGGGATTTGGATGAGCAGCAATCTTAAGCAGTATCATTCAGTTTGGTTGGAAACTTTACTTGACGAAATCTCTCTTTCGAACTCTCTGCTAATTGTTATTACTAGATGGCCTATAAAAAGCTCATGCTAATCATTGCACTTTGGTTTGAGCATAGAATGTATAATAAAGAAAAAAAAAACACTCTGCCTTTTAGAGATAAGGTTTTAAAAAGATGGCTTGATACAATCAGTCAGCAGGGGTATTCTTCCCAGAACCGTAGAACTTAGAGCAGAGGAGGACACCCTTGTGTTTATCAGCTGGTAAGCGGCCTGATCACTGTGTAGGAGAGTGACACAGAAGTCTCTGGTTTCTCCTCCACAGTAGTAGGAAAGGCCTGGCTCTCCACTGCAGCCCACTGGTATTTGTAGGGACACACAGGGGTCTCTCTGCAATAGTAGTGCTGTGTTAGTGATTTGTCAACAGAGGGAGTGGGGTAGTGCCTCTGGGGAGGATGCTTTCCCATGAGGTACAGTAAGTTGAAATGCCTTTGGAGAGGATTCAAACCAGAACAAAGTAATTAACTTCACTGACCTTAAAGAAACGAGGGCAATTTTGGAATCTGGGAAGCTTTAAGTTACCAACTACGGTAAACACTCTGAACTTCGTCATTGTAGGAGAAATATTGAAATGTAAAATGGATGGTCCCATTGATGATTCAGTTTCATGTTCAGTGTTTAAATTTATCCTAGATATTTCATAGTTCTATATTTCAGAGAATATTTTAACTTAGAGCAGAGGAGGACACCCTTGTGTTTACCTTATACCTTGTTCTTACAAGGTATAAGAGGGGAAAAAAGCAAGACAAATACAAATGTGTATCTGAATAGACATGTATTGCCAGTGAGTGTGGAGAAAACAAAAATCAATAGTAGGTAGAAAAAGAGCCAGAATTGGGCTGTGGTTAGATTTCAGGGTTAAAAATCTGGACAGTGTTTCATTTCATTCAATCAAAAGGAATTATTTGTATATTCAGTAAGGACTGACAGGAGGAAGATGACATTCCAAAGAGTTATGCACTTAAAAGAGATAAAAGCTTCAAGCGGAGAAGTTTGAAAGAGAACATTATATCCAGACAATGATGGTTCTGATTAGACTCAAAATACTTTAAATATTTCACCTTACAACTCTAACAGATAATGCCTCAAATTAGCAACTTGCTTGTTATCTTGCCTAATGCAGAAACATATTTTTGTGCTTTTCTTTTTTCAGTGGCCATTGTAAGCAAATTAATAAGAGCCAAAATTTAAAGCTTGTACATGATCAAGTGAAATTTGTTCTTTTCTTTCTAAATTAGAAAATAATATAAAATTGAAAAAATTATTTTTTTCTTATAAATTTGAAGGATCTATTACAGGGAAAATATTTCCAATTTTTATTTTATATTATGTTTCAGATTTTAATTGAATTTGTTTATTAATATGTCAGTATTTTCCCTTATGATTTCTAATACATGGTAAGAGAATAGTAGTCTTATTTGGAATATATATCTACAGGATGTAGATATGAATTCTAATTATATATTGTAATTTAGATTTAGTTAAAAATAATTAAAATGGTTACATTTACCAATTTTATCCATTTGGAGTATATTTTAATATATACTATGAATTATGAATCAAATTTACATAAAAAGCAGGAATACAGGCGTTCTCCACTGCACCTATCAACTTGGGAGGCTGAGGCAGGAGGATCACAAGTTCAAAGTCAGTCTCAGCAATTTAGTGAGGTCCTAAGGAACTTAGCAAGACCCTGTCTCTAAATAATATGAAAAAGGGCTGGGGATGTGACTCAGTGGTTAAGCACCCATATATTAAATTACCAGTACCAAAAAATATATATATAAAATAAATAATCCTGTGCATCCTGTCCTGAGATACCTATTTATATATGGATGATTCCATCTTTTCCAATTATTCATATCTATTTTATACCAGCACTCTTCTCCTCTCAATTAATGATGCTTGTAATGTCCCTTATTTTCTTTTCTTTGTCAGTTTTTATTGATATAAATGACCTTAGGCTTTCCCAAATAAATTGAGGTATAAGACGAATGTTCCAAAATACACGTAGAAAAAAATCCTATGAGATTTTAATTTAAATATATTAAACCAATAAAATAACTTGCCAGGAGAATACACAAACTTGATTTTTAGCTTTCTTTTATGTGAACTTAAAAATTAAAAAGTATTTGATGTTTTGAAATAAGGAGTAGTGCTTAACCCAGTGTCATGATAAACCTGGACTGCTTGTGCTGTTCAGATGGTTGCTAGGATTCTTCAACATTCCTTAATCTGGCTTATGTTTGTCTCTTCTGGACAGCTGTAGACAACCTCTGGGACCAACCAAAAATACGAATTGGATAATTTGGGTGAATCTACATACCAGTTAAATGCTGTATTATTTGCATTTAAAATGGGCATTGCACCAAATAAAGATGGATGGTAAAATTCATGCTAATAATTTACACCAGATGGCAGGGGATTGGAAGCAAGAAGGGAATGAACCTTGAGCCACAGAGGTTTTTACAGTGTAAGAGAGCTCCCAGGCACCAGTATACTTCTGCAGCAAAGACAGGTCCATGCAAGCACCAGAAAGTTCTCTGTGGTTCCGCTGCCTCTGCCTTTGGCAGTATTGCCTTGAGAGGTTCTCCCTGGTACAAGCCCTCGGATCCAAGCACTGTGCTCTCATCTAGGAATGGGGTCCAGTAAAGTTAAACCAGCTGTCTCCTCTTCCTGTAGACCAGCCATCCTAATCCTTTTTTGGACAGGGTACCCCCAGGGATATTTCAACCTTGGTGCTGAGGCATGCTTGGATTGGGAACGTGGGCTTGCCTTCCCCTGATGCCTGGCCTCTGGGCTCAGTCAGGGTGAAAGTATTGTTAGCCAGGAGCAGGGTGTGCTATCTCCATGCCCTATTTGAAGATGGTGCTGAGTGCTTGTGTGCCTTGATCCCGGCCTTTCCCAATCCACATCTAGGTTCCTGTTGTTTCTGAAGGTGACAGATGACAGGAGTATTGGGTTGGACCTGGGGCATCTGGAAGTGGGAGAACAGGTGGCGGAGGACCCGTCCTTGAAGGTGGTGGGAAGGCTTCCATCCATTGTCCCATTGAACCTCTCCTACAAAACACAAATCCAAAGGAAATATTTCAATATTATGACTGGAAAGTATTAAACTCCAAGGTGGGGCTCTTTTGAGAGCAGGGCCTTGTACAGCTGCACTGGTCATGAATCCATGTGGTATGCCCAGACACACCCAGATATTTCTGACTCTTATAATCAAGACTTCTCTCTTAAAAATCTTTGTTTTCTGCTAACAATCTGAACCAACCTTAAGGATGTAGAACCTGTTTTTGAATGAATTAGAGCAAGTGTTTAAAGAAAAACATACATATTATATGCATATGTCCATTATATTTTTAGCATGTCCCTGCCATATTTTTGCAAATAAAATGTTTACTTCATAAATATGGCTTTGGATCACTTACTGTTTTCCTTGAAGACACGATCAAAAGGCTACATACATTTGTTTGGTTGTTGTGGAAACAATTAGGCCTGAGATTAAGCCTGTTTGCCAAACATGGAGAAATTTCAACAGTATTAAAGATTCTTTTATAAGAACCTGCAAATGGATATTTTTCTTCTTTATCAATATTTTACTTCTTTCACTTCTTTATCCCTAACTGATGATGAGGTTTATTTTAAAAAAAATATTAATGACTACGAATTGTTGCCTGGTGTTCAATTGTCATGGTTGGTGGGAAGTAACTGAGCCAAGATGCTACAGAATCTGCCCAAAGGACCATCAGCACTGATTCAATAGGCATTTTGAAAATAAAATTCCAGAGAAACAAAAGCAGTTTCAGGAGGATAATGGAATTCCAGTGCATTTTAAGAGTTGAGCGGCCGATGCCCTTCTGTATAGCAATATCATGATTCTTACAGTTGGTGGAACAGCATATGCCATATAGGAGTTGGCTGTGGCTTCATCTCCCAAATGGCAGGCTTGACCAGAGACCTCTCAGCAATCATCTGGTTCAGTTTCTTTCAGCTCTTTATGAACCAGTAACCAGATAAATAGCTGGGCTCCTCTTTGGGGGTCAATATTTATTGACTTGTACTAATTGTCACTAAGAAAGCAGTCTTCAATTAAAAAAAAAATGAAAGAATTGACTAAGAGCAAACTTTGAAAGGAATTTCAAAATTTTAATCTTAAATTTAAAATACATTTCTCTCTAATTAAAAATGTTTAATTGAATTTAAAAATTTTTAAATGTTCTTGAACATGGTATTTATTTCCTTTTTGTTTGCTTTTAGAATATCTTGATCACATTAGAAAGCTTGTTAATTGAATCTTATTAAATTGAATAACAAAATATTATGTGTTCTGTCTTCTTAACTATACCATATCAATGCATGGATATGTATATATATAGAAGCTAAAAAATGCCATTTCATGTTTAGGATTACATGCAAAACTGAGAATCTGAATTTTGTTATCCAGTAAAAATCCCATGGTTGTTTTTGCAAAAGTGCTTGCTGTTTCCTGGCTAAGGTCCAGTCTAAGCAATAACATCCTACTCTGTATACCTCATAGCCCTGTGTCTATCATTAAGGCCCACTTCCTTGCTTTCTGTTCTAAAGAGCTGTGTAACATTGCTTGATTCATGTTAACAACTTTTTATGTACCATTCAGCAGTCCATGAAGTGAATAATCTTTACATTATACCTATACTATCTGCAGTTTTATTGAATTTATATGTTTAAGGTTAACATACAGCTCATTGTTTAAATGGTAATCTCTTTGAATAAGTAGAACAAAATTCTGTTTAATCAATGTTAGATAAGCTGCTGTGCATGAATTTATCCTTCAGTCCGATTATATAAAATGCATCAAATGTATAACTTTATTGCCAAAACAATCATTAAGGGCCTTTCAGTGGTCCTTAAAATTACCTGTTCTAATGTGGAGAGGAATGTACTCAATTAAATGGTTCCTGAAATATTCTTGGTGTTAGCTCAGAGTCGTGAATCAGTTGTGCTTTTGTCCACTGGATGCAGATCATTTGAAAATGGTGCTGGACAGCAACACTGTAAATGAAAATGAAGGGAGAAATCCAGAAGAAGCATATTGTAGTTTAAATTGAAAACAGTACGTGTAAATATAAATTATTAATCTGATTTTCTGTAGCATTCCAAAGCAGGAAACATAACTTAATTTTTCATACAGAAAACAGCTTTAATGCTTTGAATATGGTTGTATACTTATACTAACATCTTTGTACACAAAGAGGTTAGAGTTGATTTGTATTAAATTAGTCAAGAGTAAAATTTTTAGTAAGTGGAACATGCTGAGTTTCAGCTCATGAAAGGGATTTTGAGAAGATCATGTTTCAATGTCTGGAATTTTTTGCTTTTTTGTTAGCTTCTATTCATCTGGTGCTTTCTTCCCGGTTCCTACCTGGACCTTTCCTGGTTAGCTTCCCTGTATATTCCTTAGAGCTCAGAAGTCTTCTATAAAATTCGTCCTCCTTCTGTATGTGTATCACTTGATCTGAAGCAGATAGAAGGTCAAGCTTCATTTAACTTGTTTTAAGTTTCCAACTATTCTTCAACTTCTATTATAGCAGGCCTATTTTTGATTCTCCTATAAAGGCCTTCAAATAGTCATTAGTTTCACATACTTATTTATGTGTATCTATCAACATGAAGACAAGAACAGTGTTTTTAAAGAAAACAAAAATTGTGAAAGCTGTTATCAAACCATGCAGAGCCCCAGAAAGAAGCAGTGAATAGTTGTTTAAATGGTAATCTCTTTGAATAGTGGAACAAAATTCTTTATTATCAAGAAACCACTTTTAGTAAAGTGGAAAAACTATAAGGAGCAGAAATCTGTTCATGGAAAGGAAAAGGAAGTAAGGAGTTGGATATTGATCTTGCCAAATGAAGCAGTGAAAGGAAATATTACATTGTGAATTTCTTTCCATTATTTTCTCAAGTACAATCCAGCAACTCAGATTAAGAGAACAATGGCTGAGGTGCTGGAAATAAATCCAACCCATCTGATAAATCCCTAGGAAACAGGGAATAACACAATTATTGAAAAGGGGAAAGACCTTTTTAGTTTCAGACACTGTTATTTTTTTAAAACCCAAAGTCATCATCTGAAGTGTGACATATTTCTTATGTTTTTAATAATGTATCTTACCTTGGCATTTTTTTTTGTTTTTAAAAATAAGTTCTATGTGGAAAGTTGAAATATTAATGACCTATATCAATTACTTACTACTAAACCAATAACTTTTCTACCTTAAAGTAGAAAAGAAGACACTCTGGTCACTTAGAAAACTAAGAAATTCTTATTGGATTAATTGGTATCCTCCCTGATCTGGTAGCATGGCCTTCAGGTCTATCCTGGAGGCTCCACGATGTGGTGACAGGGTAAGAAATGGAGGATATGAAGGCCTGGGTATAACCTTGACCCTTTTCCCTCTCCCCCTCCCTCCTCTTCTTGGGCCAACTAGATGTACACTGAGTTCATCCCCTGAAAGCACTGACAGTGGACATCAGTGCAGTGGGGTGATCATAGAATCATGTGGTGGATGCTGTGTCCTGTTGCAGGCACATGGTGTGTAGCCCTTAGACTGGACAGCTGCCATCACCTAAGCCGATGCTATCCGTCTACTTTGTGAGGCTGTTGTGAGACTCAAGGGATCCATTGTATGTTACAGAGTACACTTGTGACTTTTAAAACTACATATCAAGGTGTGGGATAGCTGGGTCCTATGTTGGTTTTATTCCTAATTTTTGAGGAATCTTTATATTGCTTTCCAGAGTACAGCTACATCAATGTTTATAGCAGCACAACTCACAATAGTCCAGTTGTGGAACCAGCCCAGGTGCCTGTCAATAGATGAACAGATTGAGAAAATGTGATTATAATATAAAATATATATATATATAATTACACACACATATACCCCACATTATGATGTATACATACACACACACACACACACACACACACACACACACAATGGAGTTTCACTCGGGCACAAAGAAGAATGAACTTTTTGCATTTGCTGGTAAATGGGTGAAACTGGAGATTATACTAAATGAAATAAGCCAGACTCCGAAGGGGTTGAATGTTTTCTCTGATATGCAGAAGCTAGAGCAAAGTAAGGGAAAAGGGCGGGGGTAGTAGTCAAGATCATAAGAATAGAGGAAAAAAATCAATGAAGTGTAAGAAAGAGTTTGAGGGGAAAGTGTAGAATGATAAAGGGGAAGAAATATGAAATGAATTTGACAAAATTACATTGTGTGCATGTATAAATATACCACAGAAATTCTACCTTTATGTATATCTATAAAGCACTGATTAAAAATAAATAAAATACCTGTATACATAAATAGCTATAGGTTGTAACTTGTTACAGAACTTAGTTGAGGTAAGTTTTTTTAAGAAAGTAGCTAGAATAAAGAGTTTGGTTCTCTAATTTGAAACCCTGAACTTCACTTCTCTTTTGAAATATCCCTTTGTTTCTGGAAAAGAAAAGTATTCATTAGTGGTCCCATACAACCTTTTCCATGCTCTGTTTCTGCCCTCATTACGTCGTAGTGTCATTACATATCTGCATTTTTATTTTCTTTTTCAGACTGTAGAGACTTTGAGGGCAGGGTCTGTGTTTGTTATCTTTAGGGTACTGGTGGCAACCACATCTAATAGGTGTTCCATGTATGTTGACTGAATACATTTGAGAAGGAATTTCCCAAAAGTTTTCATTGCATGTTTAATTATAGTAAGCACTAGGCAAGAGGGATAATTTTCTTTAGTCTATTAAAGAAAATATCCAGGCTTAAAATAATAGAGACCTATGAGTATTGTTTGCCTTAAATTGGGAACTCTGCATATGGCCCAACATACCTATGGTCCAAAGGAAAGGAGGTAAAAGTTAGTGATATATTCATTCATAGAATGGAGATCTTGGAAAAGTGGGAATATTTGTAAGATGGCTAGGTTGCTCAGTGTAGAAAGTGTTAGTTATCTTTACCTCTTTCTTCACCATCAAAGTTTTTCAATTTCGTTTTCTCTGGACCTCAGATGTTCTTGTCTGTAGAATATGGGGATTAAACCAAATGATTTTTAATGCCCCTTCTAGCTCTATGATTCTATTTGGAGATTGATGGTTGTTTTGTTTATTTTTGGTTGGGTAGATTTTCTTAGTAAACCACTGTATAAAATATGCTGAATAATGAATACAGAGAGCATTATTATCATGCATGTTTATTCTTCCCATGCTTTTGTTATGGGCACTGTTATCAATTTTACATTAAAACGAGGTAGAGACAAGACACTAAAAAGCCCGATTTAAATCCTACCTCTTGATTGGGTTATTTGTTATCTTATTGTTTAATTTTTTGAGTTCTTTGTATACTCTGGATATTAGGGGTCTATCTGAAGTGTGAGGAGTAAAGATTTGTTCCCAATGGGCCAAGGACCTGAACAGACACTCCTCAGAGGAGGACATACAATCAATCAACAAGTACATGAAAAAAACGCTCACCATCTCTAGCAGTCAGAGAAATGCAAATCAAAACCACCCTAAGATACCATCTCACTCCAGTAAGATTGGCAGCCATTCTGAAGTCAAACAACAACAAGTGCTGGTGAGGATGTGGGGAAAAGGGTACTCTTGTACATTGCTGGTGGGACTGCAAATTGGTGCGGCCAATTTGGAAAGCAGTATGGAGATTTCTTGGAAAGCTGAGAATGGAACCACCATTTGACCCAGCTATTCCCCTTCTCGGTCTATTCCCTAGAGACCTAAAAAAAAAGAGCATACTATAGGGACACTGCTACATCGATGTTCATAGCAGCACAATTCACAATAGCAAGACTGTGGAACCAACCCAGATGCCCTTCAATGGATAAAAAAAAATGTGGCATTTATACACAATGGAGTATTACTCTGCATTAAAAAATGACAAAATCATAGAATTTGCAGGGAAATGGATGGCATTAGAGCAGATTATGCTAAGTGAAGCTAGCCAATCCCTTAAAAAAAAAAAAAATGCCAAATGTCTTCTTTGATGTAAGGAGAGTAACTAAGAACAGAGTAGGGACGAAGAGCATGAGAAGAAGATTAACATTAAACAGGGATGAGAGGTGGTAGGGAAAGGGAGAGAGAAGGGAAATTGCATGGAAATGGAAGGAGACCCTCAGGGTTATACAAAATTACATACAAGAGGAAGTGAGGGGAAAGGGGAAAAAAAAAACAAGGGGGAGAAATGAATTACAGTAGAGGGGGTAGAGAGAAGAGGGGAGGGGAGGGGAGGGGAGGGAAGGGGGGACAGTAGAGGATAGGAAAGGCAGCAGAATACAACAGACACTAGTATGGCAATATGTAAATCAGTGGATGTGTAACCGATGTGATTCTGCAATCTGTATACGGGGTAAAAATGGGAGTTCATAACCCACTTGAATCAAAGTGTGAAATATGATATGTCAAGAACTATGTAATGTTTTGAACAACCAACAAAAAAATAAAATATATATGTGTATATATATATATATATATATAAAATAAATCCTACCTCTTTTAGACTGAGTGGTGCATGAGAAGATGAAATACAATAGAGATAGCAATGGGTATGGTGAGGGGGTGCAGTAGCTTCATAGTAAGGGGTATTAACCAAGTTTGGAGTTTGGATAAAGAGAAGAGAGAGTTTGGATTGCCTTTGAGAGTTCTCTTTGAATTTTACAAGAAGTAGAGGCCTGTGTTCAGGCAAGAAGTGAGGACAAAGTTTTACCTGCTGAATGTCATCAAAGACTTGGCAATGGATGAAACTAGGGTGAGCAGAAAGGAAGGGAAGAGGAAATTGCTAATGACATAACTGGCACAGGGCTCATTGAATGAAGAGAAAGACTGGAATGGAAGCAAGACCTGAGAAGGAGGGCGACTGATTTTGCCCGATAGTCCTATCATTCATTTTTTTTTTAAAAAAGGTGGAAAGAATGCTTACAACTGGAGTGTTAGCAGCTTTGGCAAGCTGTTACCTCGCCTGAGTATTTCTCTTAACTGATAAAAGATCTATCTCAGCTGTTCCATGTAGTTTGCAAAAAAAAAAAAAAAAAAAAGTTTATTAATGAGCTTTAAGAGAGATTTCCTATCTGTGCTGAAAAGAGGTGTCTAATTGAGAGTCTCTGGTTGACTAAAATGAGTACTATTCAGTCCTCTTATTTTAATAGCATCCTTTGATCCCACTCTTGAAGAAAAAGTGTGTATCCAGAGCCATTTTGTTTATCATTACAGGGATTATTGTTGCATGTCTAAACTCTATTCTTATACAATTGTCTTTTGTTTCCTGGCATTCTTTGTATTCCTTCCTACTTCTTGAGTTTAAAATTCTAGGATTATTTCAGTATTAAGCCATGGAGGAACATAGAAGATTGGCTTGACAGTGCTGCTGACAACTTATATGTCAGGGTGTAACTGTCTGGCGTGTTCATCACTGTTTCGCATTCCTCTGCAAAGTATGCCTTTGTTTAGTCTTGAGGGAGTAGGCTTCTCTCATTTTCCATACACTCAGGCCATGGCTAATGACGGTTCTGCTTGGTATGGAATGCAGATGTTTGCATTTGCACATGGTTTATCCAATCACCTCTCCATTCTTTTTGCAAACTGCAAGGTGTCTAATCTCTGGTGAAGGACTGAGGCATTTTTATCATGTAATTTCTAAGAAAAATCACATGAGTAATGGCTGACAAATTGTGCCTTCTTTCCAGTTTACCTCATTTATTTTTAAAATCCTACGGTCTGTTTTTGTACCATATGTAGCATGTTATAGAAGGCCTGGCTAATTAATTATTGTTCTTTGAAGTTATAAAATCCTTTTCTAGCAGTATGTCTTTGAAGCTAGAAAGAGTTTGTAAAAATTAAATGTGAAGTATCTTTTGTATGTTGGTGTTGTAGTTGCACATTATAATTTTGGATGCCAGCTCTATCTCCATGACATAAAATAGAAAACTTCTCATCTGTCCTGGGAATTTAAATATGTCAGTACACATGATACCCAGATGAATTTTAATACGGTCACTTCAGTATATGGATGCTTTCTGGGGAAAGTAATTGATACTCATAAAAGGCCACTTCCAGATTATCTATTTTAAAAGCTTTTTTTTTGTAATAAAAAAAATAAGTTTGGGGGATTAAAATCTTTACTCCAGATATGCTGTAGTCAGCCCCCAAATAATATGAATAATATATGTGTATATCAACATATGTATATTTATCTATATCTATCTTTATCTTAACCCAAATGGAATCTGGGTTCTTTCTCTGGAACTGACTATGATTTAAGTCCTGACTCTCTAAGGAAGGCTGAGGCCTGATCTGTTCTCTGAAGCAGTGGTATATATAGTATATCAGGACGGTCATGAAAGTGGCCCAGCCCTAAAGGCAATCATTATCTAAACCAGTGTAGAATGGTGATAGGGACACCCATCCATCTTGGCATTTGGAAAAGGAGTTATAGGACCATCTCATGTACTTTTAATGTCCTCATACATTTAATGTCTCTTCAGATTCTTAAGAGCACTGTGGGATAGGCAGTGAGTGTTCACTTTTTTCCTTTGGGTAGCATTAAAATGTTTTTTATGGACTAATTTAGACTTACAAAAACCTGCAGACAAACCTACAATTTATAGTTGAGAAAACTAAATTAGAGGGTGAATAAGTGTTTCATTTAGATTCTTTTTTTTAATGTTTTTTAAATTTATTTTATTTTATTTTATTTTTTTATTGGTTATTCAAAACATTACAAAGATTTCAGAATCACATCGGTTACACATCCACATTTTTACATAATACCATAATAGTAACTGTTGTATTCTGCTACCTTTCCTATCCTCTACTATCCCCCCTCCCCTCCCCTCCCATCTTCTCTCTCTACCCCATCTACTGTAATTCATTTCTCTCCTTATTTTTTTCCCATTCCCCTCACAAACTCTTATATGTAATTTTGTATAACAATGAGGGTCTCCTTCCATTTCCAAGCAATTTCCCTTTTCTCTCCCTTTCCCTCCCACTTCATGACTCTGCTTAATGTTAATCTTTTCCTCCTGCTCTTCCTCCCTGCTCTGTTCTTGGTTGCTCTCATTCTAATGACAAAGTATGTGCTCAGTAAATAATGACTGACTGGGGAGAGTAAGAAGGAACCCCCACTGGGAGCCTGTGGTTCTTTGCCCTGTGACATTTTTGACTCCACACGTTAAAAAGTCCACTCTTTTAGGTATGCATACCATAGAGTGAATGGTAAGTTATTCTTTGGTAGGTATAAATTGAGAAAGAGTCTTTGATATTTTGCTAATTATGTGCTGTTAATCAATAATATGTGGTACACAGTGAAAAGATATTGGCAAACACAGTAAAGTCTTAATTAATGCTGTCAATTAATATTTATTGATCTTTCATTTTATTTTTACAGAAATTGGCCCAGTGACAATTACCACAGATCCCAAGAAATTTCAATATGAGCTCAGAGAACTCTATGTTCAGGTGAGTGCTTGCCTTCAATTTCTTCTTGGGGGGAATGGAAAACCATGCATGTTTGGCTGACTTTCCATATTTTTTAAATCTGAAAGAAGTAAATTGTTGGTTTTTAAGGGATGAAATACCACTACATTTTTCTGCCAGTGTCCAGAATGAATGGAACAATAAGATTTTGAAATAAAGAGAATGGTGTCAAAATATCACCTTCACTTATGTATTATCTAAGACAGAGTTGAGTAGCTGTTTGGCCCCCTTATAGAAAATATTAGTTGACCTCTGCTCTAGATGAGATAAGGAACAGTTAATAATCCCCTCCCCCCCAAATATGAATGGCTTAACTAAGGAAATTTTGATATTCTATGCTGTTAGTTGACCATTGAGATTTTTGGCTGTGAATATAATTTGGTTGTTAGAGAATAAGAATAACATTTGTTCCAATACTATTCTAAAAACAGAATTTAGATATCCCTCACTTACCTCTCCCATCCAAATCA
Source organism: Callospermophilus lateralis (assembly GCF_048772815.1). Classification (NCBI taxonomy): domain Eukaryota; kingdom Metazoa; phylum Chordata; class Mammalia; order Rodentia; family Sciuridae; genus Callospermophilus; species Callospermophilus lateralis. Next base: position 93,324,419 of record NC_135317.1, on the reverse strand, counting down.
TCATTGTCTTTTTTTTTTTTACCTTTCCGAATTTCTTAAGTCTATTGACTTCTCTTCATTTCTGTTGACACCATCCTAATCCAGTAACTATGTCATTAGTCTAAACTAACAGAGAAAAGCATCTAAGTGATGTTCTTGCATTTCCTCTTGTTTTTGTTTTCCAGAACTTTCTCTAATCTGTAAATCAAAGGATCTCAATATGCATCTCTGATCATTTCACCTACTACTGTCATCCACTCGTCCCCTTTCCTGTACCTCATCAAATTCTTCCCATGGTTCTGAGTGACCTGAGACATGCCTCCCTCTCAGCCCATCTAGTGCCACTCTGTCCACTGGGCTCTGCAATCCTCCTCCAGGGACTTGCATAGAATCCCTCAATGTCTACATGCCCATCCATCTCTTCCTGAAAGTTTGGCTCATGCTGTATACTTTCATAGGAATTTACTGTCCTTGATCCCCTAAACTGAGTTTAAAATCTTACACGTGTAATCTTATCTTGAATATCATTCCTCAGAGAACCCTGCCTTACCCTTCAGGCTTGGCCGAATCTCACTACCTCTATCAAAGAGCAGTTGGGGTTTCACATGGAAAGATTGTGTCTGACCCAGCTCATCATTAAATCCTGAAATAAAATGCCTGATAAGTAGAATGGACTCACTTTGTGATAAATTATTGAGTGAATATACCAGAATGTATAAATTAACAGAGTTCATATCAGAGTTGGAGGTATAAAACTTTGATTGTGAGGTGGATGACGTGATTAGGAACTGTGCACAGTAGGAACTTAGTTGGGGAATGAAGTGTGAAACCCAAAATTTGGTGTTCCCAGCATGTATTCAGTGGTGACTCTGTTTTGAGCATGTGTCTATTTGTAAATCATATAGTGAGTTGAATTACAGTTAATAAATCTGTATGTTGATTTATGCAATGATCCCTTGACTTTTTTCTTTTCCTGAATTTCTTCAGAAAATGTTTTCTCCATCAATGCTCCATTTCCTTTCTCTTCTGCCATGTCATTCTCTTGTCAGTCAATATCTTGCCACTCATTTGTTATTCACTTTTTTCTTCCTGCATAAAGCAAATTCCTTGCCACTTTGCATATCCAGATTCTTAAAAAATAAAACAAAGAACAAAAAAATTCATAGAAATTTCTATCTTGTACATGGATCATGGAAATCAAAACTGCATTTTTCGAGGTGTCTGTTTATGTTCTTGTATTCTGCTGTGAGTTCCCAGTGGCAAGAGCTCTGTGGCTCTCATTTGTCTCTGCTCCACCTGGAAATGAATCTGTATACTTTAAACAACTGTTGAATAAAGAAATGCCATTTGAGGGTGCTTCTTTGAAAAGTACACTTTAACATCAAAGCTATGTCAAATATAATTGAGACTTGACTTCATGGTTCAACTATACTTTAAAAACCTAATGTTTTCATTGCCTTATAGAGATTGAGAAGAGCTAAGTAGTGGAGATTTCTAGTTGGTAGAATCTCAGAGAGGGATTTACTGTATTCATTCATTTTTTTTTCTCTATGAGAATATTCTTGAAAATCTGGCCAGAATGAAAATACCTGCATTCCCAGTGAGACCTGGCACTGGCACTCCCTGATTTCCTGTCTTCTGCTGCAGGATTTGCAGGTGTGTCCTGTAGTGCTCTGTTTGTCTCAGGGAGAAGGATCCTGATTCCTAACTCACACCATGGACTCCCTTCTTGGAGCTCTCCCAACACCTCTGGGATTGAATCCGATACAGCCAGTCTAGAGGGCTGTGTAATTTCATCTCTGTTCAAAACCATAATTTTTCTTTCTTCTCCCCTGGAATGAAAGCTTGTACCCAAATCTCTGGAGGTTTTCTCTGCATTAGCTGTGTCTAATGAGTTTCCTTTCCTTTGTTTTCTCCTTCTCCTCCTCTTCCTCTTCTCTTTTTTCTCCTCCTCTTTCCCCTTATTCCTCCTTCCTCCCCTTTTCCCTTCTTCCCCCTTCCTCTTCCTCCTCCTCTTCTTTTCCTTCCCCTTCCTCTCCCCGCCCCTCCTTCTCCTCCTCCTCCTCTTCATGAGATTGAAGAGGAGGCTTAATTAGAACAACAATATGGACAATAAATCAAATATTTGCTTTACCCTTTCATTCAATATTGGACACTGTTATTGGCATTTGGGGCTACCATAGACGTGTTTTTTACTTTCAAAATTTCTAGTAAGTTATTCTTTCTAAAAATTAGTGACAAAAATTCATTAAGAAAGAATCAGATAATAGAAGTAAAAATAAATGCTGGTGAGGAAGTTGGGGAAAAGGCACATTCATACATTGCTGGTGGGACTGCAAATTGATGCAACTATTCTGAAAAGCAGTATGGAGATTCCTTGGAAAACTCTAAATGGTGGTTAAATTCCAAGTTATCTCATTCCTTGGGTATACCCAAAGGACTTAAAATCAGAATACTATAGTGATGTGGACACATCAGCATTTATAGCAGTTCAATTCACAATAGCTAAGCTATGGAACCAACCTAAGTGCCCTTCAACAGATGAATGGGTAAAGAAAATGTGGTACATATACTCAATGGAATATTACTTAGCCTTAGAGAAGAATGAAATTATGGGATTTAGCAGTAAATTAATAGAAGTGGAGACTATCATGCTAAGTGAAATAAGCTAATGAAAAAAACCCCAAACTTTGATATGTGGATGCTGGCTCACAATGGTGGGTGATGGTGGGGAGTGGAGGTTCACTGGATTGGACGGGGGGAGTGGAGGAAGGGAAAAGGGAAAGACAGTAGGATGAATCAGGCATAACTTTCCCATGTTCATATATGAATACACTACCAGTGTAATTCCATATTGCGTACAACCACAAGAATGGAAAGTTAGGCTCCATGTATGTATATGTCAAAATACATTCTATTGTCATGTATAACTAAAGAACAAAAATTTAGAGTCGGCTATAAAAAAACTGTAAACTACAATAACCCAGTGTACTTATTTTTTCATTGCTTGCTTATTAGCTAATATTTTAATACAAAGAATACAGAGAAGTAACTTGAAAAGCAAATAAATTTCATAAATATCAAACTAAAATTTACCCATTTAATAAAATTTTAATGTTTTGTGTAATTTCTGACCCTTCCTCAGTTTCCTTTCCACCATTTTTAGTAATACTCAGTCACTGATATAAAGAGCAGCAAGGGTTGTTATGCCATTGAAATAAATTTGATTTTAAAAGAACATTTAAAAACACTCATTTATACTTTCTTTGAAATAAGAAAAAACTGAACTCAGCTTGATGTAAATGAAACACTTGACCATTAACATTACAAGGGGCTCAGCTATTTTTTGTTTATAGAGATAAGGAATTGAAAAAAAAACAGTAATTAAAAACTTTCAAAAAATTTAGCAAAAACCACTATACTTAAATCATTAATTGTATTACATTGATTTCATTTTCCTTCATCGGCTTTCATCTGGAATACAGAGAAGTAACTTGAAAAGCAAATGAACTTTCTCTCTGGGGACAAGAATCAAAGACAAATGACAACAAATGGTATTCAAATCACACAGAGTTTTGGGAATTAGGATGCTCATAAATATGTAGTGTGAAGTCTCGCCTTGGTCACATTCTTTACAAGAAACTATAATGCTTGTTGATTTTCACAAAATGGTGTTGGCACTGATAAGCCTTCAAGCATTTTATCCAGATGTTCTAAAGAACAAAAAAGCACATTAGTCAAACACTTGAAAAGGGAAAACGAGTAAATAAATAAGCAAATTAATAATAAAACCCAGGATTTTTCTACAATAATGTGATTACAGTGATAACTTTTATACAGATGGTTGATCCCCCAAACTGAAAATATTTACACACAATTCTTTCGTAAAAAGATTTTAATGAAATAGACTTTAAAAAAAAAAAAAGACCAGGAATAAGACTAAATGTATGTGGAACAGCCAGATAACAAGAAGAGTCAAGAAGGTAAGGATGGGGTCCAGCTGTTGCTTAACAGAAATAATAATAAACAGGCTTAGGGGCAGCCAACTTAGGTTGGGGAGGTGGAGTTCTCTGTGGGAGAGCAGCTTATACTAGAATTCACTGTGCAAGGAGAATATGAAATGTGATGGCTGTATATATACCATTTTCTTTATCCATTCATCTATTGAAGGGCATCTAGGTTGGTTCCACAGTTTGGCTATTGTGAATTGTGCTGCTATAAACGTTGATGTGGCTGTGTCCCTGTAGTATGCTGTTTTTAAGTCCTTTGGGTACAGACCATGGAGTACATAGGGATAGGAAAGATGATGGAAATCAACAGACATCATTACCCTAGGTACATGTATGATTGTGCTAGTGGTGTGACTCTACTTCGTGTACAATCAAGAAGTAGAAAATTGTGTTCCATTTGTGTACCAAGAATTGAAGTGCATTCTGCCGTCACATATAACTGATTAGAATGAATGAATTAATAAATAAATACATAATTATGATGGCTGGATAGGTGAAGACGGTTAGCAAGATGAGAACAAGATAATGCTGATTTTAGAAGAATAATTTACTATGCCAATTTGGATACACTTTACGTAATTTTTAGTATTCTAAGACTGATTTTTTTAAAAAAATTTATTTTTGTTTTTTTAGTTGTAGATGAACACAATACCTTTATTTGATTTCTTTCCATGTGGTGCTGAGGATCGAATCCAGTGCCTCGCGAGTGCCAGGCAAGCACCCTACCTCTTAGCTGCAGTCCAAGCCCCTGATTTTTTTTTTCTTTACTGTTCTAAGGCTTGACCCCAGGGCCTTATGCATGCTAGGCATGTGGTTTACCTCTAAGCTGCATCCCCAGCCCTCTAGTATTGTAAATTTTGCTTTTATGTAAAATTATGCTTTTTTTAATCATTGGAAAAAAGTTACCAAATAAAGAAAGAAAAGAAGAAAAAAAGAATTAAAAAAAAGAGTAGGCATCTGTGTCAGCATAGATGTAGATATATAGTATAGCTGTTTGTACTGTTTGGTAGTAAGCATGATTCAACTTTTAAAAAAGCAGTTTTTATTACATTTAAGTTTTTAGAATGTGCATTTGACATAAATTTATATTTTGAAGTACATATAATACGTTATAAATATGTCTATAAACATGCATATTTTATATCTGCACATGTTTATACTGTAAAGAGGAATGGTCTGTATTTATTTAATGTAGGGCAGGAAGTATACTAATAATACATGTAAGAACTTTAAGAATAAGAGAGGGTGTCTGGTCCTAAGTGTAGGCTTCATCAATGCACTTTATTACTACTACTACTACTACTACTAACTCTAGTATTATAAAGATATTTCAAGAGAAGTAATCTCCAAGTATTTATGCCATAAATGAGCAAAAGTTATGGGCAAGTGCTTTGTGAAAGGTTTTGCAAATGTTTGAAAGTATTTCTTTCAGTTCACACACACGCAGGACTCTTCCTTTCTACAAATGAGGAAACTCAAGTGCTAAGGTGTTAGATAACATATCTTACTTGGGTCATAAAATTGTCAAATGGCAAAGCAGGTCTCACACACACACACACACACACACACACACACACACACATCCACCTTGGGGCATTTACTGCCAAAGCCACTGTCTTTATTGCTCTTCTACTTTCCTTCTAAATATTATTTTATGTAACCTTATTAATCTAACCAAAGTAAGATTATTTATTTTTATGATTTCTCTTTGTATTTTATTTCAAAGCAGAAAAGTAAATAATTAAAGACAGATGTGGTTCTAGGGCTGGATTTATCCTCAATACAATGAATTTGTTTCTTTTTTTTTTTTTTGGGAGGAGGATACAGGGGATTGAATTTAGGGGCACTCAACTCCTGAGCCACATCACCAGCCGTATTCTCTATTTTATTTAGAGTCAGAGTCTCAATGAGTTGCTTAAGAGCCTCACTTTTGTTGAACCTGGATTTGAACTCACAATCCTCCTGCCTCAGCCTCCTAAACTGGTGGGATTATAGGCATGTGCCACCGTACCCAGCAAATTTATCTTAATCAGTTAACTATTTTTACTGTTACTTCCATGTCCCAATCACTTTGAGTAATTGGTGTACCTTCAATTGAGCAGCAAATGACAAAAGTAATTGCAAATAGAAAATCACTCCCTTTACTTAGCACATGTTCTTACTAACTCATATGGCAAACTTATTGAAAGAGTGATCTCACATCCACTTTTGGGAGATACAAGAACAAGATGCATTTTAAGAGACTGAAGACGGTGTGCATACTGTAGGTGAATTGGTAGGTAGTGTCTTTATTATTTTTGTTATATAATGGCAACTTCTTTGGGCCTATTGTAACTAGTTTGTTGCTGCAGTTTTCTGTCAGAGCTTTTGCTAGACTGAGTTCCCTGAAGGACAAATAACCTTTTGTCCTCAAGAGAGCCTGAGTTATAGGAGTGAAGGACAGAAGTGGGAAAGTTTGACTCTTTCTAGCTAGCATCCTGGTGTCCTACCCAGAAGCAAATCATTCCCTGATTTCTTAAGCATCTTTTGTGTGAATCTCAAAAGGATAAAAAGTTTAAAAGGGTGTTCTGTTACATTGCTTTTTCAAAGCAAAATGTACAGGTGGGTAGAATGAGGTGGGTGTGGACTATAATGGGAAAGTCCAGGATTTTCTTTTCAAAGTGTGCCTATAAACAAGAGAATTTCCTTAAGGGTAAATACATGACTCACCGAAGAGTAAATATTGCAGGTTCCTGTGACAAAATAACATCCACAGACTTATGAAGCCTGAATTCACTCCACCTATTCTACTTACCCAACCACAGGATTGCTGTGTTCCCCACAATACTGTATCTGATCTGTCTGACTTTCGGTGATAATGTGGGAGGAGTTCAAAATGTTTCCTTGGGATACTATTTCATGATCTAAAATCCTGGAGAAAACTATAAATGTTGTTTTCAACAAAATAGATACAAAGGAAAATTAAAGAGTTTCTTTAAAGTTCAAATTGTCAGAAGCAGTTCTCCAAAATTTCCTTTTTTGGGGGGGGGGCAGTGTAAGGGATCGAACTCGGGGCCTGACACATACTAGGCAAGCACTTTATCACTGCGCCACATCCCCAGCCCAGTTCTCCAAAATTTTTTCTATTTTATTTTTAATGTTTTTATTAGTGCATTATTGTTACATATAATACTGGGATTCATTTTTACATAATCAGACATGCATGGAATATAATGTGCTATGTTTCAGTCCCCGGTTGTTCCTTAAAATGGCCATATTGCTATAAGTTATCTTTTTTATTATTGTGTCTTGAAAATAATTTCAAGAATCATTGTGGAGATTTAGTATTAGAATTGACTTTCAATATCATTCATCTGATTACCCTGTCAGATGTCTGAATCCCTTCCAGAGAGCTGTCAATACCCCAGACCTAAATAACACTAGCTAGAGATCTGAATTCTGGCCTGTCACCAGAAGAGACCTGAGGTTTCCCCTGGAGCAATGTGGCGGGTCCTTGGGGGATACTGGAGGCTCTTATTTCTTTCTTTGGCAGGCAGGTCACAGTACTGAATAGTGATGTAGTTGTCAGCTAAGTCCCCTAGCTTCCCTCATATAAACTTTTTTTTGGGGGGTGGTTACCAGGGATTGAACTTAGGGACAATTGGCCACTAAGCCACATCCTCAGCCTGTTTTGTATTTTATTTAGAGACGGGGTCTAGCTGAGTTGCTTAGCACCTTGCTTTTTCTGAGGCTGGCTTTGAACTTGTGGTCCTCCTGCCTCAGCCCCCCAGCTGCTGGGATTACAGGCATGTGCCCCTGCACCCAGCTTCCACATATATCCTTTAAAACCAAGTCTTTTTCTACATACATGTTGATTTTTAATAATCTTCATTAATCTGTTGTATAAATAGTCTCCTTTTTCTGGATGATCTAGATTTTATTTCATCAATTTTTGTTTAGGACTATTAATGTTGTTATAATTCATGTGAACCACGAAGCTTTTGAAATTTTTAAAGTATTAAGGCACATCATTTTCTGATCTGCTGCAGATATTGAGTGCCTCATACATAAGATGTTCTTTGTGGATATTTAAATTGAAGTAAACTGAATTTCTTATGTGGACCCAGCAAAGTTCTACCAGAGAAATTCCAGGGAGTTGAAAGATCAGTTGCTGAAGAGTTAAACTCTTCTCACTGGCAAGTGATAACTGGAAAACTTGGAAATTGTTTTGATTGTTAACCTATAAGGCAACTGGAATTGAGGTCAGCAGTTTGAGGCTTGAATTTCGAGTCCACCTTCTTCAAGCTTATTTGGTGATCACTGTGTAGCAAAGGGGAGCAGGTTATGTTGCCTGGGAGGGATTTGAAGTCTGGGCTCTGTGGAATTCTCATTGTCTCTCAGGACACCCCTACCATATTTTCTACAAGTGATGAAGGCCAGCACATGTCGCTGACGAGCTACAATTGTTCTGATTTATTTCATACTTGCTTTGGACACAACTTTAAATCAGATTCAGTGTAACTTAATGGTTTCCACATGTACATTATGTTTCCTTGATCATAGAGTTGCCAACTGTATATTAAGAAAGAGAACCGAGGGTTGTAAAATTTATTCAGCCTGCAACTGAGTTTCACACCTCGGTTTTATAGGTAACAAGACAGATGACACAAACAAGACATTTCCAGCATGGGTATTCCACATGAAAGAATTGTGATCTAACTTACTACCTAGGTTCGAAATTCAGTAGGAGTCGCTTATGTTAGAATGTCTGGGATGCCAATGAAAGTTCTGCAGTTGGACATGAGCCCACCAAAGAAGTTTCATATTTTGATTTCATAGTGTTAGGCTTATCTGGAAAACAAATGGAATAAAAAACAGTTCCAAATTAATAAGTAAAATAAAGGTATTGTGTCATTCTACAGCTGAAAAAAAATATATATATGTATATTTTTAAAAAAGAACAGTTCCATGAAAGTTAAGATGAGCATAGAATTGCAGTGGGCAGATTAGAAGAGGCACGGGACAGCAGCCCCTGTGAAGGGCATTCCTGGTTCCCGGATCCTTCATTTGATGAGCATCTTCACTTAAGGTTTGAACAGGGACTTCGTTTTTCTCTTAACGTCTCAGAGCTTAAAGGTTCAGTTTATTGCAGTTCCTCTCTCACCCTGTCTTATATTTTTAAAAGACAGCATGGTAATCTGTGTTTTATTACTCCTTCGATTGATAGGATTTCTATTCATTTTTATTTATTTAATCTTTCTTTCCAGGAATTCCATTTTTGACTACAATTATCACTGTAACTGAGATTACTTTATTTTTCAAATTCCAGGAGCAACATGTATATAGAAGTTCACAAACTTCTGATTTGACTTGTTTTCCAGTACTCTATTATTATTATTATTTTTTCTATCTGAAGTAGCTTTGGCAACCTATCATATTGTAGCTTTCAGTAGAATTATAAAGATAAAATGCATAACAGAAGATTGGCCAAGAATGTGCCTACTGATATTGATTAGTTGTATTTCAGGGTTCAAAGAAAAACACAAGGTTCATCAAGTCAGACCTTTCCTAATACACTTAGGAAACTGTCTAATTCCGTGAATTATGCAGTTTGTCTTCACCATACCCTTCATTTGTGTGCATGTGCATATTTTTATGGCTTTAGGAGATGGTATGCCTTGAAATGGGAGGAGCTGTGCTTGAATAACAGTAAGGCTGAATACAGTAGGTGTGCCTAGATTGTGCCAAGATTTCTTTGCACAGTGACATTCACCTTTCACTCCCTGTTCCTTTATGTATCTGTTTATTCATTAACAACAATGGAACACCTATTAAGTTCTTCAAGGAATGGGAGTCCAGTGGGAGGAAGCATGGATGACAACACAGTTCATCAAATGCTGCAGTACGGGGAGGAACAGTATTCTGTGGGTGTCCAGAAGAATGGGAATTTTAGAGTGTCTTAAGCCACTTGCTTGTGGAATAGAAGTTGATGCTGGGATCGCTTGGAGTGTGAACCCTCAGGTCAGGCAGAGTTGAATCCCATCTCTGCTCCTTCATTTACTTGTTCTGGGACCTTGGGAAGAACTTTGGTGATTTAGTGTTCTGTTGGTGAACTGTGCTAAAAATTACATTTACCTCATGGATGTATGTTAAGAATAAAAGAGTGATAAAAATTAAACACTCAAACACCTACGTCTGTTTTCATCCTCAGCCGATGAACTAATTAGACTTTTCCTTCTGCTCAACAGGGTGGTGGTGATTGTCCAGAGATGAGTATTGGAGCCATAAAAATTGCCTTGGAAATTTCTCTTCCTGGCTCCTTCATCTATGTCTTCACTGATGCACGGTCCAAAGATTACCGGCTCACCCATGAGGTGCTACAGCTTATCCAACAGAAGCAGTCCCAGGTGAGTAGGGATCCACTCCAGACCCTTCCGAACACACCATGGAAGGGGCACGTATCCTCCCTGTTCTCCCTTGTGTGCCAAATAGCACTAATTACAACTATCTCTCCCCATAAATGAACTCTTTGCATGTGTCATTTAATTTAAACCTTAATGGGAATGTGAGATGTGTAGAGAGCATTTGAATGTCTTGTTTTTTGCACACAGAGAAGAAGTGATTGGGGAGTAAGGAAGGAAGGTGATTGTTATCTTAAAACTGACAAAAATGCAGCCTTGACAGAAAAAAAAAGGCCTGGATTTTTAATGTCACCTCCTATGTGGAATCTGGCCCGTGTTAGTTATTCATTGTATCAGTTCTTGCCATAATAACGAACTGTTTTAATACTTGTGGTTTAAAACAATAAGCATTTATTTCTCAGATGTTAGCAGAGCTCTGTTCATCTAGGCTAGACTCGCCCACTGTGAGTCTGGACGTGTTTGGGTTTGGCCTAAGTGGGACTCGGGGGGTGAATTGGCTTTGCCTCACAGGTTTCTTAGCCTCTTTCTGAGGACAGTAGGTTAGTTTAGTCATGCCCTTCTCATAGCCATGGCAGAAACACTAGAGATCAAGTGGAAATGCATAAGGCGTTTTGAGTTCAAGTTCAGAACCTGCAGAATATCCCTTTTGTTTCTCACTTTTGGACAAAGCAAGACAAGTGACTAAGCTTAGACCAGAGATGACAAAATAAACTCTACCTTTTTATTGAAAGGAACTTCAGAATCCTTTGGCAGGGTGAATGGGTACAGGGAGGGGTGAGAAACTGAGGCTGTTATGCAATCTTGCACAGTCATGGTCTCTCGTTCATTTCCATTGCTTTTAGCCTGTATTTCTGAAATGTAAATAATTCTGCTCCGGTATAGGTTCACTGTTAAACAGAGTGATTAAGAATCCCACTTGCCTAGCAATATATTAACACATAATAAGTGCTCAATAAGTACAAAGCCCATTCAACTCTTTTTTTTTTTAACCACAGGTGGTATTTGTGCTCACTGGAGATTGTGATGACAGGAGCCATATTGGATATAAAGTGTATGAAGAAATCGCCTCTACAAGTTCTGGTCAAGTGTTCCATCTGGACAAAAAACAAGTTAATGAGGTCAGTTCAATAAAGTAGGTCTACTTATTGCCAGCTACTTTACCCAACTCAGTCAGTTTGGCCTGATTGATTCCCAAATCTGTTTTAACTAATAGGATTTACTCCTAGACCACACACCAGTCAATACACTTGAACTAACGTGGAGAAACAGATTTATCTAATATTAATTTCTAGATTGAATTATGCTATAGCAACACATTTTTAGATTTAAGCATACATGTATTTATTATTAGTTTTAATCAGATGTTTGTAGTTCTTATTGCTTAATAAGGTCAGTTTGTGTTTTTAATGAATGAACTTTGGATAAAATGAGGTTTGGATAAAATGATAAAATGAGGCTTGTCTAGTTATTGAAATAGGATGTGAAAAAGTTAATTATTGAACAAAATTCTAATGAGGTTTGGCATCTAACATTAAAAGTCAGAACTATAACTGAGTAAATACATAGTTATCAAAAATGTTTGGGCTGGGGCTGTAACTCAGCTGTAGAGTGCTTGCCTTACACGTGTGAGGAATTTGGTTCAATCCTCAGCACCACATAACAATAAATAAATAAAGATATTGTGTAACAATAACAAAAATGTTTGGTAATAAAATTTGTAACCCTAGTGGGCTGGGGCTCAGTGGTAGAGCACTTGCCTAGCATGTGTGAGGCACTGGGTTCGATTCTCAGCACCACATATAAATAAATGAATAAAAATAAATGAATAAAAATAAAGGTCTATCAACATCAAAAAAAAATTTAAAAAAGAAAACCCTAGTATTTTCTTAAACATTTTTGAGGTAGGTCTAATTGTCAAGATTTCCTTCTTCATTATGTTGCCTTGGCCTCACTCATGATAATAATATTTTATTTGCCTGTTAATTTATTTATTTGGCTCCCATTGAAGTTTCCAGGAACATACCAGTACAAAGATGAGGTTTTAAATGGACACAATTCTCATTTAATTGATGCAGTGACTCTATCTTTACAAGGTCTATTAATTTCATGACAGATTCCCTTGTGTCTTGAATGAAATGGAGTTCTCTTATAGTTGAAGAGTTCTTATTACATCATAGAGGAGCTAATAGAATCTAAGTGTTTGATAATAAAATTTATAGTGTCCTTGCAATAAAACCTATAATGTCTTTCCAGTGTTAAGGACTTACAAATTCCTAGAGCCAACAGTTTAACAAAAACATTTTTCCCCCCAAATATTGAGGTATGTAAACCTAGAGAGTTACTTTAAAGAGTTTTCTTGGAAGAATCAGCTTTTGAGAGATGTATGGTTGGAGTCCATGTTATGTCCCCTTTAGTGACTCGGGAATGCCTGGGCAGGTCTAATGACTACAAGGGCTCCCTTTAGCAGTTAGTATGCATACATTTTTGAATGAGGATTTGGAAACCTGAGAAGATATCAGAAAAGATTTCAGGACTCAGGGATTGGGTTTCATGTGCCATCCCATATATCTTGCTTAAACAAATGAAGGAAAGGTTGCTGGTCAGAGTTTTTAGTTTTAAATTCTGTAAGACCCTGGGGTACAGTCAGGATCACAAGCAGGAAGTGGGACATAAGAAATTGTGAGTACAACACTTGGTGTTTGGTGAGGTTCTGGATTGAAAGTGACAGTAATGTTCACTGGAGACAGAAGGGGTGTTGGAACCAGCAGATGTCATGCCCAGTGGACATGATGGTTCTTAGCAGACAGTACTGGAGAAGAGGTAAGACTCAATGGCCAACACTTAGGGCTTTTGAAAGAACAGTTGCTTGGACCAGTTGATGGGCGGTCAGACACAACATAGAGATTCGAAGAAGTTAGATGAAATTGTGAGGAAAACTATAGGAGTTTATTAGTAGATGGGTTCCAAAGAAAGAGGAAAAAAATACATGTGTCCTGTAACTGTGATTCCCCTTATTTATACACACCCAGGAAAAATTGTATCACTAAAAATTAAAAATATTATTGTCTTCAACTGAGAAAATGCTAAGCCTTATAGAGGCACACACTTTATTAGATAAATGGTCTCATGAATAATTTTATAGATCTAGTAAATGTTCACAATTCTGACAATTGCCATATAATTTATAAGAACAATAATTTATAAAGATTTGGTACAGAAAATTTTACAGGTGTAGTTAACACACTGGTAAGTGTTTCTCTCGTGCATCATCAAATGATGTTCTGATCTGTCAATTTAATTTTGGAAAAATAGGGTTAGAGAAGATCATTGCTAAAATAGTCTATTTTTATAAAACTGAGTTTAATACCAGTGCTGATGGGTCTTGATCTATTTGCCAACCATAGCAATTCCAAGCGCTTGCTAAATGATGCAAGAAAGGATGTCTCATTTACTTTGGGCTGATGAGACTCAATGGGAATTTAGCTAGGGTGTCCTGGAGAAATTCTCTTTTTTTAGATGTTGTCCCCCATGGGTGTGAATCCCCAATCTGATGCAAGCAACTTGAGACAATTTTGAGAATAGAACAAATACAAGGAAGAGTGAGGAGTTAAGAAAAATCCAGTCTCTGGATTAAGTCATCACTCACTCCTATCCTAATGGTAAGCCTCTAGTTAAGGGAACAATATTGCCCAGGCCAATTAGAATTGAGTATTCAGTTACCTAAAGGTAAACGAATCCTAAATGATAAATCTCTGCATTTTTATGTGACATCTGCTCTGTGAGCCCCAGTTTTCTTGCTTGTGAAATGGAGATGGTAGAATTTCCATTTTAGAAAACGATAACATTAAATGAGATAATGCATGTAAAATGTTCCATAGGAGATCCGATACAGGGTTAAGTACCCAATAAATGTTAAGTTGCTTTATAATCCTAGGGGTATTGCTAGTTTGCTTTTAAAGTGGGGGAAATTTTGTTAGAGTGTTACAATGTTTTACCATTTTACAAACATGTGAATAATCTGTAAAATGTTACATGTTTGTTAGAAAACAGAAGTCTAGTGGTAGCTGGGAAATACATCTGAGTGGGATAATCCAGAAAGAGCTAGGCAATTTTCTCTTTTCCTGTTGATGAGAAAAGGTATTATGAAGGCTTATTGGAAATGTAGAGAAGAAATGTTCTTTAAAGAAAGCCACCAGTGTGCAAGATTTTGTTAAGAGGGAGAATTTGGCATGTTAGTCATTTCTTTTTTTTCTCAATGTTCTGGATTCTTTTATTATGTAAACATTACAAATTCTAAGGAAAATAAATGCTCTAAGGATATCTACATTTAATGGCTCCAAGAACTGCAGGGATGCCACACATGCACCGAGTCCTTACATTTGACTCGAGAGAAATTTTTCATGTGCTCTTTCTAAAAAGGAAACTATGGAGTGTTATGATTTACCCTCTTAATCTAGTTCATCAATTTCCTCACCTCATTGGGTATATTTTTGTATCAGCTCTCTCTTGAGCTAACTTGAAGTTATTGTTCTTTAAACAATGATTAAGTAGAAGATCCTAGGTATCTTTCATCTTCATTTAACATAAAAGGAAAATCAAAGTGAAGAAATTACTTGGCTGAGCATCCGTGGTCTATAAATCACTGTATGATATTACATTTTGGAAACACAAGTAGAAACTCATCCCAAGGAGGTAACTTACTTCACCTTTGAAGACAGAACTAGAACTAAATCATGACAGTACTACTTTCCTCTTTGTTTGAAAACTGAGTAATTATTAGTTGATCCAATTAATTCTTCTTTTATTATAAGAAAAAGTCCAAACTTGAAATCTCAAAAGTTAGAGATCCTCTATCTTTGTGTCAAAGAAGCTAACACGAAAGATCCATTGTTAATTTGATAATTCATGTGTCCTGAGTTTCCCCATCCTCTCGCCCCACCTCCAGAACTCATGTCCTCCAACAGTCCCTTCATACCCCAGGAAAGGTCTCCAGCCTGGTGGAGCTGTTCCGTTCTCTTAAATGTTAACATCTCAGCAGATGTGTCCATTACAGAGGCAGGGTCCCAGGAATTTCCCCACTGAAAACAAATGGCTCACTCAAAGGGACAAAAGAACATTTAATAAATGATAACGTGCCACCATCTAGGCAGAACTGAGGAAGCTCCAAATCCAGCAACAATGGATCCACCCCTGTGTCCCCTAAGTCTGGAGGGGAGGAGGAGACAGCTCCTAGGGCACTCAGTGAGACCCAGGCTGAGGGCTCACTAAGAACTGTGGCCTCGTAGGCAAACTGAAGCCTTATCAGGATGGATTCAAAGGTATGCACGTCCAACAGGTCCCAATTTTCTGGTATCTTCTATTTCCCCAAATGTAACTAGAAGCCAGAAGCCTGGGGCCCTATAGAGGCAGTCTACAGAATTTAGCATCTCAAGGCCCAAAGCCAGATGGAAAAGGGTAGACAACAAATCTACGGGGGAAAAACAACCACAAACAAGTATAAACAGTACCGTGTAGGAGTTGGCTTCAGGCTCTGGGACCATGGCTCATATCCCTAGCTGTATGACCTTAGACAAGTTACATAATTTTCTGTGACTGTTTCTTTATCTCTAGAATAGGAGAGTGGTAAGGTTGTTGGTTTGAAGACATATCAATAAATACTAACTGCTATTAGAGGAAGTAACAAAGAACCAGGAAGACAAAGTGACAATCTGTGAAAAATTCAGTGACCTGGCAACAGGGAGCCTCACAGATTAGAGATGACTGGACTTATTTCTCTTGCTAGTTTTGCACTCATTTTTCCTGAGTTAAGTACTGATATTAGAAAAACTATAAACTTTGTTGGAGTATGAATTTGGCACAGCCCCTTCCTGCAAATACTTTGGCCAGCAGCCACGTTTGACTAGAATTCAGACCAAGAGCTCCCTGCATATGGGCTTAATGATGAGAATCATTCAGGGGCTTGAACAATTAGTGATGTGAAATGAGGTATCTGCTGCTTTCCCCCATTCCGGGTTTCACTGCAGACATGATTTCAAAAACATAACCTTGCTGCTGACCTTGAACATAAGTAGAAACGGGTGTTTCCTCTGAAACTTGAAAATGTATTAGAGACAACTCTAATATTCTAGAAAGCCACAGGAAATGTATGGGAAACAGTGTGTAAATATTTCCACGTATCCCTTCTTTGAATTTGCCGGTTGAAAATGAAGTGGAAAGCTCAGAGCTCATACATTACAATAAGCTCAGAGCTCAGACATCGCCAAATGTATTTTTTTAAAAAAGAATATGCACCTTAGTTATAGTGGAATGCTTTTCTTTCTCTATTGTTGGGCTAAGATGGGCATGTTATCCTCCAAGTGTGTGGCTAGGAATGCTAATGTTCCAGTCACATAATTACCCTTTCACTCCCAGGCACCTGGGAGTGCTTTATTGGTCACTCACAGTTAAATGAAGCCATGTGTACTTTCTGTTTCCCTTTGTTCAGGTTAAAAAAAAAAAAAGTCATTATTGTTTAAAGTATTATCTGTTGGCCATAGACTTCTGAGCATATGAACAATTTTTTCATGACATTTAAAGGGTATATAGTACAAAATGTTAATGTTCCTCACAAATGTGGGGGTAGGGTGGGGTGGAGGATGATGGCTGTTCTCAACAGGACCCCATTTAGGCAAAATATACCCGAATTCAAGCAGAGCTCTGCCAGTGTACAACAGCAGCAGGTGGGACAAAAGGGGATGGGAGATGGGGAATACGATTTAAAGGGGTAAACCTTGCAAAATAAGTGTGTATCTTTTGTTTCATGGTTTTGTGTATTGACTTTGGAGGCTGTTGAAGCTCTAGCTATAAGCTGCAGCAAAACATTCTGTAATGTGTAGTGGGGTCATGTCTGCTACACAGTGGAACTCTTGGTCTACTAAATGTAAATTTCAATATCAAGGTGTTGTCCTGATGATCCTTCATAAGATAGTCAGGATATTTGAACCCTAACATCAAAAGAAAATATAATGAATACCACTCATTAAAGCTTCTTTTAAAGTACAATAAAAAAAATCAGATATAAGAGCTGTCACTAAGGGGAGAGAGATTTATATAAATGCCTGAAGGAGGAATATTTCATAGACGGAAAAGAAATGTTATTTAAGGGTAGACACTGATCAATAAGTTGCATGATTTCAACAGGACAAATAAAAAAAAGGAAAAAAAGAGAGAAATCTGCTTATTTAGCTGACTGTTTTGATTAGAAGATAAAATATCAGTTTACTATGAGATGTCAAGCTAACTGAATCAATTGCAGGCATGGCTAATTCTCAGTTTGCAAGAATCCTAAATGACCAAAAAGTTATTGTGTCAACCTCATTCAAAATCCACACTGGTTTGAAAGAAATTCGCCATTTTACCCTGTAGAATGTGGAGGAAACTAAATATTTGAATTGACAGAACAATGTCCCAAATGCGTGCTATTTAAAACCAAAACAACTAGCTAGCCACTGAAATCACTGGCCATCATCTCTTAAAAAGTTGCAAAGGAAAACAAGGAAACATGAAGAAAATCAGCAATGCTGAGACGAATAAAATTCCAAGGAACCAATTTTACACAGCCTTTAACAGTTTGGATAGTTCCTTGCATGTTTTGTACATTGAATTTTAAAACATTTCTTTTCAAACTTTTCTTTTGAGAAAGCACATGTCTATGATAGAATAATAAGTGCCCCCCACAGTATCTATATTTTTACATCAGAGTACCAATGATTTTTTAGGAATTGATTAAAAATATTGAAAAACTATCACACTTAAGAGGTTACATATTGGATGTTTAAAAAAACATTGTATTTAATGAAGATTTCAAATAAGAAAGCAATTATATATTATATTTTATATATTACATAATTTATATGTACATAATGCACTAATAAAAAAAAAAAAAGAGGGAACCTTTTAGGTCTAGGCCAGATATTCCTAGGAAAAGACCTAAAAATGGAGTGATCTGGGCTGGAGCTACAAAGATAACTGGCAGAGAGAAGGAGGGGCACATGGAGAATGACCCTGGCTGCAAAAAGCTGTCACCCAGAACTGACGGGCCAAGCCCCTGCCTTGTGTGAGAGGCCTGTCCATTTGAGCTATAACCCAAGGAGTCCACTAACTTTCCAGAGTCCTCACTGAGTACAAGAACCTTGATGGGGTGTCAGGAAAGGTGTGATCTAGGTAGGTTCACAAAAAGAAGGATTTGAAATAGAATTTTAAAAAATGCAAATTAAGGAATGAAGAATCTTTGGTAGAGCTGACATACCTTCAATCTCCAGTGTAATGGTTTTATTTTTTTTGGGGGGGGAGGGTTCTTGATTTCTGTTTATTGACAGGAGGTTCATATAATCCCTCTTTTACTATCTATTTATTTATAAGTGGTTTTTAAGGGGAAAGTACCACTCTCAAGGGGTTAGAGATGCTGAATGTCTGTGATATATAGGAAAGGCTTACACCATTTTCAAGTGTCCTGCTAAACTACTAGTTTAGCTAGCGTTAAGCATACTGAAATTGCAATCTAGTAGAACTTTATGCTTGTTAATACTAAAAATATTCTGTAAGTTTTTTTTGAAATGCTAAGCAGTATAAGTGATAGTCATTCTGATGTGATATTATGGGGGAATAAAGACATTGTCTTGAGGGGAATAAAACAATTATATTTCAATCCTCTAAACTAGAAGTTACAAAGACACACACAGCAAGATTTATTGTGTATGAAAAATAAGTGAGATCATGTCCAAAATATTTTGAAAAACATAGACTTGAAATTTTGGAAGAAGAATTTTTGAGTCTCAGTCTCTTATTTACCAAAAGGCTCTGAAAATCTCGACTAACAGGGCCATCTCACCAAGAGATTTGTGTACCTTGGATGTTAAAGGACAGTTTTGTCTGTCACAAAAGAGGGAAAAATAAAAAATATTCTCCAGAATGAGAAGTGCCTGATGCTTTTATATTTATGTAACTGAGGGAAGAATATGTTAGTATTTTTTGTTTCATGATGATAATTGAATAACTTGGCTCTTATTAATTTCTCCATGTAGATCTTATATAATTTTAAAATTTTCTTAACTACTTTTCCAGGAATCCCATTACATAGTTATTACTTATCTAAAAAAAGAAGTGATAGCTTTTTTACTGAACACAGTAGATAAATATTATTATGAGGTAGAAGGAAAATTCTTGGTTAGTATCTTTGATGGAAATAATTCTATCAATTAAACATAGCTTAAAGCCTTTGGAAAAAACATGCATATTCTTTTTAAAGAAAGAGATAAAGAATTTTATATAGAAAGTATGATGAAAACTCAGGATCTTATTTTTCAGTATGATATGAAGAACAGACCACTCAAAACAGTAGGCTTGAGTAATGAAGTTAAGTAATTCCATGAAGATATTAAATTGCAAATGCCAAGTAATTACTCAGCATATGGCATGATTTAGCATTGTTTGCATTTGGTTAAATGTAAATAAAAATATTAATCTGGGAAAATCCAATTTTTCCTTCTCATTTTTCAATAACAAAGAGCAGAAGAAAGGGTTACGGAGTCAAAGTAAGGGAATTTTTTTTTGAGAAATTTTCTTATGAACCAGGATAAATACAGGAAAACAAGTCCTGCTTCATATACCTTCCAGGTTCCTTATGTGTTCCTAACATGAACTGACTGCCATAGTGTTATAAATGCAAAATCTCTTGAGAGAGGGTGTGAGCTAGTTTTGAGAGCTCTCTTGTAACATTTTGGATGTGATTTGGCTTCCTGACAAAATTTACAACTTTTTTTCTCTTCCTTGTGAAAGGCCCCAGAAGAAAAATGCACTTTAAAGTCATATACCATATAATTTAAATAGCTTTGATGTGAGTGACCGAATGAGGAAGGAAAAAAAAAAGTCTTTCAGTAATTCTTAGTTGTGATTTTAAATAGACAGGAATATTTGATTTGCCTTAAAATATTGTTTGGGTTATTTTATCAACCTTTTTTTTTCTTTTAAACAAACTCAGAAATATGGGATGGTGAAACTGTTACAGTATCTTCTGTGAGAAAGAAAGTCTTTAGGAATCTTAGTGAATACATTTGTGATAATTTGACCACATTCACTTAAATAATTTTAATGTGTTAAATTAACTCAATAACATGATAATGACTAAAACATTGAATAATTAATGACTAATAAATAATTAATAATGTAAATAAGTAATTAAATTTCTATTTAATTCAAGCAATGTTTATTAAAATTGTTTGGTAATATTGCAGTTTTAAAAATATAGGTATTTACATGTTTATATGCATATTTTTTTTTTCCTTTTTTGCCCCCATGGTGCTAGGGAACAAAAGAGGGCTTCATGCATTCTAAGCAAGTGCTGTACCATGGAGCTACATCCCTGCCCCCTTATATATGCATATTTCATGGGAAGAAATGGATAGATTATACCCAAATATGTTGACAATGACAGTAGTGTGATTATAGATAATTTTAATACTACTACTTGTAGTTTTTATAATATTTAGAATAACGAATATATATTATGGTTAAGCTGAAAAAAAAAATACTGAAAGCATTTCCACTAAAAATGAGACTGTACAGCACCCCACAGGCTAATGGAAGAGGGTCACAAACAGGCTCTGCACTATGACCCAGACATAGATACAGTGTCTCAGGACCTGGGTTTTGGAATATACGAAGGGGAGATCAAGTCTCCCCTGTCCAAGAGCAAAACCATGAACCAAACTCCACTGTCTGTTTTGCTTGTCCTTGGGCATAGGCCTTCTCTTCCTCACCAGATTTGAGTAGTGATTTCTTCCTTTGTCCTGCCATGTTTATGTATTCTGTGATCTTTGACTCTCTCAGAAGTGAAATTGTTGTCTCAGAAGTAAAACTTGTCAGCAGTAGAACCATATTATCATGTATTCCCATGATCGTTGCCTCAGCCTTTATTTTCCTCTGCAAAGTGTGACATCCTGGACCCTTTTTGTTTGCTTGAAACCCTCTTGCCCTGAGCATCCATAAGATGATGTTCTACTCCTTTGCTGCTTTTCCTAAATGCATATTTCCCAGCCTTGGCTAGCCTCTTATAAATACTTTCTCTTGATATTATAGTACAATTGTTTCTGTACTATTTCTATAAACTCTACAATAGCTAAAAAAATACTCTTTAATTTGATATATTTCTACTGAGTATCAGAGTGCCAGGCATAAAGTAAATTTATAGATACTTAATATCTGTTGAATGATGATTGAAGAAATATAGCAATGAAGTTGAGATTTGGATCAGCAGAATCTGGAATAAAATTTATGTATTAGTTTTTATGACAAATGGAGGAAGAAAGAATTGTCTTGCTCATAGCTTATTGTGCACAGGAAGGTCTGTACCCAAGAATAGTTTATCCAATGTAAGCTGGGATGATGAGTCTAGGCCACAGATGACTGAGAATTCAGGTCCAAAGCTGTCTGACTCGTTTCTGCCAATGATCTGGAACTTTCTTTGATGGAATCATGGAGGCCTTTCTGGACCCTTTCTTTATTTGAATCTGCCTGTCCATAAGATGACATTGTTTTCTTTGGACACACATTTAGTTGTTAAGACTGTGCCTTTGAGGTTTGTTTTTTCTCTGCTCAGGGATTCTTTATTTTTCTAACATGATAAACACCACTAAAGACTGTATTTTAGGAATGTAATTAGCCACATACCCTGGTTTGGTGGCTCATGCCTATAATCCCAGTGACTCAGAGACTGAAACAAGAGGATCATAAATTAGAGACCAGCCTTGGCAATTTAGCAAGGACCTGAGCAACTTAGCGAGATCTTGTCACAAAATAAAAATAAATAATAAATAGGGCTAGGGGGCTGGCGTTGTGGCTCAGTGGTAGAGTGCTCTCATAGCATGTATGAGGCACTGGGTTTGATCCTCAGAATCACATAAAAATAAAGATATTATGTCCACCTAAAGCTAAAAAAAATTTAAAAAAATAAATAGGGCTAGGAATGAAAAAAAAAGGTAATTAGGTACAGATATCACAAAGCTATTAGATGTTAGCTACACAGATTTACTGTATGTGAGGCAATGGATATATGACAAAAAAGGATTTTTTTTTTGGCAGTGATAGTCATATTAACTATCTGTTGTAGTGGAGAAAGTGAATCAACTAATAATGTCTAATACTTTATTCTTTTTTACATGAAATAATACTATCTTGCTGAGTATGGTTATGAGAAAATTATGAATAGGGAAAGATCAGGCCAAAGAATCAATTTGATTTGCTAATAAGTTTAATTTGCTTTTTAGATCTTTCTGTAAGAAATAAATAACCTGTCTTGAATTTAAAATATTTTACAGTAGGAGGAATGTTACAAGAATATTCTGATCCTGGCTTCTTAGAATTTTGTTTTGTTTTTAAAGTTTTCCCCATTTTTACCAGAAATGTTGAGTGAAACATAGTACCAAATACATGAATGTAGACAAATATCATTTACAAATTTTGTTTCTGCAAAATTAAAACAAGCGGTTTATTTTCAGATGATGTTTCCAAAATCAACTCTATAGAAATGCCTAGTTTTTATAAAATAACCAATTTTTACTCTTACCAAAACTTACCCTGAATATTATTGCAGCTTCAAAAAATATTTAGAAAACTCTTCTAGTATTTTCTTATTTCACTCAGGTTTTATCCCTCTTGTTTTAGATGGGGCCTGGAAGTTGAAGTTCAAAATTCCATAAGAGAACTTATTCTTTTGGAAATTTCTAGCCTGAACAACTGTAGAAAAGGCTAGCATCCCAGTGGAAAACCATTCCTTTCCTATCTGAAGGTTTTCCAGACTTACCAACTTTTCTTGAAGTTTACGTTCATTTTGTTTTAGAAGATTGGTATTTAAGTGTTATTTTAAGGGAACGGAAACTTATTTGGCTGGCTGAATTGACCATAGTAGACTTTCCAGGTATTCACTGATTTCTTCATCTGTGGACTGAGTGATGCTAATGACACGATAAAGAAACATTCACAGTTTATGGTTCCCTGCCTGATAGAATAATTAGGAAATGAATGTATTGTCCTTGTGCCATTATCAAGGAAATGAACCAGCTCCTTTTAAAGTTATACTATTCTTTCATTATGCAGCTAAGTGGGTTAACCTGTGCTGTCACTGAAGGTAGGCTTTTCTCCTGTTTCTATTGAATCAGTTCTGCTTTTACCTGTTTTCTGTGTCTATCTATGTGCAAGTCTACTATGGTCACTTCTGATTAAAAGGATCAGATTAAAATATCCTGTTTTTTTAAAATATTTTTTAGTTGTAGTTGGACACAATACCTTTGTTGTATTTATTTATTTTTATGTGGTGCTGAGGATCAAACCCAGGGTCGTGTTAGAGGAGTGAGTCACAACCCCAGCCCAAAATGTCCTATTTTTTTTTTAAAAAGAAACTTGAAAATCATTGATACAGGTTAATTGCCACTGAAAAATAAAATTGTTTGGAGTTAACTCTATAAAAGCATAAGTTGTAAATCATCATTTACCCACTTCAAAGATTAGAATATAAAGAATGATAAAAATAACATTTAGTTTTTGGGAATGAAATATCAACTGCAATATATTTTGTGAATGTTTTTTTTTTCTTTGATGCAAATACTAGCATTGGCTTGGATCTTCAGTGATGAGAGGTGATATTTTATAATGTGTTCAATACTTCAAAGATGATAATAATACTTTGCTTATATTTGGCAGAATTCAGGGCTAAAATATGTATCTTATTTATGGTTGGTAAGGGAAACCATTTACAAATATGAGAAAAGGTGGTCCTGCATAGCTACCTCTGGAATCCCTGTTTCCTGTAGATTTAATATTTACCATTTTTCATCTGCTTCTGTTTCTCTGGTCTCTGCTATCGTGCCAGATTGTGAGCTTCCTAAGGGCCAGAATTCAGGGGATTTGTCTTAAACACATTTAGCCCTGTATCCTAATGTAATGTTAGATTACTATGCTTTCTGAACAATAAAAGAATAAGTGAGGAACTATTATGTGTGTGGGGGGGGGTGTATGTAGGGGTGTGTGTGAGTAATTCTTTCACTTTATCCATTAATACAAAGAAATCGTTAATCTTTGTGTTGTTGGTACTGATTGTATTTTTAAACATGCTATATGCTCAGGAAATATTTTAGATCAGTATTATTGAGGTGGAGTTTGTATGAACTAAAATATCTCTATACCAAATGTACATACATCTCAATGAAATTTTACAAATTTATTCACCTGTGTAAAGTCCACCACAGAACATTTCCATTACCTTTAAAATTTCCTTCATGTCCCATCCCAGTCAGTTCTGCCCCCTACCCTTCAGTCTGTCAACCCCTGATTTTCTTTACATCATTTTTGGTTGGCTTAGTCATTTCTAAAGTTTCATATAAATGGAAACTTTTGAGTCTAGCATTTTTCACTCAGTTTATTGTTTCTGAGATCATCCATATTGTCATGTGTACAATAGTTCTTTTTATTAAGTACATTTGATTTTATGGCTATCCCAAAGTCTGTTTACCCATTTCCCTATTGTAGGACATTTGGGTTGTTTCTAGTATTTGTTTACTTTGTATAAAGCTACTGTGAACATTGCTATGTGGTTCTTTGTGCAGACACATATTTTAATTTTTATTGAGTGTGTAGTTAAGAGTAAAAATCAGGGGTCATGTGAAAGTATGTTTAATTTTATAAGAAAGTACCAAGTTATTTTTCAAAGTGATTTTTGCCATTTGACATGTTTTTGAGTTCCAGTTGATATACATTCTTGCTAACAGTGAGGATTGTCAACCATTTAAATTTTAGCCACTTTTTAATTTTTAAAAAATTTTTGGAGGTTACCACAGACTCAACTCAGGAGCACTTGACCACTGAGCCACATCCTCAGCCCTATTTTGTATTTTATTTAGAGACAGGGTCTCACTGAGTTGCTTAGTGCCTCACTTTTGCTGAGGCTGGCTTTGAACTTGTTACCCTCCTGCCTCAGCCTCCTGAGCTGCTGGGATTACAGGCATGCATCACTGTGTCCAGCAAATTCTAATAGTTTTATTTTTATCCTCTTGTGTTTTTAATTTACATTTTCCTAATATTGAACATTGATATTAATTGCTGTCTGTTATTTTTATCATTTGTTGGCTCATTTCAATTGATTAGTTATAAGTCATGTTTTCCTGCTTATTTGTATGTCTAGTGATTGGGGGTAGACATTGTTAATGTTATACTTACTGTTTAATATTGGATTTTGTTGTATTCATCTAAAGATTATTAGACTTTATATTGAATTACTCATGAATTTTGTTGATCCTCCTCTGGTTGAGCTTTGTTTTTAAGCTCTTGTGGAGTGGTTAAAGATGACTTTCTCCTGGGATTAATTTAGTCCTACATATAAGATGTGGCCCTTCTATGCTCTCTACTAATTTTGCCAAGAATTTGAAAAGACCTGTCTATTGTGACTGAAAAGAAGTCATGTACTTACTGTGTTATTTCTGTATGATTTCTAGGAACATTGAGTTATCCCTGGAAACTTTTCCTTTATGAAGAATATTCCTCTCTTGACTGCATGAGGTTTACCTTTTACATGTACAAATTGTTCTTCAGACAATAACTCAAGAGGCTGCCCATACAGATATCTAGATATTTTTGTCTTCAAAGCTCCATCCTCTCTGTAATTTTGTCCTTAAAATTCTAGCTTCTTCAGTCTCTTCCAACTCAGATCTGTCTCATCAGCTCAATAAGATTTCTCCAGTGGAAATTACCTCCAGCTTGAAATTTGGGGTCTGTCTCATTTGTTTGTCATCTCTCAAGGATAACCTATCCGTGCGGCCTATTGAATTATGTCTAAAAATAGTTGTTTCTATCATTTGTTTAGTGGTTGGAATTATTTTTAAGGGGATAATTCCTTACTTAGTGTATCCTCATGAAACAAAATTGATTTACTAAGTCAACAAATCAAGCACTGTTATGTATCTTGGAAAATAGCATTTTGCAGAGAATATACTGTAGAGAACCCAGTGGAGACACGTAGAGGCAAGAGCATGAATTGGTCATTCAGCAAAAAATGTCTTTGAGAATGACATTGGTTATTTTATTTTTATTTTTTTAAAATATTTTTTTTAGTTATACATGGCCACAATATTTTTATTTTGTTTATTTTTATGTGATGCTGAGGATCAAACCCAGGGTCTCTCACGTGAGAGGCAAGCACTCTACCACTGAGCCACAACCCCAGCCCCGACATTGGTTATTTTAAAGTAATGAATTTTAATGACTTTCAAGACAAATACAAATTATTATGTTTAAAGTGGTAAAACAGGCTAGTTATAAATAACAGATAATCTTAAAATGTTATAAGGTTGAACATTAATGATTAAGAAGTAATAATGTCATCCTAATATTTCCTTAGAAATGGTCTGTAATAATCAATAGAAAAATGGCAATTCTGGATAAGCCTCTCTATTGTGTTTTGTCTGGTAAATGTTCTTGTTTCTCACAAGAATTGGGGGAAAATTTGAGAAATTTGAAAGAAGAAAAAGTTATTAAAGTAACTAAGAATTATATTAGAAAAGTGTTTATTATTAAAAATGCACATGTATTTGTTACCTCATATGTATGCAGATAATATTCGAAATGATAATAAGTATCTCCAAAAGCTTACAAGAAAGAATAAGAATAAATAGTTTGCTCTTATAAAACCAATAGATATAAAAAGCATGATTATAGTTTTGGAAAATTACTAAAAACATTTACTATTGTGTCTGTTGAGAATTACAAACATAATTAAAGCAAAGAACTGTATATGATCCCATTTCTCTGAAATTATCATATGTACGAAATAGGTATTTTATTGTTAGCTATGTTAAAATTACCTTACTACTTTTAAGTTGTGATGAGTTTCCCAAAGTATCTCTTTCTTTACTTATCCCTAAACCACTAACATGATTGCACTACATGTCATTATAGTAAAGGACCATGTTCCTATATTCAGTTTTCTAAATTACACCTCTTAAGGCATAGGCTTAGTGCTGATTGCTCTGTTGCTAAGACTTATAAACACAAGTGTATGTCTGTAACTACAAGGATTAGAAGATTTCCAATGTGTAGTTAATTCTATTTCTCAATGCCAGATGCATTATCCCCTTTAATTTTGTCTACTCTGACTAGAGACAATAGCCAGTCTCCTACCCTACAATCCATAAAATTTCCATAGAAGTATAGGTTGCAGTTGTCTTTTCTTGTGCCAGTAGCACATCTTTTCATGATATTATGCTCAGAGAAATGATTTCATGCTGTGCATGTGATACCAAATTTATTAATACAGTCTTTTAAGAGCTTCCTAGTCATTCTATAAGGATTCACCAATTGGAAATTTTATCTTTTGAAATTTAAGTAATGCCTAAATGCTTATTGTGTCCCTGAGATTTTGCCTAAAGCTAGATAATCATCTTTTTCATAATTCAAGGACCAAGACAACACAGATTTTGCTCCACTTCATTGGGCAATGCGTTTTACCAAACATTTAAATCCTTAATATTTGTATAAAGATTAAGTGTTTAAAACTCTGAGAAAGCAAGAGAGAGAACATGCAAGAGAGAAACAAATCCAATTATGTGCATTCTCAATGACTCATGCAGGATCTAAGTAAAGGTCACATTCAATATGCATACTTCAATAAATAAATACTCTAGAGAAGCTTTTTAGTTATGTGTGAACTTTATATCTTAAGAAACTTGAAGATAAAGCTAGAGTGAATTCCTTTGATAAAGTTGGATATATTTATTCATCTCTTGCTTGCACAAAATATATTTATTCAATTTCCAATCTTAAGTAAAAAACTGCAGTTTCTTTTTAGGAAATTGTGCTGATTACATCAAACTTAATTCTGTATATGGAATACATCATGAACTATTGTGGAAAATATATGTAATGTACCCTTTGGATGTCAGCCCTCTAGCCCAGGTCTTCATCACATCACACCTGTATTTCTGCAATAATTCTTTCTCTACTACTTTCCCATCCAGCAAGATAAACTTCCTCAAATATCACTTTCATCATGCTTTGCCTCTGTGCTAAAAACGGACCCGTACTGCCAATTGAATGCAGTCCAAATTGCATTTGTTGGAATTCCAGCCCTTCCAAAATCTGGCCTTCCCTTGCCATCCAAATATACCTCCAAGTATTTCCTAATACTGGGTTCCCCACTAATTGGACTATCTACTATCAGCCTCCACAGTGTTGGGTACATTACTGCCTCTGCACTTCTGCTTCTAAAATGTCCTCAACCGTGGATAAACTCATCTTTCAGCTTTTAACTTCTTCCTTCCAGCCTTCATGGACCATCCTTCCTACCACCTAATATATAAATCCTTCCAAGACCCCCATGTAGAGCCCATCCTATGCATCTGCAGTACTTGATATATATTATGGAATATTTTCTCATCCATTCCAAGTAATACCTTTTGTTAATATCACTTAATAGATATTAATTTTGTTTTATTTTACAATCATTAGCGCATCATAGATAAATTCGAAGTGTTTCCTTTCTAATTGACACATAAAATAATGACATATGTCAAAATCACATATATAATTTATTATTTCTAATGACTTCCTGCGTGTCTGGTGTGCTGGCCCAGTGTTGTGGATTTTACTACCACGGAAAATTTTTTTCATCTTACTCTTTTTGAATACCCTATGCTAAATATATCTCTGAACTTCTTGAATATATTTATAGTTGGATTAAATTTAAGAAAGAGACTGACTGTGATTGCTTAGGTAAGTACTTTTATGAATTATGTTTTTTCTTTTAGTTCAAAAATTTCCTTGAGGTATCATATACATATAGCAAAGTACACATATGCATGCAGCTTAGAACACTTACAAACCTAATTCGCCCTGGGTCACCGGCACTCAGACGGAGAAACATGCATCAAGACCTCAGAAATCTTCAGGCCACCTTCTGGTGACGAGGATTTTTTTGTCTTTTGTGTAAATGAAATCATGCAGCCCATGCACTTGAGTGTCTAGTTTCTTTTGTTCAATATTGTTTGTGAGTTTCACCCACATCATTGCATGTACTTGTAGATTGCTCGTTCTTGTTGGTGTGTAGTATTTATCTTGTGAATATTTCTCCATTCCGCTCTTGATGTATATTTGGGTGATTTCAAATTTTGATCTGATGCAAATATTGCTACTCTGAACATTTTTGTGGATGTGTGCCGGTTTCTCTTGGTTATGTACATAGGAGTGGGAATGCTGGAAAATGAGGTGTAATTTGTTCACTCTACCTGATGCCACCTGTTTTCCAAAGCTATTTCAATTTGTGCTCCCACCAACAGTTATAAGTATGCTGGCTAGGGAATGGGGTTGTAGCTCAGTGGCAGAGCGCTTGCCTAGCACATGTGAGGCACTGGGTTTGATGCTCAGCATCACATAAATATAAATAAATAAAATAAAGGTGTAGTGTCCATTTATAACTAAAAAAATAAAAAAATTAAAAATTCTGGTATATCACATTTATGCCAACATTTGGTGTTTTCTGTTTCATTTAAATCGTCCTGGTGCATTATTATTTCTAATTTAACTTAATGAGTTTTTTAAAAAATTGCTTAATTGATTTTTTTTAAAATTTATCATTCTGTACATTTTATATTGTATAAATTTTCATTAAAAAACAATTCACTGAATTGATGCAGGACTCATAAAATGAGATGAAATGTTTACACATACCTCTAAATAAAAATGTCTTTAATAACACTTTGGCAACATCATAGCTTTTTATTTATTTTTATCTGTTCTTTTTAGGTATATAGGATAGTATATTTTGACATACTAAACATACATGGAGTGTAACTTATTCTAATTAGGATCCCATTCTTGTGTTTGTGCATGATGTGGAGTTACACTGGTTGTATATTCATATATGAATATTGGAAAGTTGTGTCTGATTCATTCTACTTTCTTTTCTATTCCCATCCCCTTCCTTCTCTTCATTCATCTTTGTCTAATCCAGTTAACTTTTATTCTTCCCTCCCTCCCTCTTTATTGTGTGTTAGTATTCACATATCAGAACATTAGCCTTTGGTTTTTGGGGATTGCTTTGTTTCACTTAGCATGATAGTCTCCAGTTTTATCCATTTACCTGCAAGTGCCATAATTTCATTCTTCTTTAAGACTGAGTAATATTTTCTTGTGTAATATACCACAT
Organism: Callospermophilus lateralis; assembly: GCF_048772815.1. Taxonomy (NCBI): domain Eukaryota; kingdom Metazoa; phylum Chordata; class Mammalia; order Rodentia; family Sciuridae; genus Callospermophilus; species Callospermophilus lateralis. The sequence continues at coordinate 93,293,805 of NC_135317.1, read as the reverse complement.
TTTCTTTATGCATTCATCTGTTGAACATAGGTTGCTTCTCCAGCTTAAGTATTGTGAATTGAGCTGATATAAACATGTATGTGACTGTGGTACTGTAGTACTGGAGTTATTAAGTTTTGGGGGTATAAAAAGGAGAGGAATAATTGGGTCAAATGGTGGTTCCATTCCAAGTCTTCTGAGAAATCTCCATACTGCTTTCTAGAGTGGTTGCACCAACTTGCAGTCTCACCAGAAATATCTGAGTGAACCTTTCCTCCCACATCCTCATTAACTGAATTTATTTCTGTGTCGATAAAAATACAGCAACAATTTTGGTGACAGGTATGGAAGATAAGCACTTTAGATTGAGCTACAGGATTTACATGAAAATAATGACTAAAGCATTACCATTACTCATTTTGAGTGTTTTCCTGATATTGTGGTTTGGGCTGTTTCTGGTGCTATCTTCTGTTGATGTTCATTGTAGTCACTTGAGTTTTGTGGCACTCCCCTGACCATTTCCTTTAATCTTCAGTTACCTATTTGGCTCTGCTAACCTTTGAGTCAGAGAATTGGGTATGCAAATTCCTGGAGTTGGGATAACTTAATGAACATTTTGTTGATAACTGCTTTGGACTTAATATCATGTATTATTTTTACATTTTAAAATTAATACCAGCATACTTTACTAAGTTAGAAATCAAACATTTGAGTCCCACTTATGCTACAACTATCTATGGTGAATATGTGTTGCACGTCCAAGCCCTGGTTTGAAATCTGTATTAAATCTCTCATGAATGAACAGTTCTTTTTTATTTTTCACAAGTTCTAAGATATTTTGTGTGTTTGAAGTATTAGATAATCAGTCTATAATTTCATTTCTCTATCCTATGATTGCTGAGGGAAACATTGTGGTCATTTTTTTTTCCTGCCAATACTCTTTCATACCCATGTTTAGGCCAAGACATTTGGTTTCTTATTGAATCCTGAAGCTATATTTTTTAATTGCTCTAAAAGCAAAGATACTGACTTCAGGGAATTTAATTTCAGAGGGTTGTACTGGCTGTGTGGTTAATTGTAATAAAAATTAATTATGACTGAGAAATAAGAAAGGTTTACTCCCTTCTATCACAATGATCCATTTACAGAACAATGCCTTTAGACACCAAGAGATCAGTGCAATAGGTCTCTTGGAATGCTCTATTTCTTTGTGGTCTGGAAACTTAAAATGCTGAGCTTAGCCAGTCAATGATGAATTGCATGTTAAGAGTCTCGTACAGAATGAGCACCTGAAAGATCTTTCTTACATTGTCATTGGCTAAAGAATATCATCTGGCATGAGGATTTGACTTTTTCCTTGGTAGGGTATGCTCTGATTAGTTCATAACATATAAATTATTGCCTTTAGTTTGTTCTCTAACTCCAACCTTAAGCACATTGTTATAAACTCATTTAATATGCTTCAGGACATGAACTCTGTCTAATCCCTTTTGTCAGCCTAATGTCTCTGAGATGGGTGAGTACATAGTACTAATTAATATATGTTGAAAGAAGAAAAGTATATAACTATGTGTCATATAAGTCTGTGTATAAGCACACCCATAAACAATACATGTACCCCAAAACACACACAGTAAAACCAAACTAATTTATGGAACACATATATTATATATACAGTAGCGGGTGTGATTTATTTTCTTATGATTCTCTGTTTTCCAATTTTTTTTGTATAACATACTTTACTGTCCTGATACATTTAAACACAAAATTTTTAAATAAAATATTTAATATAAAATAACATTTAATTTTTATGAGGTGCAGAAACAGACAGATCCTGGAAATTTATCCTTCAAAATTTTGCCAAAATGAATCTTAGTTTACAGAGAAACTGGGATTTTCCTAATGGTTCCGATATACAGTGACAAACAGAAGAGTTCTGCAAAACTGTGCTGTATAAGAATCCAAAACTATTGAGCTTCTCTACAATTTGAATTTGTGGATATCACTTAGAGTTTTTCTCATTATTTTTAACAGGTATTGTCACTTATGATTAGTATAATATTTTGTCATTGTAATGCATTTTGAGTATGCATTCATGTCGTTTTAATTTCCCCTTTCCCTTTTAACTGCTGAAGTATTCAACTTTCAAGATGACACCTCCTGAACTGACTTACCTCTGGAATTTCTAGTCATAATCAAATGGTATCACAATTGATTTGATTTCTCAAGCTAGAAACCTGAGTCATTCTAGACTTTTTCATATCTCAAATGGCTACCTACATACAAGGTATCTCTTCTTTACTTCCGACATCTTTGGTTCTTCATTATTTCATTATTGTTTGCCTAATCTGTGTTCAATACCACATTGTTAATCCCTCTGCTTTTAATTTTATCCTGACCCTCCAAAAATCCATCCTCCATATTCTGTTAGTAGGATACTTTAAAACAGAAACTTGGTGGCAACTCCTGTTTCCAGGCTCCTTTAGTGACTTCTACAGATCTTCAGATGAAGGTCTTGTGCTGGCATTCCATGCCAGAACTTCTGTGGCCCTCCAACTTCTTCCCACCCTCATCCTCTACCACTTCACAAGCTTGCCAACTGTGACACACAAGAGTGTCTTTCGGATTTGCCATATTGTATCCCCAGTGCCTTTGAACTTGTTACTCCTTCTGTCCCAAAGGTAGTTCTTCTGCTTACCTATTTGACTCCTGCTTATCCTTCATCCTCAGTTTCTATTCTGCATGGTTATCTTTCCAGATAAGCTATCCAGAGTTAACTATCTTCTGTGGTAGTATAACCAATGGATATGTATGTTTGTTGTGGCATCTATTAGAATCTTGTTATTTATTTCTTTCTTTCTCACTAGACAATAAACCCTTAAAATAGAATATGTATTCCTGCCCTCTGGCAGTGTTCTGTAGCATGGAGTCTTTCTCCTAAATTGTTTGGCTTTTAAGAGATGAAGTCTCATTCTTGTATATAACCCATTCCCATTTAACCAATTCCATCCTATCCAGACATAGGTACTATTAACCCGCCTTTGAGGAGCTCATACAATCTGACAGTGATGGCTGCCATTTTATTGGCATTTTAAGTGGGTGAGGAAGTTGTAATTGTCATCGAAAGAATGGGGAATGGTAACCAGTTTACTCTGAAGGTAAGGGATCTTAAGCCCCACGGTCCATCTTTTGCTTGGACTCTTTCTAGAACTCAGAGATGGTTACTTAAAATGTGTTCACAAAGATTAAGCAATATTGCAAAAGTTAAGTATTTAGAATCTGATTAAGACCACTGTCTTTTTCAGCTCTGACTTCCCTTCTGACACAGATTCCCTTAAGTCCAGTGACATTGTAGGAACCTTCTCTCTCTCTCTCTCTCTCTCTCTCTCTAACGACTAGTTTACCTTTTGGTATGCTGATGAATCTGACTTTTTCTCTGATTTAATCCATGGCTTTCATTTACATCCCAATTTGGATTCTTGTTTTTACTTTTCCCTTTTCCCATGAAGGTTACTGAAGTTCATTTCCAATGGCGCTCTCTGAAATGATTAATTTAGTTGTGGGAGCTAATAAAGTTTTGCTGTAATTTATTAAGTATGTTTGGCAACTGCTAAATAGTCACCTATATTATTACTATTATTACCAGAAAAATCCAAGTTGTTATATAAACTGAAGGGTCTTTTTAATTTTAGATCTGGAAAGACTTAGTGAGATTTTTTTTAGTGTGTGTGTGTGTGTGTGTGTACAGTGCCAGAGTTTAAAAGTTGTATACTGTTGCATTTTTACCACCTCTATAAAGTATTTGCCAATAATTTTAGTCCACTTTGATGGCTCCTCTTCTTCACTCCCTGAAGCACACATTGTTATTGTCACTGATTGCTCATGGAACTACTGAAATGACTGGACATTTAAAAATCCTCTAAGTCCTTTACATAGCAAATTTTCTTGAAGTTCTGTGTGCCATCTGAACACAGAAAATCTCTTGGTTTTGAAGGTGTTATTAGTTTTTAGGCAGCATCTCAATTTGGATATCTGGAGATTATGATGAGATCTTTAGAAACTTCAAAGTCCACAGATAATCAGAGCAGAGAGATACAAAAGCCTCCTATTAGTCACTGAAGGGCCCAGGGTTCAGTGAGAGTTGCCTGTAACTTGACTGAATGTCAACCAGAGTGAATGGAGATCAACAGGGAGGCATGGGCACAGTGGTCTTCAAGGGAAGTGTTTGAAGTGCCCTAAGAGTGAGGATCCCCAGTTACCAGTTGATTTCAATTATATGGTATTTCCTGTACCTATATGCCATATTAAATGTGTCCATATGGGCATGGAAAGACAGGTAAAAAAGGTATGAGTAGAGAGAGAGCCAGGGTAAGGACCTAGTAACTTAAGTAATACTCAGGTACCTCCCTAATTAGGACTTGATTTTGTTACTGATATAGAGCCAGAGTATAGTTTGGACATATTTTTGCTTTTAGGGTAGCCAGGAGTGAGATCCTAACTGGTTTATACATGTAGATACATATGTATTTTCATGGCTTAAATCTGGAATGTCCCCTCCCCCCAAAGCACATGTTGAAGACTTGGTCTCCAGTGCAGTGGTGTCCAGAGTGGGGCTTTTGGAAAGTGTTTACATCATGAGGTCTCTAACCTCATCAGTGGATTAATCCATTTGATGGATTAATAGTTTGAATGGGCAACAGGGAGAAAGCGAGAAGTGTAGACAGGTGGGGTACAGTTGGAGGAAGTAGGTTGCTTTGGGTAGCTGGACTGTATCTTGTCCTGGCCCCTTCCTCTCTCCATCTCTTTCTGGCTCCTGGCTGTCATGAGCTGAGCAGCTTTCCTCCACCACAGCTTCCACCAGATCTTCTGCCTCAACTGAGGCCCAAAGCAATGGAATCAGCCAACCATTGACTGAAACCTCAGAAACTGTGGGTTGAAATAAAAGTTTCTTCCTCCAAGTTGTTTGTCAGGCATTTTGGTCACAGTACAGAAAGATAACAAATCTATATGTATGTAACACATGCCTGACTCTGTGTGTGTGTGTGTGTGTGTGTGTGTGTGTGTGTATGTGTGTGAGAATGTTATGTATTTTTACAAATTTCTTTTAATCTAGGAAGAATTGAATGGGACAATGGAAATCCCTGAAATCTGTCTACTCTAACACAGGTAGATATTTGTTAGAAAAAGAAAGAATAAAACAACTTTGAAACAAAGTCAAGCAAATGAAACAGAATTTAATGTGAGACAGGAATGATTGAGTGATAAAAAAATAATCCATCTTTTGTACCTTCATTATTTTAAATAAGGCATATTTTCTGGCAAGCTAAATTTCCTCTTTGTAACACACTGAAGTTGTGACACACAAGAATTTGCTGAAGATAAATTAATGAAATATACTTTGACACTTTAAAATAGCTATTAGGAATGATTTCACCCTTTAAAAAATGTCTGAAGTCTGATTTTATTTTTTCAGCTGTTGTGCATCAGAAACTTTCATCATGTAGAAGGTGTGGTAGTTTTGTACATGTTTTAGGTGCTCGCTGAGTTGAAGTTGAGGATCACTCCTTTCATCAGTCATGTCTAGAGTCTCCAGTGAGCCCCAATTTTCTTTCTTTCTTTCTTTTTTTTTTTTTTACAAAATCTTTATTAAGGTATAATTCATGTGTCATAAAATTCACCCCTTTAAAGTATGCCCTCCAGTTCCTAGTATGATCAGAGTTTATAACCATCACCACAATTTTTTTAATGCCTTCTTGTTTCCCAACTCCCTTCAACCCATATGCTGTATATGAACTAGGTAAAATTTTAGTTCTAACAGAAAAGCCTTATTATCCAGAAGTACTTAGGACCCATAATTTATTTCTTATTTTGCTTTTGCATAGCTTCACCATGAACCTTTATGAGCTGTAGAATGAATGACTAACCACACTTGTTTAGTTCATGAGCACTTGCTGCTCTTGGCAAGGCTCACTATAGAATTTTCCAAAAAACAAAAACAAAAACAAAACCCCTCCAGTATTCAAAGAGTAATACAAATGGATGTCATTTGGAGAAGATCCTCTTGAGAGACCTCAGTTGGTAACATTTCTTTAATGAATTTGCTAAGATCTGCAAATGATAACATTGGATTTGTCAGCATAGTAAATCGATCTATTTTTAGGAATATACCGAAATTAACCAAACACAGCAGTGTTGTGTAAAATCAGAACACCAACTCATTCATCTATAGTGAGAAACCTACCTGCCACAAGTCTAGAACACCTGTGTTGACACAAGTAGTGTGTTGGCTGTCTGCATGCTTATGTAAAGGGCCTGCAGGTCATCACCTGACAGCTGCCTGGAGTCAGAACAAGGGGAGACTTGCTCCAAGGCTCTATTCTGAGCCATTATGTATTAATACCTAAGTTTATTTGCACAGGATGATCCCCCCTCCCCGTTTCCCCTAAATTCCATAAATTCCATTGTATCTGACTTCATCCTCTCACCTGAACTCCATATCCATGTGTCTGAGTGCCTCCTTCATGCTTCTACTTGGACCATCAACTGATGCTTAGTGACTTCTAAGCCAGTCCTGTATTATGGGCTCTGGGCTATACTGAGGGGTAGGAATGAACTTGAACTCAGTCTGTCCTCAGTGTCCACAGGTGTATCTCAGCCAGGTCAGAAGTGAGGAAAGCCTGCCAGTGCTATCATATAGGCTTTACCACAAAAGGATCATCTGGAAAACATAGCAGGTCTTTTTCACATCAAAAACAATGTAGATTTAAAGGCGTTAATGTTTTTACATTGTTCAATTCTTGAATTTATTGCCAAAATAGTGATAAAAACATATGGCATGCAAAGCCTCATGATTAGATTAGCTATTTCTCTTTAACTCCCATGTAAGCACTGTAAAGCTCCTACTGGTATTAGGGCTATTACACCATGTTTTCCTAGGGTAGTCTCCTCTATTTAGATGGGACCATTTATACCTAACCAATGTTCCACCATCACTGTGCTGGAAAAAATTCTGTAAGAATTACACGAGAAGCATATAAATTTTGCATTAAAATAAAACTGGCTTAATTCCAGAGATTTCACCTCGGCATTTTTAAATCCCAGACTAACCAATCAAATAAAGAAATGAAAATTAAATTCAGCCTAGTGCTCGTATTTAAGAGCACACATGTGAGTTTGAATCCTGTTCCATTTCAGTGCTGAAAATTCAGTGCTGAGCAAGGACTTTGTCACAAACACAGAGCTGTAATTAGGCATCTGCCATGTCCCATACATTGTGAATAAATCAGCCACGGTCTCCACCTTCATAGAATCCACAGTTCAGTAAGGAAGATAATAAACAAGAACAATAATAACAACAACACAAATAAACACATAATTGCAAATTATATCACCACCTTACCCTTTGCTACCAAAAAAAAAAAAAAATGTCATGGGGAAATTCATGTGGATATAACTCATTACATTAAGACCCTTCAAGCAAAAACTGTTTTTCTGGTTCTATTCTTGAAGATGTATACAAAAATTCACTTCACTTCCTTCCTATGTAACACCACTCTGTCTCCTCTTGCAGAATAATGTATTTCCAGTTTTGTGCTTTCAAACCTAGTTGCATCTCATTACAGAGTTGATTAGATTTATGAACTTATTTTTAAGTATTGATTATTACATAGATCTAAAAATCATTAAACTGTAAGATCATCTATAGTAACACAAGGGACCTATATAAGTAATGTAACTATTGAGCCAGAACCAGTCTGGTCAGGCTTTTAAAAAATACAGGAACCTACTTCAGATATCAATTTCATCATCTATCAAATTAAGGAGCTGGATTAGATGGTCTCAAAGGCTCTTTGTACACATAAACTGCTACAAATCACTTGAGAGACATTTCTACATAAAAACTTTCAGTGTACTGTAAGCAGTTCCCTAGTGGATTTAAAAACTTTTTTGTGTTGATAAAAATGCACAATCTAAAGACTTGAGATTAGTCTGGTTTTATTCCTTTTGTCTTTTTATAAGAGAAGATCCATTTGCAATCTCATGAGACCATTTCCCAGAGTTAGAGAATTAGAGATTTTTCCTTGATCAGAGAACCTGAACCCTCCCTTATGATGTATTCTATAGCTTGCAGAATAGTCTGTTCTTTTACTCATTTGTTAGTAGAATCTGTATTTTCTAATAAATGAGTTGCATCTGTTTTCGATTTGATTTTTCTTCTGAGTAGATAAAAAAGTGATTTGAGACTCCTGACAGAAGTCTGCATTATGTCTTTCTCAACAAGTAATATTATGATACATGATAATGTCTTTGTGAAGGCCTCATAAATGCTGATGAATTGGAAGCAGTTTTAAAAGTTAATACTGCTTGCTTTACATTCTGTAGCATTTGAACACACTTTCCTTATGAATACACAACTAAATTAGGAAGGCTTCCATTTTTCTGACAGTGCTGCAGGCTTGGATGTTTTCATGTGTGGCTAACAGAGAGCAGATGGACTCCCGGTAACCGAAACTTCTCTACGTTGTATTTGAAGGAAAGATATATTTGAGGAACCACTCATAGATATGTTGTCAATTTACAGGAGGATGTATATAAAAACTGACCTCGCTTCCATTTCTACTTGAAGATATTGCATTTCATTATTAAACTTGAGATGCTATGTAGTTCTTAGTGTGACTTGTTATGTAATCCATTTTCCACTTCTTCAATTGAGAATCATTTACGACCATGTTATATGTCTTGCCCTTAAGATAAATGTTCTGTCCATTTGTCCAATATCTCTGTCATTTACTCCTTTTAGTCTATGAATTATCTATTATACTCCAGGTAATTTTTTTTTATTAGTTAAATTTGTCAGTTGCTTTCCTAGACCCTGAGTCAGTCCTTTGAATTTTCTTGAGTTGGGTAGACCCTTACAGCCACGTTCTATGTTGACATAAAAATATCAATACTCTGATTAATAAGGTATGTGTTCTCTATGTGGTCAATCCTGTTTCTGTTACCATATGAACAGATTCAATGAGCGGAATGATCCATACCCTCTTTTCAAGCACCAGACCTCCACTAAAAACTCATTTTCAAATAATGTCATCTGCTGCTTTAGACAATTGGAGTGATACATGCTTTATTTCATACGTAAAATCCAGGTGCTTTATAAGGAGAAATGTTAAGGAAATATATCATTTGACTTATAGGGTCATTAGCTGTAGTTGATACTGGTTTTCTGTTCAACCCATTTATGGTAATACTGCAGGTTTTTCTTTGTGATACATCACTGTCTCACTCCTCTGCCCAAAACTCTTCAGTAATTTTCCTTGGTATCTTTATGAAAAACTATAATGTGATACCCTGATGTTGAGGCCATCCATATTCTGGTGCCTTCCAAGTGCCCAGCCTCATCTTACTTTTTCTTTTTGCCTGAGCATGTCACTGCAGCCGGATGGAGTCACCATGTTTACAGCTTATTTGTAGTCCTTCTGTCTCTGTGTGCTTACTTGGATCCTCTCTGCTACCTAGTGTGAAATTGCTTTTTTACTCATTTGCAGAAATGTTTTCTATCTTTCATTGCTAGATTTTTTTTTTTTTGCCTATGAAGCCATTGCTGGTACACATCACTAGAGGAGAGAAAGGAATTTATTTGGGGAGAGACACAACTAGTAGTTCAATATCCACTGTGTGGGAGCCTTGTGATGCCATTTTACATAAATTATTTGAACATACATTCTTTGACTTAAGAATTCGTATTGCATTCTCTTATTTAGGAAGAACATCATTATTATCATCATGTCCAACTTCACTGACATTAGTAGTTTTAGATACTTGAAGAAATAAAGTGATTTTTGATGTTTGATAAAGGCAGGAACATGTATGAAAATAAATAACATATAATAACAGTAAAAACATTTAGTAAATACTAGTACAGAGAAGAAGAGCAGCTAAAATATACTCAGTAATATCTAGTACCTGGAAGAGAACTTCACACAGTAAACATTTGTTTCATGATGAACATAATTGCCTCATATTGTTATTATATGACAATATGTCTTAGCTGCTTTCCCTTGCCCTTGAGGTAGGAGGAAAAAAAATAGGAAAAGGATCTTTTTATAGAAAATAAAATATTTGATACTTAATTTGTAACTACTCCTGCTGAAATTAGACATCTTTATTTATTTTTAATAGCTTGATTATAGCTTACATTTAGCTTATTTAAAGTCTTATGTCTAACTACAAGTTATTTACAATGACATAAAATCTTGAAGGACATATGAAACATATGGATGAGTTAGACTAAAGATTATACCATGATTTACAGTGAATTGTTGTAAGATCAGTATATCAGTACTTATCCAGCATGCACCAATTAACTAATGGAATTTTTTTTTTGAATTTGCAAAACACTCTGAGAAGTGAAAGTTTTCCTTGTCCACAGCTCTTTTAAGCTCAATTTCTTAATATTAAAGACTACTTTTCAATAAAGCATTACCTAAATTGGTTGTAATCTAAAATATTTTTCTATTCTATTTAAATAGTTACTTGCCCTGTTATTCTCGTTACTTATTCATTTTATCAGAGAAATGATTATTTTCTCAATATTGCAATTATTTTTCAATAGATACTACAATATTTTAAAACACTATAAGTCATTACAATATGTTGTAATGTGATGATTAATATACCAAAATTGGATCTGGTAACTTACCAAGAGGGTATCTTTTCAAATTGCATCTAGAAAGAAATGATTCAGAAAAAAAGAATGGAAAAAAAAAAAAAAAAAAAAACGAACCTCACAATATCAGCACTACTATGCTTTTCGTAGATTCATTTCTCTTGAGATAGTAAGAACTGCAGTATCTCTGCATTTTGCACTTTGCTGGTGTTTGGAGGAAAGACTTGATATTTGAACATGGGCTAAACCAGCTTTTCATTCTGAATCTATAGTAACCAGAGTTAGGACAAGTTCTGTCTTCACTGTGACTAAAATAAAACATTAGTACCTGAAGTGCCTGCCTGAGTCATGTGACTTACTAAAGCACCTGAAATAGTGGTGGTCTGGGCTATAAATGCTTTCTGAAATCACTCATGCTTTTTTCTCTTATAGGTGTTAAAGTGGGTAGAAGAAGCAGTGCAGGCCTCCAAAGTGCACCTCTTATCCACAGATCATTTGGAACAGGCTGTAAATACTTGGAAAATTCCCTTTGATCCCAGCCTCAAAGAGGTCACTGTGTCTCTGAGTGGTCCTTCTCCCATGATTGAGATTCGCAATCCTTTAGGTAAGATAAATCCAACACGATGTAATAAAGTACAAAACTCATGGGGCTAGGGGTAAAATACTTTTGCACAGTTATTCATGTCACGCTAAAGCCAGCTTCAGGAATATATTCAATAAATTCAGAAGTGACTATAGAAAATGCTTTTAAAAACCAAAACATTTTTTTTGGTCTTAAGCATGGTTGAATTAACATGAAATTCAAAGAACTAAAACTTACCATGTTTAAACAGATCAAATTCAGTAAATTGATCATAGTTAAATTATTAAAAAGAAACATTTAAATTGAACCTGATATTATATTTTTCAGTCTATCATAACATGTTTCACAGAAACTTATTCTGTAAAATTGAACATTTTTTGTAATTTTAAAATGAATCACACTAAAAAATTTCTAAAACAATTGTCTGATTTTTCACTATCATTTTTGTGGTGACATTTGATATTAACAACTATCTTCTATAAAATCAAAATTATGTTCTCAGTGAGGAATGTTATAATGTATTGCTTCCTCAATTATATTTTAAAATTACATGATTTTCCTGAATCCTTTGCTAGTGGACAAATCATTTCTTACGTTGAAAAATAATATAATAATAAAAAAATCTAAATTTTTAACATTTGCATTTAGAAATATTTTTGTTACCTATTGATATCTGCAGAATAGTTGTATTTACATAGTGCCTTTGTCATATGTTGCATACTTTTTCTCTTTATGAATATTAACTGAAAGGAAAAGAGCTAACTAGCTTTCTTTGTTTGAATCTGAGAAGAAAATAATTCCTAAAAGAAAACAACGTATGAAATTGTCCTTAGAGGCCACATCCACATCAGCAAGCACTGAAATTTATAAAACAAGTAAAACCTCTTTTTCAAAACTTCTATAGGTTTGGCCTTATTAGTGGGTTTGTCTCTTGGGGTCACATTCCACTGTAATGGTAACCATACTGCCCAGGAAAGACATGTGTTTTTCATGACATGGATACTTAAAAGTACCTGAAACCATTGCATTTTGTTTCTACTTTTAAAAGTCATTAGGTATACAATGATTGCAGAACTTTTAATTCAAACATAGGGTGCTTGCAACCTATTTGTTTATGTAATTTAAAAGTAGTTGGTAAGGAAGGCCAGGAGGGAAAAGCTAAACTATGGCTTGCTTCCGTATTTGCTTTTTTTTTTCTTCCTTAAATTCCAACTATTAGCTAAATCTCAGATTGGCAGGATGGTCTCATTCCACTTTATGATACTGCTTCTTTTAATTATTTATATGACACATAAAGCCTTCTCCTGTGCTTCATGGAAAACTAGTTGAAGTTTTGAACATAGTGCAAAGATATGCCCAGAGCTTTCATGTCACCAATACCTTGATTGATCTCTGAAAAGGCATTTATTCTGGTTCGCTGAGTTTGCCTTGTACTTAATCTCAATGTCTCCAGTGACTGCACATAACTTGTTCTAATTGTTGTTTATCTAGGCTGGCTTTGGAAGTGATTACTTTTGTCAGTTGTTATTCTTACTTTGCCATCAAATTAACATTACAGATGGGAACCTATTACTTCAGTCCCAGTATCCAAGTATATTTTAGACAAAAATAAAATAATATTTTAAGCTGTGGGCACGAATACCTGCCACAACATAGAAAAGAAGAGCCCTTTGGGTTAGTTTGCAACACATTAGTAAAAAACTGTCTCTGTTATTTGAAATCGGATCATACTCTTAGCTTTATGTAATGTTAAATTAGCTAATATTCTTAACTGGGAGAAAGATTATGCTTGTTACCTTTTTGTTTGTTTTTCAGGGAAGCTGATCAAAAAGGGATTTGGCCTGAATGAGCTATTAAATATCCATAACTCTGCCAAAGTGGTGAATGTGAAGGAGCCAGAGGCTGGGATGTGGACAGTAAAGGTACTGTTACTTCACAAAGGCTGTTTATTATTTTACTTTATGTTGGCCTGTTGTAGAAAGTATGTACAACAGTTTACTTATATCTACCCTTGCCATCATGGAGAGTGCTGCTAATAAAAACCAGTCCACATAGTGCATGCCTCAGAGTGTCTTGATCATGAATTTGATAATGTTACGTGTTGATGACCGTGAACATCATTGATGCCTCAGGATAATGCTTAAAATTTTTGAATAGTTTTCCTATTGTTAAACCTGTGGGTTGATTTTATTGTCATCCCTTGCTCCAAAATCATCAGACATGGAGCCAATAGAGAATGATGGTTCAGGTCATTGGCTCTGGTGTGGAGGTACCTGGGTGTGAATCTCAATCTTAACAACTGTATTGTTCAAGAACAAAACTCTGTGCCTTGCTTTCCTCCTTTGTCTTTAAGGGTGGCAGTCCTTGACTTCTTAAATTTGGTCTGAAAATTAAGGTAAGATGAGACAGTGAAATACTCCATGTAGCTTCTGTTACAGTGCAAGCTCTCAAAAAACCCTTGTTGTTTGGTTGGATCTATACGCATTGTTTTCTTTAACACAGCAATGATCATTGAAAACTGGAATTTTATCTTAAGGGTCTTATCACCACTTTAGTAAAGCACCCAATTTTGGCACATAGAGGAAAGATGGAAAGAACATGCACTTGAAATTTAGGCTACAGTAAATCAGAAATCTAACTTGGCTGCAGGTTCCTGGTGAGCCACAGTGGTCGATGCTGAGGGACTTGCTGTATTTCTCAGACTGCCTAATGTGCTCTGGCCTCCTTCCAACTCCAGCATTTTCATTTCTGTATCTGGGAGGCTTTTTTTTTTACCTTCCTCCCCAGAACAGGAGAAGGCTGTTCTGCTGAGGAATTAACACTTCTCAGGAGCAGTCTTCGGCCCCAGAAGGAATGAGGTCCAGGTGTTCATCCTGGGAGCAGCCATAAAAGCACACCCTTGACTGGGCTCTTCTTTTGCCCCTCTTCCTATCAGCAGGCTTTGCATGTCCCAAGTCAACAACTTGCTCTAGAATCCTTCTGGGAGAACCTGAAGGAAGATACCTGAGCATGATTTCCTCCTTCATTGGCTCAGCTTTCCTACACAAGAAACGGGATTTCTGGGATTGTGATTCAGATGATAGAACTGCTGCAAAAGTGTGTGACTGGAGAAGTCTTAGAAATTCAGGGAGCCGATTTTGCATGCCAGTCAGTTTTTGGTCTTTGAAGAGAATATCTACGTTGATTTCCCCAGTTTAAAGAAGAACTGTTTACATAGGAACACCATTCAAGGCCTAGGAAGTAATTTACTTACTATCAGAAATCAAGCCCTGTAGGGAAAATGGAGTATGGGTTGTTGGAGGTGGATTATATAGAATGAGAAGATATATGAAAAGTCAATGTGAAAGCAAATCTTGAAATTTCTTAACGAATGGACCAGAAAAGGTCCTATATGCCTGTTTGAATCACCCAGTTCCTTGCATAGTAGGTGCCCAGTGTTTATTGGAGGTATGTGATTGGCAATGGTGAAGAGTTATGTTGCCATAATATTTTAAATAAATATGGCTAAATTTGATGTTGCAATTATTTGGATCTAATTGCCTGAAATATGACTGGTGTTGAGTCTGATTTTCTGTGACCACAGTAGGAAGGAATATAAGTGTTGAGTCTCTTTATCCCCCAAATTCCTTCAGCATGACCTAAACCAGTCCTGTCCTGAGCTAGCAGTTCACTGAGTTAGTCTGTTCCTGCTCTCTGAATAGCAACATGAAGTTATCCATTACTGACTGTGAAATACATACATGCAAGTGATGCCATTCTTCCATGTTACTGGTAATTTGTTGTGAGATATTTGAACCTGTATTCTGGTGATGTGGATTGCTACCAGCAGTGTTTCCTCTAGTAAAATCTGTGCCTGGAACAGGGAGGTTGTATGGCTCTAACCTTGTGCCTAAAATGCCCATTCATTTGGCCATCCATTTAATAAACACTTCCTGAGTGTCTGCCTTTGGCTGTGTTCCATGTGACTGACTTAATGGGCAGTAAGCACATTTAATTGATAATTAGAGTGTAGAGGCACTGGGATTAGCCTGTGAGTGAGGAGAGGGATGATAAGATGGTGAAGTGATGACAACTGTTCAAACAAGTTTCTAAGCTCAGTCTCCTATAATTAAGAGAATAATAAAAAGACACAATATCTATTATCATCTCATCTTACATTTATATATAGTCCCCACCAAAGAACCTCCACTTCTTGTTTTCACTATTTCTAATGCATAGTTGCCAACAACCAACCAAAGGATATGTTGCAACTTAAAAATAAACTTACATTGCTGTCATGTGAAAGACCCGAAGAATGTATCAGGATGATGCAAAGAAAAGTGAGCTGAATGTACTGACATAAATATTGCTGCTGACATGGGACCTCCCTTTGGGATGACTAATGAATGATAAATGCTTTACCTTTGCTCTTTCTTGAGAAGAGAAATGTGTGAGATTAGATAATGTATCCTTGGAGCTATCTCCCGTGCACCCTGCTATCTGGAAAATGTCTGCTCTGTCAGAAGAATTATTAATGACTTTTTGAATGTTTCAAATAACAGTTTTTATCCTAAGTACAGAGAGCAGTCTATATATTATTTAATGTTTGCAGGATACTGAAATGCCACTCCGCTGAGCCTCAGCCAGTCTTTCTGGTCGTCTTCCATCACATGACTTTATACGCCAGCCAAATACAGTTATGTCCTGGTCCCAATCCTCTATTTTTTTACTTTTTCTTCCCCATGTTCCCTGCCCACCCCTATCTATTCCTTCTCCCTAGAATGCCCTTCCTTGCAGTCTGACTTGTGACTGTCTCCCAAGGTTCAGATCAGATGGCAACACTTTTATTGAGTCCCGTTAGATTTTTTTTTTCCTCTAAAATACTCTTTTCCCCTGTAGCATTCAGTGCAATTTTTCTGGTGTGTCCCTTTTGAATTAATTGCTCCCATGTTTTATTTTTATTTCTGTACAGATTTTCTCTACATCATTGACAATAGAGTAGTGTCTGCCACTAGTAAATTCCAGTGTCTGAGAAAAACATTATGAATAAAACATCAGCCCATGGGTTCTGAGGGTGTCTAGGGAAGCAGGCAGGAGAGTGACCTCATTAGCCCACAGCTTAGGTACTGGCATAGAGCACCTGGATGTGGTCTGTGATTTAAGATACTACAAGTGGCCATTGCTTTTCATTTGTGGCTTCCCTAGCAAGTCCTTGACACATGAGGGCACTTTCACTAAACAGACACGATGAGTCCACTCATTTCTATAATCACATAAATAACTCAAATGTTTTCACTTGCCTTTGATGTAGGTAAAGCATGCTGCAAAATAGTAACTGAACAGAATATAAAGTTTTATTAAAAACAGAAGAGAAGTTGTTTATGCCACTAAATTTCCATTTGTAGAGAAGCTGCAAGTCCTGGATCTTATTTCTGAGAAGCAATATGAATTTTCCACTCAGGCAGCTCTATCTATATATAGAGTGTTCAAATATAGCCACAGAAACCCTTGAGCCAGATTTTGTCCTCTGCTCCTTAAGGGAAACTCCCTGCAAAGATACTAAATAATGGGTTTAGATAATACGAAACGTTTCTGCTCATCTGGAATTATCAGTGTGATCATGTAGTTTAACACATTCCCTGGGGTATGTTTCCATTAAGTAAATTAGGACAAATTGTGCTTAGATAATCTCCCAGATAGAAAAGGAGTGTACCAAACCTTGTGATTATATTGAGATTCTGAGACTAGTAGAAATATTTTGGTTTAGATGTTTGTGTTGGTTGTCAGAGCATACTAATGAATTTTTGGCAGGGTGAGAATATTTTAGAAATCAGACTCAATTGGCACAGCTTGTCTAGGAATCATTATTAAATCAACCTGCAGTTTACAAAGGACCACACAGAAAGGTTCTAACACTGTCCTCCAGTTATTCTCACCTGGTGAGAATAATGTAGACTATATCAGATGTGCTATTTAAATGGTTAGGTATATTTTAGGTCAGTGGTATACTGTGTAGTGGCTTTTCTCAAGAAAATGTCCCAGTTATTTTGACCTGCCAATGTCAGACTGTTAACTAAATATGTCTTCCATTTTAAAATATATTTGCACACTTAGGGATAGATACCCTTGAGTATATATGAACATATGGATGTGTATATATGAATGTGCATATATATATTTAATAGAAATTATCCTGCAATTTGGATACATTTATTTTTTGATCATATTTTCCTTCTATGTCCAGTAAAATGGTGATATATAAATCTAGCTAGCATTATTCTATCTTTGTGACTGGCACAGTGCCTGACTCAATAGGTTTTCAAATAATTGATTGAAACCATCAAGTTTTTTAATTAAAAAATAATAATATCATTTGACAGCAAATGCTTCGAATATGGCTTGATGTCTATTTGATGTTCAAGATCCATTACTTAATATCTTTTTGGCTTAGAAATATTACTTGACCACCCTAAGTCTGAGGAAAATCATAGCTACTTCATGTTGTCGACTTCCATGAGATATTGGTTAAAAGTGTTGTAACAGTTTCCAACACATAGATAGGTTAAATAGTAAAATTAGTTATTGTCTCAAATATATGTAAATTATACATTTAATTTTTATTGTAATGTAGATATACATGAAATGGGGGGGTTGTTTTATTTTTACCTTCAGGAACATTTGCTATTTTAGAAAACATTACAACACTTTAGGGAAGAGAAATAAAAACTATCAGCCAATTTTTAATTCAGTTTACAACAGGGTAGATTTCCTGTTTAGTGAGGGGAGGAATTCCCACTGGATTAGCACAGGAAGGTTCAGACCTCATTATTGTTCCATGCCATGGAAGGTTGACAGGATGTTCTGCTTCACATAGTCACTCAGGAACTCAAATTGATGGAGGCTCCACTATAATTCAAAGCATGCAGCTTCTTCAGTTGCTTTAATAGGGAAAAGGACAGGAGCATACATTGAATAAATTAGAAGAGATTTCGGTCACTTCTAGCTCATCCCAGAAGTGACACACTTTACCCCCTGCATCATCAATGGACCAGAACTCTCATTGCAGCCTGGCGTGCTAGGGCTGTCTCACAGAATCTCGTGGGGAGTTGGAATGCTCTTTTCTTCCCATCTGTATCCAGTAGCATCATATTGGGAGCTAGGAATCAGCCATGATGGAAGTATTTACTCCATACAAATTAGAACATTAAAAAAATTGAGGTTTACTAATTTTTAGAGAGGAGTTTACCAATAACCCACTAACTGAACTTTCCTAACTAAAATGCAGAATAGCAGCCAGGGGCAGTGGCAAATATCTGTGATCCCAGCTACTAGAAAGACTGAGGAACAGAGGATCACAAGTTCAAGTCCAGCCTGAGCAACTTAGTGATACCCTGTCTCAATATAAAATTTTAAAGAGGGCTGGAATGTATCTCAGTGATAGTGTGTGCCTAGTGTGCATGAGACCCTGGGCTCAATTCCCAGTACTGAAAAGAAGAATATAGAATAACAGTCACGTAGTTGCAGAGTATTTTTTATTGTCTTCCATGCCATGAGACTATGTTATTCTAAAACACTCTGCACAGACGTAGGGACTATCAAAAGAACATTGAACTTGGAATAATTGCCATTTAACTTGTTGTCTAAACTAAGGTAAGTATAATTACAATTGCTTTGAGACTGTTTTTTTATGGTGCTATATAAAAAATTATCTCTGATGTCAGAGTTAGCAAGGTTATATAAGATGTGAACATGCTGAGCATAATGCATCTAGAATAATTCAGTGAGTTCTTGGTGACTCTGACATTAGCTAGTCTCAGGGGAATCTAAGGAAGAGCATTAACACCAGGCTGTTATCATCATTTATTAGACCCTCAATTATTATGTGCCTGTTGAATCACGTTCTCTAGGTGATGAAGGACATTGTTACTGCCCTGAAGGGGCTTTGAATATAGGCAGATAATTGGTAAGCCCTCCTCCTTAAACCTGGGAGTTCCATCTGCAGTAGAGCTGGCCAGGAGACCTGAGCTAAGACCTCAGAGGAGCCGCCTGGTTCTCCTGGAGCTCTCCATGGTGCTTGCTCCATGGTGCTTCAGCCTGTCCTGCTTCTTCATTCCTGGTAATCTCACTCCAATCAGAAAACTAGACTCTGGCCCGTTTTGTTCCTTCTTTGACTGTTTTGTAGGTCAAGATGACCTGTTTATGATTTCAAATGCCAGTGGTATCTAGCATCAACTCATTTCTGTCAAATCTAACTTTGCTTCATCTCTGGTTTATGCTACAGCAGCCTGTGAATTCCTGACTCAGATCCTTCCACAGCTTCGTGAACATGAGACTCCTCACTCAGGGCAGGAACGTACCCCACTATAAACATTTTTTAGTTGCGTGATTAAGTTGACTATTTAAAACACCTCTAGGAATTTCTAGCCCATGGGAACACTATCCAGGACCTGGTGTCTAGAAAATTTTCTCTTGCACTCTGAGCCAGCATGCTGCTCCTAAATTTCCTTGTGAGCTATGGAGAAACGAGGTTAGGGTGGCTCCAATACAAGAGTGATGCTCAAAGGTACTCTGTTGACCAGCTTTCTGGAATAACACTCTAATTTTAATGTAACAGATTGATGCTACCTGATATAAAAGTATCAGGTAGAAAATATTAAAAGTAATTTTGGCTTTCTAGTTTTATCACATATATGGAAAATAATATTAGGAAGGCTCAAATAATTTGGAAGATAAGGGATGGAGGAGAAATACAGCTTGGTTGCCTCTGCTTAACTCAGTTACAGAACTAGTTGAATTTTCTTTGCCCCAGAACACCTCCATATCATCTAGTACCTGCTCCACTGCTATTTTTAACAAATTATTTAACATCTTTGATTTGTGAAATTAGAATAATAATGATACTCTCAGAGGAGCTTTTATAATAAATAAGAGTGGTAGTTTATGTAAAAGGCTTAGTCTCCAAGTACATTTTATCAATGTTAATTTCTTTCTCCTTCACCTATCATTTTGCCATCATTTACATTAAGCTTTATTGTCACATTTCACTAATATATTTAAAAGGGAGCTCAGATAAGAAATACTCTTAAAATAAAAGCTTTAGCAGCAAACTTTTGGTACTTTCTCACAAAGAAATTTAATGTGATCTTTAATATTCCTAAAATATTGTCCACATATTTAATTCTTTTAAGAGAATTGTTTTAAGAATGACAAATGCATAGTTTATATTAGAGCCATTTTTATCTAAATTGTTCTAAATTTTTTCTATTTTATTTTTAAACAATATGTTTTTTATTCCCATTATCCTGGTTAGTCTTGAGTTGCCTATAATTGTGTATAAAAGTGGACTAACTTGGAGGTTTCTTTACTCACAGGCCATTTTAAATTCTATACAGGCATTATCTTTACAGTATAATAAAGAAATATGAAAGTAAGATGTCTTGTTAATTTATTAACTTTTATATTTTAACATTGCTCAGAGAATAATAAACTTACCTTCTTATTTCTACATACTTCATTAATTAGTGTAATATTTTAGGGATCAAAGTTATTTTACTTTGTGATAATTTTGGGTAATTTTAAGGGCCTCCCTATTCATCAAATCTGCTTTATCTTAATGTCAGATTTAGCAACAGAAGATAACATACTTTCAAACACTTTCATAATCTGTAATTTTCTCAATGAGGTATCGAGCACCACTGTTTAAATCAGCCTTTGTCAGTTGATTTATGCACAGAGCACTTGGCAGATGATTAGTACTTGGTGGCAGTCATTTGGCAAATAGTGTGTCATATTCCTCCTCGGTAACCTCAATGGCTGTTTTATCATAAGGGGCTTTCTGAGCAGCAGGGCAATTGACAGTGATCTATGATGTCGGTGAATCAATCTCCATCAGTTTACTGTAATAGCATTTTGAATGACTTACAAGAAATCAGTACATGTAGTGTCTTTAGTAAAACTGTTTTATTTGAAGAAGTGAAATTTGACTTTGCAAGGTTTTATATAACTATATTCACAGTCCCTTATTTCAAATTTGGTCATGGTCTATAACTTCTTTTTTCATTATGTGAAATTCATGGAACATTTTCCTTTAGAAATAATGAAATAAATGATGAGATGGAGACCCCTATATTGACACATGCGATCTTTTGTAATCTTTATTAAAATGAATCATAGTATCTAGCAGAATTATTTGTACTAAAAATATAGCAACACTTATGCTAAGAATATTGAACAATGTTTTCATAATGTTGTGTTATTTTTATTTTCTTTACCTTTGAGTTTTTGTAGATTGTGCTCAATAAGGAAGAAATATGGTAGCAACAGAGACAGATATCCCTCATCTTTCTTCTCCTCCTTTTAAGTAAAAGGAGCCACAGTGATTTAGGGGGTACTGTGTAGTTGGCAAGCCTTGGCAGCGGTCCTCTTTAATGCTGATGTGGTTTCTTCTGGATGTTTCTATTACATTCTCTTATTGCTGGATATCTGACTCTGTCTCTTCTGCGAGTTGAGATTGGGATCCACATTTGGGGCCCTGGTGTTATCTTGTGTATCCCATCCTCCCACGCTCACCTCTACTTAAATGCTGGTATCATGCAGTCATTCCATTGTGAGACAAAACATTGGCAGTGAATGTAATAAAATAACAGCAAACTTCCATTGCTAAGTTAGAGGTGGTTTTTGAAATACAGATTCTTAGACTCCACTGAACAGAGATTCTGATTTAGTAAATCTAGGCTGGAGCACAGAAGTCTGCATTTTTTAACAAACAACCCAAGTGATTTGGTGTAGGTATAGCTGCAGGAGATCCTTAGATCCTTCTTTGAGAGAAATTGAAGTAGCAGCAATGCTGATTTATTATAGTAGACAATGTGGTGAAGAGTTTGGAGCCTGACCTTTGAATTAAAACCTCCTCTCTGCCATTTCCAAACCTGCGAACTTGGAGAAACTGTGTAACAATGTAGCATCTCAATTTTCTTATCTGTACACTGAGGAAACTGATGATATCTTCCTTATGAAGTTGTAATGAGCATTAAATAAGCCAATATGTTTAAGAGCCAAGGCATTACAGAAATGCCTAATAAACACTGGTATCATTTTATCCTTTGCACTTATTCCAAATTTTTTATTATTTATGTACATAGGAGCCAGTTGAGTGCAAAGTTATGATTCCATATTTAGTACAGCTGTTATCCCCTTTATGACAGTTTAGCATAACAGGCTGGTCTATATTTCTTCTGTGTATGTTCATCACTGAATTTGCTGTATTATCGCATTCCGATTTCTCCAGCCATCTCCCTCAGTAGTCACAAGCTCTGTGGGGTGGGGACTGTGTTCAACTCACATTTTCATTTCAAACCCCAAGTATCTTTGCTAGAATGCTGCTATGCTGAGGATGCCATTGCGTGAAATCTGGAAAACGCTCAACTCCTGTTCTTGTCCTGACGCTAATGTTCCAGGGGCAAAGAAAAAGGAGCTATTTTCCAGAATTGAACCTGGATGGTATTTGTAAGAGGGAATTGACTCATTTTGACTCATTTTTTCCCCCTATCAATATTTGCTGAGCATCTACCATGTGAAGAACAGAGAACAAAATGAAGGTCCATCCCTTTATGGAGCTTTTATAGATTTACTTCAAATTTATTAGTGACTAAAATCTTATATGTTCTACCCTTAGACATGCAATATATGACTGAATTTTATTTTACAGCAGATCTCTTGGAGAGTGTGCTGTAAAACTTGCATTTTAAAGTAGACTCACAGCTAAGTGCAGAGTACTCAAGTCAGAGTCTCACTTATTGATCATGAGTGTTAATTAAACACTACAGTTTGTCATATATTGGGTTAGGATTTATTCTAATCGGTATCCTGGATCAACTGCTTACTAGATTGGTCATTAAACATTTTCAGACCTCCAGCAGTGGAAGACACTCTGTTCGAATCACTGGGCTCAGTACTATTGATTTCCGAGCTGGCTTTTCCCGAAAGCCCACCCTGGACTTCAAGAAAACAGTCAGCAGACCTGTGCAAGGTTTGTATGTGCTTACTACTTAAACTGGTACAAGTGAAAATATCTCTTAATTGTCTGTGTGTGCTGTGTGTGTGTGTGTGTGTGTGTGTGTATATATATATATATATGTATATATATATATATGTATTCAACAAAATTAAGAGTCATAGCATCTTAAAACACAATTGCTCTTTTGGTTTTTCTGTTTCTCAAGTTCCAAGATTAGTGATATCAGAATCACCCGAGAGCTTGTTAAAAATGAAGATTCCTGGGCCATACTCCAGTCTCCTGAGTTAGCCACAGAAAGCAGAGCCTAGGAGTCTGCATTTTAGTGAGCAATTACTTATTAAGTTTAGAGAACTACCAATCTTGATCTTGAAACTTTTTTTTTTTACTAAAAATCTACAAAAGATCTCATTGTCAAGATGAAATGCCTGAATATAGCTGAAAAATTAAAGACACCGTGTCTCAATGTGTGTTCCAAGATGAAAGCATCGCTGATTACCAAAGCTTATTTTTGCTCCTATTTTAATTCATACAGTAAGATTTATAATTATGTAGCTCCAACATACCATAACTCTTACAGTATTTTTTCCAGTCACTGTTCACTTGTTTTTATTGCTGCAGTTTCCATAAGGATACAAAATCATAAATCTTTAAAAATATTCATGTAATCAACACATGTATATGTAACATGTATTTTGTACATGTAACAAAATATTCATTTTCTTGCTACCTATGGTTAAAATGCTATAAAGATGACCACATTGGATTTTCTAAGTTTCTGTGATTAACTTCTATGTAGAAAAGGTTCTACACTACTCTGCACTTTGTAGGGAAATCTGTATACTCCTCCTTATGGCACTTACAAGTTATTTTAATGCAAATATTTATTTACTATATAGCCTAAGTTGTGTGCGACTTGTAGATGCTGACAGAATCTTCCTTTTGTAGGGATTCCTACCTATGTGCTGCTAAATACCTCGGGCATTTCAAGTCCAGCTAGAGTAGATCGTCTGGAACTTCTGAGTATCTCAGGAGATTCCCTGAAGGTTATTCCTGTGAAATATTACCCAGATCGAAAACCTTATGGCTTATGGAATATTTCTGACTTCATACCACCAAATGAAGCTTTCTTTCTCAAAGTAACGGGCTATGATAAGGACGATTATCTCTTCCAGAGAGTGTCAAGCGTTTCCTTTTCTAATATTGTCCCAGGTGAGTCCAACCCTGGGATATAGACGGCTGATGAGGGTGATATGGTAAAGAATGGATTAGAAAATAAAAAAGAATACCTCATATTACTACCACGGCATTAAACTGGTGGGCATTTATACTTAAATAACTTGTTTTTTCTTAATTGCTAAGTAACACTTTCAGTGTTTCATGTTAAGTCTCACTGATTGCAGAACTGAAAATTTTGATTAATCAATTTAAGAGCTTGAAATGGGAAATTGTAGTACTCTCTAAAAAAAAGCTTGATAAAAGTTTCTACAGTGGCTGGATGTTTATATTCCGTTATCAGAAACATTTTGCTCTGTGAACAAAAATGCACTGTGAACAGCTGGTGACCATTCTGCCTTTACTTGAATGATTGGTTAGCTAATTACTAGTTAATTATATCTTTTTACTAAGAGGAGATGAGATCACAGATTTGGGATTATGTGGAAGCAGCAGGTAACATGATTCCATGGATACCATTAGCAAGGCATCCATGGCAATATCTAGAAACAAATCAACTTTGAACAAAGAAACATAATAAAAGTGATTTTGAGTGATTTGGATTAATTGGAATGCAGACAATTTACTGGAAGAATTTGTGAAGTTTGTGAATGGATTCACAGGAAGTATCTAGTATTGTTGTGATTTTCTTGCCCATGTTCTTTTTTTTCTTTTTTCCTAGATGCTCCTAAAGTTACAATGCCCAAGAAAACCCCAGGATACTACCTGCAGCCGGGCCAAATTCCCTGCTCTGTTGAAAGTTTTCTGCCCTTTACCTTGAGCTTTGTCAGAAATGGAATTACACTCGGAGTAGACCAGTATTTAAAGTGTGTAATGTTTCTATCACTAATCATTTATAGCGTTAAACATGTAAATGCAAATAGATTCTTATATTAAGGTGGTTTTTCCCTAGCAATTTTCACTTACTTGCTCCATGGTGTTGGAATATCACAGTGGAAAAAAACAGACTTGGGTGTGCCTTGGTGGAGCTTATGGTATTGGAGGAAGACAGTAAGCAGATGATAAATGTAATATGAGAATACAGTCAATGCTAGAGCATATCCAAGGGTTTATTCAGGTTTTGTAGAATTTGAATTTTATGTAATTTAAGTTTCATGTTAAGACAAAGAACAGAGAATGATGAACACAGTGGTACTTATTAGACCTTGGAAGGGGACCTTATGAAGGAGAGGCCCTGAAGCTTTCCCTTTATTGGCTTTGGGGTAAAAATGTCTCTGATTCTGATTTGAAGTGTCATGATAAGGGGATCTGATGGGTATTACGGCAAGAAAAGTAGAACAGGGTAATTAGGAAGGGTAAAATGCAGGAGGCTGGGGGCCGTGTTGAAATTTTAAGACTAAGGGGCATTTGAGCAAAGACCTGAAGATATGAACGAGATGCTCATTAATCACAGAAGAGAGTGCACGCCCCAGGAAGAGCAGGCACATACATACAAAGGCCAAGTGGACAAACCCTGTGGGAAAGAAAGCAATGAGCCCAGTGTGGCTAGAGCCCTGTGGGCCAGGAGAAGGGGAGAAGATAATGTCAGGGAGGTTTGATGTATGATGGAGGTGGGATAGCATGGTGGACTAGAAGCATGTGTGACTACTGCATAGAACAATCAACAGGAGTGGCTTCAGAAGACACCAACTTTCCTTGTGAAACTGAGTGACTTTTTAAAACAAATAGAAGTACTCTAATGATAAGTAGACCTTGAAAAGTGGAGGGAAATGACTTCTGGAAAGCTTTGCCTTTTAACTCAACCATGAAATAAACTACATTTTGGGGGAAAACTCTAGGAATTCTTTTACCAACCTTTTACAATGTAAATTCAATATTAGCAACTTCCATACTCGGTTACATATTTGATAGTCTTAGCTTCTGCAGTCTCTTTATTGGGATTCATTTTTAAGCAAAAATGTACAGCAGGAATGTTCATTGCAACTAGAAAGTTTTCCATTCGTTGAAGATTGATCTCCCGCTCTGTACATAGTATATCTTGATGGTTTACTTAGCTGAATATTTTATAAACAGCAACATAACTGACCAGGGTATCAAATGGTGAAGCTACATATCTGGGCGGTGAAATAAAATAATTCTGCTTCCTGTTTAAATAGCAACATTTTTCAAAGACACTTGAGATTCTTTGTAAACATTAATTCATTAATTCCACACAATTCTTGGGAGGTAAGCCACAAGAATTCTCTTTCTCATTTTTCCAGCTCCATGGCCCAGAAATATGACATGCCTTGCTGACATGTATTAAGCTCTTTGGACGTGAGGGCCAGAGACAAAATTAGGCATGAGTGATGATAGAATGATACTCTAATCCTGATTCCCTCACATGCCTCTGCCCCAGATTTCCTAATTGTATGAAATATGCAACTTAATCTTTGCTTATGTCAGTCGCTTTAGTCTTCAGGGGACTTAAGAGAGAATCAGTTTGCATTAGTAGCAGGATATATTTCTATTGGGCAAGTTATTTTCCCTATTCCAAAGTTCATCCCTTCAAACCCTGGTTAAAAAAAAAAAGGTAATATATTGTTTATGTCAGCTGAGAAAGTTACATAAAAAAGTTATTTTCATGTACTGTTTCATAAATAAGAAGGGGACCATGCCAAGTGCAGCTGTAACTGTCTTCAAGCAATTAGCCAACTAGGTTATGAGACTTTGAACAAATGATTTGTCATTCAAATTTTCTATTTTTAAAACGAGGGATTTAGTGCTAGAAAAGTTGTCATTTTCTGTTTCCAATATTTCCATGAGTCTAAGTTTTGGATGAATTCTAACATATGCTCAGCTCTAAAGCAGGCACTGTAGAGATCACCAAAGGCATATGAATTCCAAATGTCTACCTTTCTAGGCACTTACAGTACTTCCTAGATAATGACATTTACAAACTTGTGCCTAGCATACTGATGCCAAGCATTCCAGTTACAGCTTAACTTATCAGTGCAGTATGGAGTTGAGTACTATTCCATTTTCTTCTGAATGTAATAATAAGGCCCCCTGGCATACAGTGCATAGAGCTTTGAAAGGAAGCATTAGCGGAAATGGATATTCTCAGCTACTATAATGTATGAAACAATGACCATGCTTGGCATTTCACGTTACTGTTAATAGGAATCTATTCCTTAACTTTCTCTTACAAGCTCTAGGTCTGTGCTGACAGGAATAAAGAGCTCACTGAGTTCTTGGTGGTGGTTTGATGATGAACATGGTGGGTTTGGGCAGGGAGCCATTTGGAGATACCTTTCTGAGGTATGATTTCTTAGGCCACTTTTAGACTTAGTGGAAGGTATCAGGCTCCAAGATGGACTTTTTTCCTTAGGTTTTCCTTGAATTTCTATAAAGGCTATGAATAACCACAGATGATAAAGGAGAAGAATTATGAAAATATTTATTATATTTCAACTGTATTTTTTAACATAGGATAATGCTTATTTATGTAGATTATTGGACTTTTTTAAAACAAGAATTAAATATCTATTACTAAGACATTTTCCCCAAATCATTTAAACAGTGTCAAAGGACAAAGAATGCATAGTTATGAAATGAATGAATATACAACATAGAGATTTTCTAAAACCTAAATGATAGTTTGACTATAAAACTGATAATTTTTTTCCTCCTTTCTTTGTACATGTAGGTTGAACCAGATTTGGTACATAGCCCCATGTGGAGTTTATACATAAGAAAGTTAATTTATTTTCTTGGAATCAAAAAGTTGATTCCTGCCTTCATGCTTATAAATTAACCTGATTCAAGTGCTTTCTCTAAGATCCCTGAACAAAAACTGGGAAAGACATGGGGGAAGAAAAGAGATTTAGCAAGTGTTTGGTAGCATTATTCTCTTATGTTTTGACATAGTTAGAAAATGCTCCCCTAAAGAAATCCGCAGTCTTCATAGATTACTGACTTGGCTGTGTCTTTGTGTTCAGTGTAGAAAAGCTTAACTTTCTAGTTGAACGAACTATAGAAAGGTATATAATTATAAGTTAAAAAATGACCCTGTGGTTTTATCAATTAACTTTCTTTGCATTGTTCTTTCGAATGAACCCTTCGAAAAGAAATAGTCAGATCATTGTTTTCAACTTGGTCTTGTGTTTTATAGAAACTAATGTTTTGTTTTGTGTTTTTTTTTTTTTCCCATTTTCTTACCCCCAGAGAATCTGCCAGTGTCAACTGGGATATTGAAAAGGTCACTCTGTCTGACGAAGGCTCCTATGAGTGCATTGCTGTCAGCAGTGCAGGGACGGGACGGGCACAAACATATTTTGATGTATCAGGTAGTTGTCACTAAGTTCTTTGTGATCACCTTCATATTAATTAGTGCACCTAATGGAAGTGGGATGTCGATACCCACTTTGCATGTATACAGTTGCCTTTATGATTTAATAATCATCTATCTGTTCACCGGTTGTGAACTCAAATCTTGGCTACACCACGTACCAGTTGTGTGACTTTCCTTGTTTCATTATTGAGGACTCAAGGCCTGGTTTCCCTAACCATAAATGAGGATAATAACAATATGCATTTCTATCCTAAGGAAAAACTGAGGACTGAGTGCTGTATGCTGTATATGTAAAGCACTCAGAAAAACAGTCTGACACCTAGTAGAGAGTTATTGTTACTATCGATATTGTTATTGTGGTTATCACCATTATTATTGTGGGAGTTTAATAAATATCTTTCACAATAACCCTATGGAGTTTCCCTTGAGAAAATAAAGTTGAAGTAAAGGATCTATTCTAGTTACAAGGGTAAACTGCCCCTGCCCCCTTTTTCATAATGAGCAGACTGCTTTTATGAATGGATTTTGATCTCTAAATCAAAAACAATGAATATGATCTCATTCTAGCAACATGGGGTCTCAGTTGGCACATTATTTTCATTAAGGACAGAAATAATGCTAATATTTTATATTCAGAGCATATTTCATATGAATAGATGCTAGAAAAGCTTCATATTATAAGGAAATATATTTTAAATAAAACATATTGTCTTCTAATCTCCAGGATTATTAGGAAATAAAAAAAAACTACCCTATATAATCAATAAACAAGATTAAGCCACTAACATGGCATGTATTTACAATTTATAGGAAACTTTGTTTTGATGGAATTATCTTCTACCTTCCTTATGGACCAGTATTGCTGTGTGTTTAGTCATAACTGAAGTATTGCTGCTGTTGAATTTGTAGCAAAGTCTATTTGCTTTTAGTGTTGGTGTGCATTTTCTTGAGACAATGTAGGACAAAGAAAGCTTTTCACTGATAGGAGGGACCATTAGGGACCTGGGATTAATGGTGCTGGTTATTAGTAAATTGAAGCCAAACTTTTGGAAACATAGGCATGTAAGTTAGGCAAGCAGTTCTTCTTGCAGTAAAGTTGTTTATATTCTCTTATTCTTAGAAAAATAAAGATTTGTCTTCTGAAACGAGTTAGCAAGTTGACATACATCACAAGCTATTCATTTTTTCATCTCCAGAAATTATGAAAAGCATTGGAATTGTGTCAACATTCCTCAGCTTCTGGGAAAGCACAGACTTGAACACTTGAGTATTTTTCCCAGAGATATTAATTAAGAGAAGGACAAAAGGAAAAAGTTCGAGTTGACTTAGACATCTTGCATAAATAACCGGGAAGTACTAGCAAGCACTGGTGAACTGTTAGGAATTTGGCTCTGTGGCGCTAGTGACTTCTGTGTGTGTGTATTAACCTGTGCCAGCTATGCGATGGCATAACTAGGAAATTGTACTGTGCCCAAGCTGATTTTTCAGGAATTGTTTCCCACTCAGTTGTTTTAAAGCACCGGGGAAGGGGGAAGGTGGGGAAGCATTGATGGTCATGGCAGTGACTCTCAGCACAGAAGTAAGAAACAAGGGCCCCTTTGGAGTTGGAAGAGTGGACATTTCTTTCAGGGCTGGCTGGTGCCTATACACCAATCTGCTTCTGAATCCCCCTGAGCCTCAGAGGAGGCTCTAGCTCCACCACTTTGCTGAAGTCACTTAGCATATTGGAATCAGGAACTGACTCACAGGACAATCAGCTCTCATATTTCATAAAGGGTGTTAGGAAAGAAGGCATCATGGGATAGTGATAATCTGGTGTCACTGTGGACATTTATAATGTACAAAGTCAGATAGAGTCCAAGAACCATTTAAAGAAAAGCTAAAATTCTGCTGATATGTTACCTTATTATTTTTTTTTCAGCATTCTGCTGTAGTCAACATATTTCAGGGCATGTGATTCATTTGAAACGTTGGTTACGGATTGTTTTACATGCAAAATGGTGTAGAAAGCACTATATTTCTCTTTCACTGAATATAAATACATAGGAACCAGTGAATAAAATGGTACAAGCATATAGTTACTCTGTTCAAATGATATTGTTAGTTCAGTTTAATACTATTACAAACATATTAGTTTTCTGTAATGATTTTTTAAAATTAACACAATAACACATACACACACAAATACTAATATTCTGGGTTTAAGCGAAAATTCTGAATAGAGGAAACTTACTAAAGGCATAGTAGGTACAAGAGATCTTTAAATATAATTGCAGGATATTGTTTTAGAACAGGATAAGACCTGGAGAGAATCTTGTAACACTTGGTAATTTTATAGCTAAAGAAGCAGAAGTCCAGAGGGAGCAAAGTAACCCATTTATGATCAGATCAGTCCCGTAGTCCTTGCCAGTTTCCTGCCACAGTACTTAGCTCTCCTCTGGTCCCCATGTCCTAACCAGTCATGCTTTCACTTAGGAATCTTGTTTTCTTGTACTCCCGGGTTATTTCTGGTAATCTCTAATCTGAGCATCCTTCACAAACCACTCTAACTTTCCCTCATCTTTCCCCTACCCCTAGCAGATTCATTCATAATATATGTAAATGTGTGTGCATGCTCTAGACACTCTCCAGGTATTTATGCAATAGTCAAATTGTATGTCATTTTTAAATCTTATAGTTTCAGTGTATTATAAAGTGGTTGTTTTGCTTATTTCAATTTATATTTGAACAGGAAATAGACTCGGAAGCTCAGTTTGCATCTAAGAATGTTATTGAGGAATTCTGTAGGGAAAAACACCTGTAAGGGAGTGAGGGAAGAGGCAGATGTGACTGTGATGTAGTTGTAATAGGGTCCTCATTGCACCCTATGGGGACAGGGACAGCCCTGAATTGAGGCAGGAGATCTGGCCTCTGTTCCATCACGTGTGTCCATTGAATGTGGTGGCACTGAAAAGGAGGACTAATGCCAACATACTGGCTTCATGGGACTTTAGAGCTAGAAAGGGTCTTTAAAATCACCTAAGTTAGTCATTTTATTATTCAGACCATCAGTAAGTTGACTTATCTGAAGTCACACAGATAGGTGTAGAAGTAGGTAGCCTCTGATTGTGCCATTCAACAAACACAGGAGGCCCAGTTAAATCTGAGCTTCATATAAGTATCCTAATGTATACTTATACTAAAATATTATTTGATGTAAACCTGAAATTCAAACTTAAGTGCCCTGTATTTTCTCTATCTACCCTCATCAGACTCCAGTTAAAATTTCTACCTTTAATCATGTTCTCTTTCCATTGGTTTCATCAGCTCTTTTCGTAAGAGATTTTAAAAACATAGAATGATACAATTTATTCATGTTTTTAAAAAATAATGTAAAATATTACATATCTTTTAGAAAATGTTTGGAAATCAAGAATGAGCATAAGGGAGTATAGAAAATATGCACAGATTTCTGTCACTCGGCGATAATCACTGTGGTTTTGGCATATCTGCTTCCAGGGTCCATTCCAAGGCCAGAGATATTATCTGCATTTTTGTCGAGTTTTAAATAGCATGAGGAGAAGTTTCTTGAGTATCTGACTTATTTTCATATATTAACTGAGACACATGGATTTCCAACTAGCAATGATCACCTCAGTTTTTATTGCTATATAATTTATAATGGATTGCCACAGGAGATCATTTGAAAGCATTTGGCTGAGTGAGCTGCAGAGGGGGAATTTAGATTCAGCCTCGAAACTAGAGCAATACGTGACTCTTTAATAATATTGGTTACATACTTAATTAGCAATTAGATTTTTAACAATCTGACATATGCATGTGCTACTCAAAGCCTTTTATGTTCATGATTCTATGTACATAATTTTATTAAGGGTCTGTCATTACTCTTTGGATCTTCTTAGGTCAAATCATTCTCCATCCCTATGAAGAGGACATTTGTTTTATTCTACTGTCATATTGTATCCCCTCTTACAGCTGAAACTGTCATATCTTGCCATGTTTACCATCCTTTGTTGTTTTCTTTAAAACAGTAAATATATATTTTAAATTTAAAAAATCAGAAATGCTATTTTCATCAAAACTGAAATAAAAATTTTGCCTTGTTCTGCCTTCCTCATTCTGCCCAGTCATAACCTTTTGCCATGCCTCTTTGACTTTCATATTTATAATTTTTATGTTTGAACTTGAGCATATTTTTGATATGTAAATGTAGACTCCTTTTTTAAGTGCCTTTAAACTAGATGGTAATCTGGGGCAGGGAGTGAGAGCTCACTGACATATTAACCAATAAATTCTGTCATGCTGGATCTTCCCTACTGGAAATGCAATACATACACATCCCATTTTTAAGCCACATCTAAAGTGAGCAAAATGACCTGATTGGAAACTTTTGATTTCACACAGAGCCCCCTCCAGTCATCCAAGTGCCTAACAATGTTACAGTCACTCCTGGAGAGAGAGCATTTTTGACCTGCCTTGTCATCAGTGCGGTGGATTACAATCTAACCTGGCAGAGAAACGACAGAGATGTCAGACTGGCAGAGCCCACAAGAATGAGGACCTTGGCCAACCTCTCACTGGAGATAAGGAGTGTGAAAGTCAGCGATGCGGGAGAGTACCACTGTGTGGTGTCCAGCGAAGGTGGAGCGGCAGCAGCCTCCGTATTCCTGAGAGTGCAAGGTACTGTGTTGATGGTACTTCTGAATCCTGGTGTCCTTGTGTCTTCCTCCTTCAATCTCTGCCCTCCCACACTGGCTATCTCAGAGGGATGACACCTACCCAAGCCGTTAGTTTTGAATGAAAGAATGCTTAGGGATCCTCCATTGTCTTAAAGTGATTAAGCTAGAAACTAAAACATCACTAACAAATGGGTAACTTGACCACCATCTTGACTAATCCCACCAGTTGAAGATGTCTATTTGAAGAGAATATAAAAACTGTCTCTGGATGATTTCATAGTTTGAAATTCTCTCAATTATAATAATTCTTATTGTTTCAATAGTCGGTTCAAAATTCTTCCCCAATTTAAATATTGTCTGATTGCATATATAATTAATTTACTTTTTATTTTTAAATTATATTTGATAATTTTACTATGTTTTAATTCAAAGTTTCAGATGTTTCTCATTTTATCAAAAGTTAACCAGAGTTTTTCTTTTTGACTTCATTTCTTTTGTGCACAGATGTGCGTGCACACACGTGTTCATTGAAAGTAAACTAATATTGAGTCAATCTTGAATTATGTTTCCATGGATCAGATCTCCCTATAGCTGCAAACAAAGTATGTTAGCAATGTGAATTAATGGCTACTAAATATAGATATACATTATTCCATCAAAGGAAGATCAGGAAATGCTCCAAAGTTTCCTATCAGTGGTGTCATTTGGTTTCTGAATGTCTGTAGACCAACTGAAAGTCTTAATGTAATGAGTAAGTTACAGATGGCAGTTTTTCACTGTTAAGCTAAAAGATTTGGTTACTGTCTCAGCTGAATATGTAATTTCTGATCCTTGATGTGGGAGCTTGATTGTGTCAGAATTGGGCCTATTTGGTTTTCACATAGAACAATGTTATAACATCCTTGAAGTAATACTCTTAGGTAGTTCATAAGTAAGTTTAAGAGGGTGACCATTGGGTTTCAAGGCTAACTCTTAGAATGTTATTAGTGACAGAAAAATGAAACTACTTTGAGAATTAGCACAATGGTTGACATCTGATTATAGTGTTCTCCTTGGTAGTTGAGACATTCTACAATTTGAATGTGTCTTTTGTTAATTGATCTGGTGGAACTTCTAGGAAAATGTTGCCTTTGTAAATAGTTCACTACATTTCTACATGGTAAATGCCTAGATCATGTGTATCAATGCAAGCAGTAACGTGGCTTACTAGAACTCTGGAACCATTTTACCAAACGGATTGCTTCAGATGAAATATATGCTAAAGGACTTGCAATTTGATATTGGTTCTTCACTTGATGTCGCTGAGAATGGAATTATAAACACAAAACTAGACTTCATTGTTTTCCCAAGATATTATTTTAGATCACTGTATTTAGAGCATTAAAGCAAACTTTCATGGGTAAAAAATGATGCAAGGAATTTGTTTCTAAGAAAAGAAAATAGATCGCTAACTGCACATCCAGAGTTCTGTTTCCATAGATCTATTGTGCAGCCTGGGCATTTTTAACAGACTTCTCAGGTGGTACTGTGAACATATTCTGAAAACTACATAGCATCTATTCCCCAGAATACACTCTGTGATCTAGAAATTGTATCTTGAGGGGAAGCCTTTGACTCTTCTTTTTGCTAAAAGTCATTGTTGTTCTATGCTTTAAATAAGTGCTCAGATAAGCTGTTTGTCTTAGTTCATTTTTTTTTGTCACTGTAACAGAATGCCTAAGAATGGTTAATTTATAAAGAAAAGAGATTTATTTTGAGTCATGGTTCTGGAAGCTGGGAAGTCTGAGAGCATGATGCTGGCATCTGCTTGACTTCTAGTGAGGGCCTTGTACTATGCCTAGCACAATAAAAAGGGGAAGTGGGTATGTGCAGAAGAGAGAGCACCAGATGGTGAGTGGCATAGCCTCTGTTTATAGCAAGCCACTTTAGCAGTGAAAATCAGTAGCTGAAAGCAATAACTCACTCCCATGAGAAAGCCATTAATATATCTGAATGACCTAATCACCTCTTAAAGGCCCCATTTCCCCACGTGAATACAGTGAATTGAATTTCAACGTGAGTTTTAGAATGAACAAATTATATTTAAGATTCAGTAATGTTGTGTAATACCGAAGATATAAATATAAAATGCGAATTTACATGACCGCTAGTCTATACGAACCAGTGGTTTATAGGCATTCCATCATGGTTTGCCCAATTGGCTTTGAGATTGAGAAATTTAGTGAAAAAGATGGTTTAGGAATCTAACAAAAAAATACTCTTGAACTGATCACAATAATTAGAAGAAATAAAAGTCTGCGACAAATTATAACTATCTGAACACATTATTTTATGCACTTTTGGAAACCCAGTGAATGTGCTGGTGCACAGTTATGAATATTTGATGAGTTAAACTATAGCTAGAGGTATAATTTATGGTAAGTTGAGATGATTCAAATCTGTTGACATATGGTCTTAAATTACAAATTATTTTAATCTTGGAGTTAAATGTTTTAAAAGCAGAAATAAAAATAAGTTAAGAAAACTCAAAAGATACAAATATTACATAAATGGAGTATCACTTTAGGAATAGTTTCCTTGCTTGCAGGCAAATTAGGAAAACATAGTTCATAGCTCCATTTGGGTTCCCCTTTGAGAATTATTTCTGTTGGGAATACTTGAAGGGTTAAAAAAAAATCCAGACTTCTACAAATTTTATAGTAGTTTCACAAAATATAATAAGCAAGAATTTTCTGGTTTAAAATAACATTTGTCTAGCATTAAATCCTCTCCTCATCTAATAGTAAAACATCTATAAAAATTCCAAAATACAAAATTAAAGAATACTAAAAACAAGAGGAAATTAAAAGCAGCAAAAATTCTAGGAGGAATTTTATATATACTATATTTTAAAATTTATGTACATATGAATATATAAGTATGTATACGTAGTATTATATTTTAAGATCAGTAGGATGAAAATCAACATCAGTCATTTTTTTTTTCCTGTCCACATGAAAGTTGGGAGGAAGTTGCTTGGTCCCTGTTTCATAGTTTGCTTTAAAAAGAAAATGTTATTTTGCAACTTCTCATGCAAAAAATCTCAACATAACCCAAGCTTATCCATAAGGACCAAGGAAAGTTTCCATCTGGGTACTGAAGCTTCAAGACTTACGACCAAAGCCAGAGGCCCTGTGTCCACCAGAGCTTGCCTAGTGTGATCCAAACATTCTCATCTACTTCCTGCAGCTTTTGGACTGCAGATAGCAAGCTACAAGCCCCAGCACTACCCAAGCTCAAATCATGGAACTTAGGATAGGTATCCTATATCACACACATCCAGGAGCTTGGATGCCATCACCACAAGCCCAGATATTACCTGCACATGCCCTGGAAGGTTTAGAAATGTTCTCCTCCACATCCTATAGATTTTGGACCACAGCTTCTAGTGCCCAAAGCCCTGATAGCATCTGTGCTTGTCCCTTGTGACCTGGAGAAATCATCAACTTAGTTTGACAGCCTCACAAAGGGAGCTAACAGTGCTGCAAGCACCAATTGCAGCCACCCATGGGACTTAAGAAAGGTCCCCTTTGTGTTCCACATTATCAGTGCTACAGATCCTCATGTCACCTGTGCTTACCCTGCAGCACCTGGGAAAGGTCCCTGACAAAAGTGTGTCTGCCTTTGCCCCAGGTCTAGGTATCTCCCATATTTATCCTGAGAGTCCTGGGGAAAGTTTCCTTTAATCTTGTGGCTTGAGGCTCATGACTCCTGATGCCCCAATCCTTGATGTCACCTATACTTGGTCTGAGGTACCTGACAACAGTTCTTTCCTCATCCCACATGACTGAGATGTGGCACCTGCCACCACAAACCAAGAGCCTGAGGAAGGCTTTTGGAAGCTTGCATCTACTGCCAAGTCAGAGAAGTGTCTTCATGAACTGTTGTAGTTTAGCCTATTGGGGGACTCGCAGGCACTGCTGACACCAGTCAAAGATAAACAAGTCACGTGGATCTGCTTTTAAATCCCCTGTGACAAAACCCAAAGACCTTCCAATTAACATGCTATCTCTTATCTAAATAATAAAAATATATTTTCTTGTGAAAGCACTTTATAAAATTATAAGAGGGAAATGTTACACCAGATGTGCAGACATCACCATAAGGACACAAGAAACAAACAGAAATAAACAGCCCCAAAGAAAAACAATAATTCTCCATAAATAGATTGTAATTTAAAAACGGGCTGGGGTTGTAGCTCAGTGGTAGAACACTTGCCTCACATGTGTGAAGCACTGGGTTAAATCCTCAGCACCACATAAAAATAAATAAATAAACATATTGTGTCCACCTACAAATAAAAAAATTTAAAAAAACAATTATGAAATGCCTACAAAAGAATTTAAATATTGAACCTAAGAAAACTCAATGAGATGAAAGAGAATATAAACTATAAAAAAGAATGAGAAAAACAATTCAGGATATGAATTAGAAATTTACCAAAGACTTAGAAATCATAAAAAGAGAACCAATTAGATGCCAGGCACAGTGATGAATGTCTGTAATCCCAGAGGCTTGGGAAGCTGAGGCAGGAGGATTGTGAGTTCAAAGCCAACCTCAGCAAAAGTGAGGCACTAAGCAACTCAGTGAGACACTGTCTCTAAACAAAAAATAAAATAGGGCTGGGGATGTGGCTCAGTGCCACTGAGTCAATCCCCAGTACCCTCCCCCGCAAAAAAAAAAAAAAAAAAAAAAAAAACACGAAACAAAAAAAATTAGATATCTTGGAGTTAAAATTTTTTTTTGATCAAGGAAATAGAAAATACAATAAAAAGCTGCTCCAATAGACAACACCAAGCAGTAGGAAACTTGAGGATGGATCTTTTGAATTGTGAATATATATGCATCCAACATGGGACCATCCAAATATTTAAAACAAATATTGTATGTAAAGGAAAACTCTAATAATAGTTGAAGACTTAAATTCCTACTTTCCCCAATCAGCCAATCATCCAGACAGAAACTCAACAAAGGAATATCTGAGTTGAATCATACTCTAAAGCAAAGGAACCTAATAGGTATTATGGAACTTTTCACCTAATGGCAGTGGAGTACACATTCTTCTCATCAGCACATGGATATTCTCCAGGTTAGATCATATGTTAAGTCACAAATAAAATCTCAAATTTAAAACAAAAATGAATAAAGCTATAAGTTAAGAAGAATGGAAAGTACACAAATACCTGGAAATTGAATAACATTCTCCTATGATCAATGAGTAATTGAAGAAATTAAAAGGCAAATAAGAAAATTTCTAGAAATATATGAACATGATAATAACATAATACATCAAAATCAGTGGGACAGAGCAACAGCAGAACTAACGGATGCAACAAATGCATACATCAAAAAGTAGTGATCTCAAATAAACAATAATCTATCTCAAAAAAACCCCAAAAACAGAAAAGCAAGAACAAACCAACCTCAAGTTACTAGAAGGAAAGAAATAATAAAAATAAGAGCATAATAATAAAATGGCCCTTGCTCATGGTGCACACCTGTAATCCCAGTGACTCAGGAAGCTAAGGCAGGAGGATTGCCAGCCTCAGCAATTTAGCAACACCCTGTATCAAAAAATTTATAAAAAGGTTGGGGAATATGCTCAGGGTTAAGTACTCCTGAGTTTAATCCCTGGTGCCAAAGGGGGAAACAAGGACCTAAAACAATATCCAGAATATATAAAGAACTCTTTATATATATACCACTTTAATATTAATGGGTGTTTCAAAACTAAAGAGAACTTAAGCAGAAGAAATAATCAAAGATATAATTGAAGAAAACTGTCCTGGGGAAAAAAAAGTTAGGCAGGATAAGCAAATCAAACAAGTCCAAGGAAGACAGAACTTCATCTAGATATATCCTGACTGAAATTTCATATTGCTAGTATGAAGAAAAACCTCCACAAATATACAAATTAAATCAGTATATTGTAAACAAAGGGAGAAAATCATACTGATGTCAGTCCTCTCAAATATATTATAAGGCTAGAAGATAATTACAGTTTATTTGTCATATTTTGTTCTTTAGGGACAAAGTACTTGCCCTAATTTTAGGAGGAAATATTGTTTGTCTTGGTGGGAAGGAGAAAACAAGTGAGATCAGATGATTCCTTTCCCCATCCCCTAGTAGGTGCCATAACCTACACTCAGCTACTCAGGTGTCCCCAGTGACTCTCGCTTTTGGCAGCATCATGGAATGCAGAGTCTAGCAGCAGCAGAAGCCTGTGGCCAAGTGGCCCTTGACCATCATTCACAGACTGACATTGACTGTGTCCTCAGCTGCCTAGCATCTCTTGGTTTTAGTGTGATATCCAGTTTCTTCTTGATTTTGTACTTCAAAAATATATACTTCCAGTGATTTTTTTCCTGCTTAAGTTAGTTGGCACTGTTTTCTGGTGTTTGCAATTGAAAACCCTAACTTGCTCAATAATGGGAAAGATACCTATAGTTATGGAAGATCCAAGCGTTTATGATCTAATTAAATTGTCTTTTTTACCAAAAACAATCAAAAGAACATTCTCAAATATTTAAGAGTTTATGGAAAATATCAAACACATCATTTCTTAAAATGACTTATTGAACAAGACAGTTAAATGGCTGAAATAGATTTTTTTTTTTTTATTAAGGAACAAAATCAAAATTGGGGAGGTGATGGTATAAAATGCTGGTGATTTTCCCTCAGTAAGTAGTGTCAGGCTCATTACCAATTCATGGAGAAGACTTGAATGGTAACGGATCTCAGAACCCGGCTGTTCAAATCAGCCATTGTAATGAGTACAGGAGAATGTGAATGAGTGACATGTTCATTTCAGTATTCGAATTCCTCACTATGAAGATAATAACATAATTAGACAAAGGAAATTCCTCAGGAAAGGGATTTCCCTCAAGCAGGATTTATCACTAACTCAGAAGTTCAGCTATACAAACAACCAAATAGAAGCCAGCTGACCACTGCTGTGCTTAGGGGGAAAAAAGATCCATGTCTGTAAAATGTGAATATCATTCTTTGGTGGTTGTGAAATGTTAAGTGACATTTTTATTCATGCTTTCCTGTACTTGAAAGAAATTATTTCATAGGAACGGATTATTTTAAAACTTGGCGTAAATAAATTTTTTTAATGTTCATATTAATTTTATTGGGAAATTGAATTTTGAATGGCTTTATGTGTTTTCTAACTATATTGGGATGTTTTATCCCTTTTTTATTTAAAATAATTAAGATAAAAGATAATTTAAAATAAAGAAATAACTAATAATATAATAATGCCTCTCAAAAAAGAAAAGCAATAAGATTTAAAAACTTGTGTTAGGTCAATATCAATCTATCAGAAGAAATATCTCTTATCTGTTGTATGGAAATAAAGAATACAAAATAAGGTTCTACTGTGCTATTCTTTAAATATAAAAATATTTAGTTCTAAAAAAATTGATCTTAGAAAAGGTAATTCTTTCTAAGATTTATTTGTGGGCACAGTCATTCACGTAGGTATACCAGTATGCTGGCAATTTCATATTGTATGCTAGCTTTTGATACCTTGATTTTTATTTTTTTTATGATGCAGTTCACTCTTTAAAGAAAAAGAAAAGAAACACTCCCTTGAGTTTCTTCTTCTGATTTGCTTTGGGAGATAGACCTCGTTTAACTTATTTGTACAGGTTGTCATTTTTATTTCTGAGTGCTAATGAGCCCTCTGCATTGCTGTTCTCATATGTAGGAAAAAAAAAAAACACACACACACATACATTCTTACTCATTGACCTTTTTCTTTCATGTTTGTTTAAACACAGCCCCTTCCCCCAAAGAATATTGTATCACACTTGTGGACCACTCATGATGTGGGAAGAACTTACTCTAATAAAACTTACTTTTGAGAAGCTTGGCTAATATTAATTTTATTATCCTCAAATGACTAGTCTTCTAGAAACTTTCTTTGCAAGCCCATGTATTTTTCTTCTCTGAACACTTTTTTTTTTTTTAGTATGAGATTCATGGAATTTACCTGACATCGCTTAGAGTTGAGACGATGACTTTATTTGGTTTTCAGATAAGATTACTTGTAACTGGACAACTTATTTGAGTTCATCTGGTATCTATAAAATGTCAGAAGTTATTTTATGTATTTAAAAAATCTCTTTGGTTCTTAATGCCATTGAGAGTTGTTTGTAAACTATAAAATGTGTTATGATGTAAAGTGACAAGTTAGAACATTTGACAGTACAAAAATTCCTAATTGAAAGCTTAAGCATCTGAAATATTGTAGCACTGAATTACAGAGCAAGCGGCTTTAAATCTTTTCTGAACCAAAGTGAAGTCTAACAAAAGGAATTGTACATTTGCACAATTTCAATTGATAAATAAATTAGGTTTTCTTGTAAGAAGAGTTCAGCATTCACTCAATTTATCCACCACATGCAGTCTCCATGGTTAAGGGCAAGTTTCTGTTATAATACATTCCAATTCTGTGCAGTAAAATGTACAAATGACTATCATCTGTTTCATTTTCTTTTGCCTTTCATCCAAAGCATTCATGTTCTATAAAGATGTTAAAACACTTTAATTATAGATGGAAGGAATTATATCTTCCTAAAACTTAGAAGACATTAAAATGTCTTAAAATAGAACTTACAAGGAGAAGTTAAATTAGACTTATTTAGATTATAAAAAGAAAGGGATGTGGATGACTTAATATTTCAAGCATATAAGAAAATCATTATAAAGAAGCTATAAACCATGAACATTTTAATTTTCATCAAAAAAAAATGGACCATGTGAAAATGTGTGTTAGCCAATCCTGATGATTTTAAGAGAGATAACAGGAAGGACATCCAGATGTTGGGGAGGTTCAATGCTGGAATGTAGTAGCTGGGGCATAGATATGTCCTTTCACAAGACAGTGTCTGCAGGGAGAGAGAGAGCAGATGAGGAGTCAGCAAACATTTCAATCACTAAGTTTTTCAGAGAAAGCTACTGACATTTGAAAAATGGGTGTCCATGGCATATATTATATCATCTAAACCTCACAAATTGTGTTATTCTCTGCTAAAATCTATTTCCACTCACAGCACTTCTGATGCCAAATGTGTGGATTTTTTCCCCCACACCAACAATGAAATTTCCTCCTCTCTGAACACCAGTAAGGTGTGTATCAACTCAGTTCTGACCCCACCTCAAGTTAGCATTAGATCCCACAGGTCAAGGGCTCACCTCAGATGCCAATCACAAGTTCTGGCCCTGCTGTACTTCTGACCAAGCAGAGAATATGTAAAATCAGAGGATCCCAGGACTACCTCTTCAGGGTTTAATAATTTGCTAGAATGGCTCACAGAACTCAAGAATGTGCTTTACTTACAATTACCAGTTTATTATAAAGGATAGAAAAAATACTCTTCATTAACCATTTTATTATTGAAGGGCCCTGAAACAACCAGATGAAGAGGTGCACAGCACAAGCTCCTGTCCCTGTGGATTCCGGGGTACCAGTGGTAGGTCAAGTGCTTCCCTGAGCTCTCTGAGCTGCACTGGTGGATTCATCTATCAGGAGGAGGGGTTGTGTTAACCCTCCATCTATAGCTGGTCAGTCTGAAGTATGATCGACAACCAGCTGGCATCTGAAGTGGGGGTCAATCTTGGGACTGAGCCTTTATACTATGGCAGTTGAACTGAATGAAAGGACACTCAGCTGATGTCCACAGGAGAATTGCCCCATGTGTGTGGAAATACACCCCTGTTGAGTGGTGCTGAGTGGTATGTGAGTGGAGGGGAGACAGTGTGCTTTGTTCCTCTTATAAATACAACTCAGAAATAGGCAAGAGGAAGGGATGGCTAAGCCAAGCATAGAGGTGGGCCAAACTGGAGCTTCTGTGCCTCTCCACGTATTCTGCTTTCCCAGCACCTCCTTGGGTTCATAAACCGAGAAGCTGTCTGAACCCTGACAGGTTTTTATAGAGGTTCCATTATGTAGGCATGATTGATCAAATCATTGACCACTACCTATTTCTAGCCCTCCTTTCCACCCTGTGGGTCAGGGGTTGGTGCTGAAAGTTCCACTCCTGTAATCATGCCTTGGTCTTTCTTGTGACCAGCCCACATCCTGTGGCTCTCTAGGAGTCCCCAGCTCCAAGTCATTCTGTAGCGTATGAAAAAGACACTTATCACTTGGGAGGTTCCAGGAATTTTAGGAACTCTGCCAGGAACTAGGACAAAGATCCAATGTTTTTATTATATCACAAGATTACATATTGGCATCTGTATTTTGTCCTAAGAAAGTAGAGTTAGTAGTTAATGGTTAGTTAGGGGTTAGTGACTTGCCCCAGGTTACAAAACCAGCAAGTGGCCAAACCCACATCCTATCCAGGGTCTCCACCATGGGATGTGGCTTCATTTTTCTGCATTCTATTCAGGAATGCCCATATATGCTATTCATAGGTAGGTATAAAGCACAGGTAGTTAGAGGAAAGTGAAGAAGGGTGGGGAGAGAAAAAGTGTTCACGAGTATGGATGGAAGGATGAGAGCACAAAATTAAAAAAAAAAAAAACAGAAAAAGCACAACTATCTCCTATCTCATGGAAATCTTTTTCAAAACTCTGAAATTGCAGCATTGTGTGTAATGACTACTTGGAGAAATGACTGCCAGGTTATAATTCTTTGTCCCTCTTACTCCTCTGATGCCTCTGA
Organism: Callospermophilus lateralis; assembly: GCF_048772815.1. Taxonomy (NCBI): domain Eukaryota; kingdom Metazoa; phylum Chordata; class Mammalia; order Rodentia; family Sciuridae; genus Callospermophilus; species Callospermophilus lateralis. Next base: position 93,249,683 of record NC_135317.1, on the reverse strand, counting down.
ATGAACCAGGTGTATTGTGACAGTCTGGTGAATCCTTTGACTTAAGTTATGCTAGAGTCGCTGTTAAGGGGAGCTCCTGAGGGGGGAGAGAGCTGTAAACATGCCACTGGAACAAGCACACAGAGAAAAAATAAGATTGCTGTCCTGTGAGCTCTATCAAGACAGGGCCCCGAATTTTGTTGTTTTGTCTTTAGTGCCTGCATGCAGCCTGTGTTTGTGGGAAGACAAGTGAGAAGTATGGTGTGTGGATGTAGGAACTTTTGCAACTACGAACAAGATTTATGTCATGTACTAAATATATATTTATGTTATATAATAAGTAGTACTCTATTCAAATTTCCCCCAAAATATTATATTTTGAATTATTATTTTTATACATTAATTTTCCAACTGAAAATAAGTTTTGTTTCTATAGATTATATACATAAAATAAGAAATAACAGATAACTTGCAGCTTTACACGTGAGGAAGGGGTGCGATATTTGTTACAAATTAGAACTCAATTAGAGTTAAATGATACAAAACGGGAATATTTATTTGCATCTGAAGAGAGATATGATGTTAGGAACATTTGGTTCATGAAAATGCGAATCTGGTAGCCAGTGATCATGACAGGTTCTCCCTTTATGCCGTGCTCCAAGGCACTACCTCTGTCATTCTGTTTAGAAGGTGCATTTTTTTTTCATAATAATGAAGCAAATCTATAACAGCTGAAGTGCCTTGATTAAAAATCCTTGCCAGAAAGGGTTAGAGTGGATGTCTTTTTTGTTTATATAGTTATTCCTCATTCATTAATTTATCCCAAAATTAACGCTCAGGCATTGTGGTCCTTACTGAAGCAAATGAGAAGGGAATAGTATCATTGTCTTCAAAAAGCCCATAACTTAATAAAAGAAATACAGAGATAAAGTGAATTTATGCAGCACAGTGTAGTGAGAGCTATATCACGGTGTTCCAGAGCCTTTAATTCTGTCTCAGAGTGATGAGTTGAGATTGAAAGGGACTTCATGGAAGAGAGAGTGACTGAGGTATCCACCAGACGGTGACTCAGCCTCTGCCAGGCTGAGGTGAGGAATGCTTTTCTCGGTGGAGAAAACTACATGTGCAAAGCCAGGGAGGAATGAGGTGTAGGCTTGCTGAGCGTGGAGGACCCAGCGGAGTAGGGAGACCCATCCCCATGCTGTTGGGTTTTCTGTTCCCTGCTCTCTGGTAGCCTTTTCAATACAGTTGGAGGAAAATATTTAAGTTTGTGGGTTTTGCAGGATTGATTCAGCAAAATGACAAAACAATGCAGCAGTGCTCCGTGGGCTTGAGGCTGGACAAAGAAGGGAGAGAAGGTGACAGAGTGGTGTGACAGCAGGAGTAAAGAGGAAGGGTGAAAGTCGTGGATGAGGTCGGAATGGGGAAGCATGAGAGTGACAGCTGGATGACAGAGGATGGCAGTTGTGAGTCTCAGACTGGACTCCCAAGACGGGTGTTCTCCCAGCTACCCGGTGCTTTCTTCCCTGACCAGAATCTAAGGTAGCAAATGAATTTGTCCAGCAACATCAATTAACTCTCAGATTTTTAAAAATTTCCTTCAAGAAGTTCTATATAGCTCTACTGTCATAAATTTTTGGTTCTGTGATTCTTGCATATTGTGCTCAAACCCTTTTTAAAATACTGTAACCAATTTTTTGTTTTTGTTTTTGCAGTGCCAGGGGGTCAAACCAACAGCCTCAGTCAAATAGATGTTGCCACAGTTGAGTCTGGTCAGGAGATACACATATGTCAGAAGTCAGTAGTCTTCTAATAGGCCATGAAGTGATAAAATTAATTATGATTCACAACTCTCTTTCAGCCAAATGGGAATTAATCTAAGCTTTGACCTTTCTCTCCTATTTGGAAATGCTATGATTTTAGGAAATTGTTATAAAGTGGAGCAAGTTAAAGAAAAGGCTTTGTGATAATCAATGCTAGTTATCCTTTAGTTGAAGATTTTCTAAGTGAGAGAGAGTAAAACTTAAATTTTGTTCTCCTTATCCATCTTTTTTTTTGTCTTAAGCTATTTTTGACTAATTAAAAAATTCCTAAATTCATTTAAATTTTTTTGTTAAAGAAATAAAAAGATAGCATTAAGTGGAATAAATGTTAACCTATAAATAATCCCTAAGAATTACTTAAATTATATATAAGGTAGCAAGTATCTCCTGCATCAACATCTTCACAACTTAATTGGAAATTATAGATCATAGATTTTGAAAAAAAAGAAATCTTGTATCATCAAGATTCTAAGATTAAAATGGAATATATATTATCACTGTATATCTCTCAAAGTATTGCCCTTCTTTTACCAGCTGAGTTTCATAATCACATTGAATGTGGAATTTTGCAGCAAATTGAGCTTATAACTGTCAAGATGGATTTTTTGGTCTAGCTCTTTTCCTGTGTGTTTTGTTGTCAATGCACCACCTACTGGTAAATTAAGGAATTAGCAATTTTCCCTCAGAATTGGTACTTGTCTGTCTAGTCCAGGGCTGTCCAATCGGACTTTCTACAATGATGGAAATATTCTCTATCTGCACTGTGCTCAAGGGTAGCCACTAGCTACACATGGCAATTGAGCACTTAAAATCTGACTAGTGACTTAAGGATTTCCCTTTGATATATGATCTAGTTTTAGATAATTTGAATTTGAATTTAAATAGACTTATGTGCCTATATTTGTGGCTGATGTATCACACAGTACAGTTCCAGTCTTTTTTTGGAGAAAGAAGAAAGGCAAAAATAGTGAAGGTAGAATAGTAAGAGAAGTTTTGTGAAACTCACTGCATCTGTCACATTGATTAACCATGATCCTAATTAACTTGGATTGTTGTCATTCAGGAGCCACTACCATTTTGGAGAGGCTGTAACCAGGTCTTCATATTTCCATTGATGTAATATCATTTGGAAACACTGCATTTGGTCCCCTATCTCCTTCCTCAGGCAACTGATTTCTGTTTTTGTTTGGTGTGTTTGGTTGATTGTTTTTAGTTTCATTCTTTCCTCTTGGGAAGAAATCCCTGACCTACTATCTAGTAGACAGAGGAAAACTTTAAAATGTTAAAATATATCCCATTGCCATTTATTTTCATTGAAAATTAAGGCAAAGTTAAGTGAACAAGCACATCTGTGCACTGTAAATTGTTCTTGGAGAGATTTTTGTCATTTTCATTGTGCAGGTTTCCTGTGTCAAAGTCGGCATCAGAAATAGGGAGAGTCACCTCCCCAATCAGAAATGGAAGTAATGCATTGGAAAAAAGTGCCAGTGTGTTTTAAATAAACAAATTGACCTTAATCAGTGGCTAAACATCTAATTAGAATGGGATGTAGCTACTAATTATGATTCTCGGCAAGCTCAACAATAGTCATTATGTAACCTTTTGAAGGAAAATAAAACTATTTAGAAGAAAGGTCAGAAATTCTATAAAACACATTTTACTGACTACAATTTAATAGAAATTGGTTTCCGTAATTATATTCTAGTCATCTTCCATTTTCTCAGGTAACATTGCTTGATGGTAGATCATTTAGCATTTTCAGGGTATGTGTTGCCCACAAAGAAAAATCTACTGGGGAACATCACAAATCAATCATGTTTTCAGAAATGGGAATAAATTGGAGGTTTGGTTGAGCGTAGGATTTAATGATGGTCATGTGGGTCACTGACCTTATCTTTCATGTTTCCATGCGAACTTGAGTGGGTTACTGGAGTCACAACAGCAGTTTTAGATTTCATTATGTAAATCCTTTCATTTTTTTGTGGTAACACATGCCATCATTTCTGCTTACATTTCAAACCATTCTTTATATGACAGAATCTGGTGAATCTCAAGAAACATTTGTAGAGTTACTATGTGAAAGTATTGCTTAAATCCGCTCACTCCAATTTAGAAATTATATCATGTGAATGTGGCAATATTTTACAAAATAGACTAAAGGAGTTGGTCACTTTTAAGGTGACAATGGTGGCTAACTTTTTGAATTCTTGTACTGGTCAGGTTTTCAAGTATAATTTAGAATAAGTGGTGGGGGATATATATGTGTGTGGTATGAGTTTTTTTTAATATTTACTTTTTAGTTGTAGTTGGAAATAATACCTTTATTTATTTATTTTTATGGGGTGCTGAGGATCCAACGCAGGGCCTCACACATGCTAGGCAAGCGCTCTACCGATGAGCCACAACCCCAGCCCCAACGTGTGGTATGAGTTTCAAGTTTTGTTTAAAACAGACCGTTTCCCCTTTGTGACAAAGGAAAGCAGTTCCCTTATGAGGTGCAGCCTCTGAAGGCTGAACAGAAGGAAGGTCCTGTTTTACACAGGATCCTGGTTCAGTCTGAACATGTTCAGCATGCAGCTGATGTCCCCTTCCTAATCACATGCTGCCACATGGAAATCAAAGGGCCAGACTAGACAGAGCCTTCTTTTCTCCTGAATGTTATTTCTGCGTGAACATTAGATTATTAATTTGTTTTCTATGGTATCAGGAAAGGGTGGATGTCTGTGATTAATTAGTCTGTCACCAGAGAGAATACTGCAGTAAAAAAAGGAAATATTTCTCAAGATGATTGATGAAATAAGTCTCTAATGACCAGAATTACTTCACTAAGTATGAAATTTGTATTATCACAACCACATGCTATTTATATCATCATAACTTTTTAAAACACGTGCCAAATGATAGAGGCATCAGCATGTTTTTTTCCCTGACAGTAAAACATGAAAAGACTATTTTTATCTATTTTATTGAATTTTCTAATAAATCCTGAGTATCTGGAAATACCTAAAATTTCTGGAGAATTAAGTAAGATATAGTAAGTATTATTTATAAATACGTGTGTAATCTAAATAGAATATGCAAATATAAGGATAGTGGTGATCAATTTTCCTTTGTAAATGTTGAGGTAATATATAGGCATAGATGGTTTTGGAATACTGTATTGTTTATTTGTCATTCTTTACCAAATAATGTAATATTGACAATAAAAGCAAGAATTACACAGTGCCTAATAAATGTCAGGAGTCGTTCTAGGTGTTTTATGTATATCAATATAGCTAACACATTGTGAACAGGTATTATCATCATCGTCGTCGTCGTCGTCGTCGTTATTGACAGACACAAGCGAGCCAGCAAGGCCTGAGTTTGACTGGTAGCTCTACCTTTGCATGACATTGGAAAATCATTTTTCCATTCTTAGTTTTTTTTTTTTCCTTAATCCATGAGATGGTGGTAACACTTTACTTCATAGGATTATTGTGGAAGATAAATGATGGTTCTCGGGTTAGCTCCCTGGCACATGATAGGCACTTAAGAAATTGAGTCCCCTTTCTTTAAGTAAGTAATAACTATGAGGAAGAGATCCCGTCCTTAATTTTACACAATGTACCTTTTGACTTAATATATTCTGTGAGATCTCTGAGGACTGAAAATAGTAGGAATTTCATAAATATTTCTTGAGTGGAAAAATGAAAATACAAAAATTTGCCTAGGTACTCTAAATACTTCAGTGATGAAAAATATTGTAAGTTACTGCTTAGGTTAAAAGTATTAGCATTATCTGGCGAATCTGTCAGCAACAGTTAAATCACCTTAAAGAGAAAGTCATTAGGTCTCTTCTTGGAGAATTTCCTACCAGAAGCTTAAAAGCAGCAGGTCACTCTGGGCTGACAGGAGATGTGTCTGCAAGTGTGAAGATCATGTTAGCAGTTTCCAAGAGATGAGGTTTTTCTCCTTCCCTAGTCTTAGTAGGCAGAGAGAGTGATGCCTGTTTTCATGACCAGTTATAATTTATTTTGTCAACCCTACCACTAGTAGTACAGGAAAACAAGTCTTAAAAGTGTTTCTTTTTATTGCTAATGTCTTACATATTTATGTATAACTATTTTAAGACTTTAGTGAGGAGTCATAAAAACTTATGCATTTTGTTTTTGTTAGAATTTAAAAATAAAAATTAAAAAATGCCTCCTTACCCCAGAAGGCCATGTTCCTATGTTCCAGCTGGCTCATAAAAAGCCAGCTGTTGTGAGGATCATGGTGTCAATGGTGGACAGTGGTGGTGGTGATGATGATGGTGATGATGGTGGTGGTTGTGAAATGAGATAGAAAACCTTAAGTAAAAAATTTTGATTATTTTTCCCAAAGCTTCAACTTGGACTTTGGACTTCTAGCTATGGTTTTAATACTTTTTCCCCATTAAAAAAAAAAGTTTATCATTTAACAATCAGAAAATGTGATTTTGTTTGTTTGAGGGCAAATGATATCACTTCATTGATGAAATTAAACTATGATTCATCAGTTTCACGTTCTTAACCAATTAAGTTTACTTTATTTAAATGAGAAATAACTTTTTAATCCATAGGTAAAAAAATTAAACAGTTAAAATAGTAAGGTCTATTACTTCTGTATGAACATTACTAAGTTAAGGATGATTCATTTTGACCATCTTTATTCAACTCTTATTTGGTGGGAATCCAATTTTGCCTTTCTGTGTTTGTTCTTGTACTTTCTGGTTTTCTTATCTTCAGCAGGAAGCCCTTCCAGAGCAAGGGTAAAGTTCTCACCTTCTGTAGGATGAAGTCATCCCATCTGTGTGTTGCTCACAGATTTATTTCATGACCCTGAGCAGCGCCCTATATCCAGGCTTTATTTCTTCAATAACCTCTTAGCTCTCTGCATCCTGGTTTGGGTAACTGACATTTATTTTCACTTTGATATCTGAACTACAGAGCCTACCAGTGGGATTCTTGCTGGGAGAGATGCCAGGCCACTTCTGGCAGACTCCATTGGAAGGCACCAAGTTGAGATTAAAAAAAAAAAAAAAATCCTGAAAGCTGCCTGAATCTCTGCAGCAATCTCATGTCAACATGAACTCGACATGAGAAACATTTTATTTTAGGATGTGGGTATTCAGTAAATTTGAAAGATAAAAGAATTGTCCATTTTCTCTTATCCCATGCAGACCGTCTGTACCACCCCTACTGCATGCAGTCAGTCCTTGAACATCTCAGAACTGATGGACTCCAGATGGAATCACAATGTGAACTTGCTGGCCATAGCCAGTCTGCCCTTGACCTCATGCATTTTTCTAGCCCTATGTTCACCCAGAAGAATCTGTAGAATAATGAGGCTATCAACCAAATCCACAGGCCGGAAAAAATTCGTCAAACATTCACTTCAAAGACTAGATCATAATTTGAAAAATGCTATGTAAACAGGGAAAAAAGAGAAGGGGTGATTGTGAGCTGCTAGCAATTAGGCACTAATTAGGTTCTTGAGTTGAGTAGCTACTGCACCATAGGAATGCCACTTCCATCTCTTTCAAGTGTATAGGGAGTCCTTAGACTGAGGGTTCTTAGTGAAAGTGAGCCACAATTTGCAGACTGTCTTCTACTAAAGAGGTATCATAAATATATCCAGATCTAAGCAGCTAACTGAATTTCTCAATTTCATTTATAGTTAACAGTCCAATTCAGTAGAAAGCACACAGTATGTCTCTCTGGTTCATCAATGTATCCATGTGTGGTGCCTAATAATTGTGCAGATAGTATTGAATAAATTCATTATGTTAATACCCATGGAATCTGTTTATTGTGGAACGAGTTTATTGTCATTTATTTTATCAAGTGAAAAGTATGCACATTCAGAGAATTTAGTACTACTTTCCTTGAAGATTAGTTCTTACAGCCAAGCCATGTAAATATAAAACCAGTAACGGAGTAGACAGGTGGTTGAGAAGCCTTCAGAATCTGCCGATGGTGAAAGCTCCTAACATCAAGATAGATGAGAATTTCACTACATAAGTTTCTTTTTACTTGCAGAGCCTCCCAGAGTTACTGTGATGCCCAAGAACCAGTCTTTCACAGGAGGGTCTGAGGTCTCCATCATGTGTTCTGCAACAGGTTATCCAAAACCAAAGATTGCCTGGACCGTTAACGATATGTTTATTGTGGGTTCACACAGGTACTGGGTTTGTATCATGTTCCTTGTTTTTACTGAATGAGAAAAGCTGATGAAATTTCTGAACTGAGAGAATCTAACCAAATCCCTAATATTAAAGGAGGTTTAATGAAAATCCACAGCTTTTACATTTTCTGAACAGACTTAGAAACGTCAAAATATAATACAAACAATAATTTTATAGAGTTTGAGATTATTAAGCCTTTAATTCAATAGCTAGAACAAGTGCTTTCCAATACTTTAAATTGTACACATAGCACTTGGTTTAACACGAGCCACTGAAAGGGGATAATAAAATTTCTGTGGGGGAATGTATCATATAGTTTTAACAGATCTATTTAAGGAGTTATTCTGGGTTTTAGTGGGGAGTGGTGCACAGAACACAAAAGAAGCTCTATTACAGTGTGTGCACGGCTTTCTTGGTAACTACTGCCACTTTTGCCATACTGCATTGAGAGCTATTTTATTCTCCTAGGCACTTCTTAAAGACATTGGATCCTTTCATGCTCGTAAGGTAATAAGTGTGTGGAACATAAGCAACAGTTTCCAGCTGTGGGCTTTCATTAATCTGGGTTTGGCATGAGGTGGAGTAGGTATGATCCAGCAAGCTGAGCCGGATTCTGTTCCTGGACTCATCATGCTCACTGCCTGAGTGACAGGATGTATTGCATCTCTCAGGTTTTCCTTTTCAGGAACCATTGAACATGGTAATTCATCACAACAAGCAAAATTGCCTGGGTACAAATTCCAGTACCTTTGTTGAATGACACATCTTGACTTTGGCCAAGTTATGTAACCTCTTTGCTCATTTGTAAAATGGAGGCACTAGAATTGCCTAACCCACTGGGTTGTGAGAATAATTGAAAATGATGTTAATAATTGTAAAGCTCCTGGAGCAATCCTTGGCACACGGCCAGTGTATTATGTGCTAGTAGTAGTAGTAGTAGCAGTAGTAGTAGTAATAGTAGTAATACAACATCACTGCTTGTAAAATGACAATGATAATCATTTCTACAAATAGCACCAAAACATAACTCTAAAATATTTATTATTATTATTATTAGTAGTAGTAGTACTAGTAGTAGTGATAGTATGATTCCTCTGCTGGTGAAATGATGATGTTAATCATTTTTGTAAATAGCACCAAAATATAACTCTAAAATATTTTAAAATATTTAACAGGGAGGTGCTGTAGTATCTTGAGTCTACTATTATGGTATTTTTAATTTTATTTTCTCTTTGCTTTTTATTCACAGATATAGGATGACCTCAGAAGGTACCTTATTTATTAAAAATGCAGTTCCTAAAGATGCAGGGATTTATGGTTGCCTGGCGAGTAATTCAGCGGGAACAGATAAACAAACTTCCACTCTCAGATACATTGGCAAGTATAATCAGTTTAAAAGGCAATTAAAATAAGATGAATATCTTTTCAAACAATGTAAAAGTACATTCCTGAAAATTAATATTAGGAATAAGTTATATCTAGCATTATAATTTATTATTCATGTCACATACTGATTAAAGAAAATATGATAATTAGTTCAAGTTAAAAGTTCAAGAGATGAATAACTTTATTAATCAACAGAAATTAAAGGAGCTTCCAGATGAGAGTTCCAGATTGTCTACAGAATTCTGTTCTTCCAGGATTTACTTCTTCTTGGCACTATGTCACTTTCAAATAATAAATTCCATATCCTTTTTAGCTTATCTCAACTTCCATTTTTTAATATTCTACTTATATTCAAAACTGTGAGCCAGGTGTGATGGTGCATGCTTATAATCTCAACGATTTGGGAGGCTGAGGCAGGAGAATCATAAGTTCAAAGCCAGCCTCAGCAATTTAGTGAGTCACTAAGAAACTTAGTGAGACCCTGTCTCAAAAATAAAAAGTGTTGGGGATGTGGCTCAGTGGTTAAGCACCCCTGGGTTCATTCCCTGGCGTACATCCCCCAAAATAAAGTGTATTATATTATTTTCACTTTTATTCTATAATTTCTTCCCTCCAAACTGACAGATTTATTAAAGATATACTTGTGACAATTATTTGTTAGAATATTTCTATTATGTCAATATAATTAAATAAAAGATACAAGCATCATGTGCTCAGTATCAGGCTATAAACTTGAATAACGAACAACCACATATCCACCAGTTCCCTCTCTCCCTCCACTTCATTCATAGTAACATAGTAAAACTGGCAGAGCAAAGGGATGTTATAAGTGTCAAAAGTGTCCGAAGTCTTGAACCTGAAGGCCTGAAAAGAGGTGATCTCGTTTATATATAGAAATGAGGAAGGTACATGTTAAGTTTGTAAAGGACGGTGGGCTCAGGTTTAGAAATGGTCACAAAATATCTGGGTGGAAAAGGAATAAACACATAGAAATGTAGAATAAATGACTGACATGAATTCTATATTGCAGAAACAGATTTTAATTCATTCGCCTAGAAATCAAAATATTCAACACATTTTGTTTTTAACAGATTAAGCATCTAGAGTATGCAAAAATGCTGTGCTGATGCCTGGAGTGTAAAATAAAGGAATGCCACAGTACCTTGCCTTTCAAGAGCGTGCATGATAGGAGTGGATACAGAAAGAAATATAACAAATTAGACAAGTGCCACTGTGTGAGGTTGGCAGGAGGGAGAGTAATTCCGACTGGGGAATTTGCAAAGATTTCTCAAAGGAGACAGGATTTAAGCCCAGTCTGGAAGAATCAGTGGGATTTGAAGAACTGTGGCAAAGGGCATTTCAGAAAGAGAAAACAGCAAAAGCAGGAAGATAGATAGTAGGTTCTGTTTGGATTGCCAGTGTAGATCTGTGAGGAAGGGTGATGGATGCTAAGGTTACAATGAAAGCTGAGCACCAGTGTATGATTTTTGAAAGCCAAACTATGGAATTATGGAGACAGTGGGAATCCCTGAAAGTTTTCTAGCAGAGGAGTGACATGTTCTTTGAGTAGTGAATTCTTACTTGTATTTAAAACTCTGTCAGTTGAAGTTTGGAAATCCTAACCTGTCTGGTTAAGAGAAAATGTGTGCGTGATCTAGCACTTTTGTCAACAGAGTGAAACAAACAAACCTAAAGACAGAAATGTAAAGTATATTACACAACATCTATATATAAGCATCACAGGAAAAAGTGGAGTCTAAACTGAGAGACTGTATTTACAGATGCAAACTTTAGTCTTGGATGCGAGTCCTATATCTGTAATTAGACATAACTATCCTTACAATTGCATAGAAAAAGTTATTAATAAATTCATCTGCAACTGTATTATCTTCAGGTCTTACTTGAGCCATGTCATTCTTACCATTGTTCCTCTTTTGACCTTATTTCTAATTTCTATTGCAATTATCCCTCTGTCCCTTTAGTATTATTGATGTAAGATGTATTTGGCTTTCCAAGCCTTTTCTTTTTTTATATACTTTTTTTTTTTAAGAGGGATAGAGGCAGAGAGAGAGAGAGAGAATTTTTTTAATATTTATTTTTGAGGTTTTTTTGCGGACACAACATCTTCGTTTGTATGTGGTGCTGAGGATCGAACCTGGGCCGCACGCATGCCAGGCAAGCGCGCCACCGCTTGAGCCACCTCCCCAGCCCCCTATATACTTTATTTTTCCATAAAGACCTTTCAAATAATTTCCTGAATTTTTGGACTGAATTTTATAATAATTATTTTATGTTTTTAAGTATTATTTTATCTAGTATCCTTTTTTACCTTAATAAATAATCTTTTCAAAATGCACATCTGTATGTTCATGCCTTAGAAGAATTTCTTTCTGCTTGTTAACATTGAAATTACCACATGCACTTAAATACTGTTCATTTATTGATTTCATGTAGCAAACATAAGCAAGGTCCATGTGGTATTGGGCTAAATGTTAACTATTTGAATGCTTGTTTTTTCTTTTCTTTTATCCAGAAGCCCCAAAGTTGATTGTAGTTCAGAGCGAGCTCTTGGTTGCCCTTGGGGACACAACAGTTATGGAATGCAAAACCTCCGGTGTGCCTCCACCTCAAGTTAAGTGGTTCAAAGGTACATTTCTTAAGCATGTTCATGTCTGGTTCACTTAGTTTTGTTTTCCTTTTTTTAAAAAAATGATTTGTTAAAAATTTGTTTTGGTGTGTGACATAGCAGCCCCATAAAATGTGTTTATGATCTCACTAGAGACAATAGTTCACAATTTTGAACTCTGAATTTCAGGATTTGACATCTGGTATGGATTACAGGACTATGAAAATCAAAGCAGGAAAAGTCTGCCTTTGCTAATCCAGCTGAACATTCTCTTTGTTAGTTTAGGATTGTTTCCTGTAGAAAATCGTCCAAGAATATTCAGTTAACATTTAAAATAGCTTCACTGATTTTAGTTCACTTTTCTTAGAGATGCTAGCTCCTACTACTAATGAGTTTTCTGGATTATCAAGGATGGTTTGTATAAAGTGCTCACCTAAAGACACACATTGAGGTTTATAGAGAATTCAAAGACAAAAGAATGCATTGTTCAGCATCATCGTGCATCATAGATGCTTATGTCAAGTACAGAAACTATCTGTTTGCATTTGTAACTTAAAGCTTATACCTCTGTGGTTGTTTAATGGCAGAGCAATAATGTGACGCTTGGCCTTAGTGAGAAGACACTTGGATCCTGGTCCAGGTTCAGATGCTGACAGTAGATAACTGTGTAAAAACCCTTGCTTCTGCTTCTGTCTCAGCTCTCCAATTCATGAGAAAAGGAAGAAAAAAAATTCCTGCAAACACCCTAACAGGAAGGTTGCTAGGATTATTGAGATGCTGTTTGCAAAATATTTTTTAATCTTCAAATGAAAAATGCTAAATAGTACAAAGCACTATTGTTGTGATTCTGTTTGTTAAATCATAGACATTCCCATAGCAACAGGTTGATGTCATAATCACAAAATTATGAATTCACCTCGGGTTCAAACTCTTGGGGAACATGAGGTGAAGAAGAAAGGCTTTATGTGGAAAACAAATATTTTTAAAATAATATAAAACAAAGTGAGTAGGGAAATCAGGAAATAATGCCATTTTCATTATTTTCTATGTTAAAAGATTAGTAGTCTTTATATTGTTCCTGATAAGACATTTCTGAATTGGCTCCTTAATCAGGCTTATTTAAATTAACATAAACTAATTTTATTTATTTAAAATACTTAAATCTTAACCGATGTGATTCTGAAATCTTTGTAATGTTTTGAATAAAAAAAAAATACTTAAATCTTTGAATTATCAAGTGAAATAAATATCAATTTCAAGTTCCCATTATAATTAAATAAAACTAGAAAATTTGTTAAGGAGACAGAATTTTAAATGTGATTCAGTAGTTTTATGATGAAAATAAGAATGTGACACATTAATAGGATGTGCCGATTTCTCTGCCTGTATATAATAGAATCACACAGAAAGTCTTTTATTCTCCCCAAGTAGGGCTACTGTCCTGAAAAACTTGTTTTCATGTCTGTTATGTTCCCACAAATAGCTTGGAAACTAGAGGAGGAGGTAGGGAGCCAGGCAGCCACCACATGGAAGGTTCTGGAATTCACTGATTAGTTTTTTTCTCTCAGCCTTAGATATATTAGTCCAGTAGGTCCAGTAAATAACATTCCATTTCTCTGCCCAAGTTATGAGCCAACAGAGTTAGCATATGGGTATTAGATACTGATAGATCGTATTGGAAGACAAGTTCCCAATGCTTATTAACCATCAACAGAGCTTCCCTGAGCTTTGGGATCAAGCCAGTCTATCCTCTGACACAGGCAGGCAATTCACTGCACAAATGAGATTCAGGGATACAATTAAAATCAACTAAAACGACATTTGTGGTAAAATATCTTTAAATTTAGATTTATTTATCCAAATTGGTAGTCCTTAAAATGTAGTTTGAAATCTGTAGGGCTTCCTCACAATGTTTTCAAGGGATCCTCAAGATCAAAACTATTTTTATGGTAATGTTAGGATGTTATTTGTCTTTTTTAACTCATTGCCTTTAGAGTGCATGGTGGAGGTTCTGGAGGCCGCGTGGTATGATATCCAATGAAGGGAATGCAGAAGCAAATATGAGCACTCAGCTGTCTTCTATTACACTAGACATTAGACTTTATGGAAACTTTTGCAAAAAAGTGAAACAGTGCCATTGTGCTTACTAATTTTCTCTTGTTTTGGAAAATATTATTTTTTTCATAAATACATTTGCAATATTAAAATATCATGGATTTATTATAAAATAAGTTAATACATATGTTTTTAAATGTCTCAGTTCAATTTCTAAAATATTAAAATGCAAATAAGTATAATCCATATTAGCAACAGTTGATTGGCATTCCCAATAATTTTTAAGAGTGACTTAGGGGTTTTGAGATACACATATTTGATAACTACTTAATCATCTACTATTTGAATGGCTCTTGTGCTGGGGATAATGACCTCTCCGTTAGTCGTTATACCCACGGAGGCCAGGGGTGAATTTAAATCTAGCTGAAAGAGAATCTTTCTCAGTAGTAAGGACTGTTAAATTTTACAACAAATTATCAGGAACATTTATATAATTTTTGATGTATCTAACATTCTTCAGTCTTATTTAATATTTAAACTTAATAATTCCTATTTAATTTCCATTTGAAAGATTCTATATTTATGGCATCTTAATAATTCTATAATTATTTTTTCAGTAACTATTTTTTCAGTGGAGATCAAGAAAGGAGAATATCAAATTCAAACTTGACTAGTGTTTTCCAATTTATATTTTTTGTTTCATGACTAGTATTTTTAAAATTTATTTACTTTAAAAAAAAATTTATTTGTTCTTTTTAGTTATACATAACAGTAGAGTGTATTTTGACATACATGGAGTATAACTTCCCATTCTTGTGGTTGTACATAATGTGGAGCTACACTGGTTATGTATTCATGTATGAACACGTATGAAAGTTATGTCTGATTCATTCTACTATCTTTCCCATTCCCATCCCCCCTCCATTCCACCCTGTCCATCCGGTGAACCCCCTGCCTCCACACCCCCACCAATTGTGGGTCAGCATTGCATCCACATATCAGAATATTCGGCCTTTGGTTTTTGGGGATTGACTTATTTCACTTAGCATGATTCATGACTAGTATTCTTTAAACATTTTTATTTTGAAAAAGGGCCACTAACAATAGGTCTTTATTTTCATCCCCTAATGAAAGTTATGTCCTCAGAAATATAGGGGAAAAGTAAATTCCAAAAGCCTAAATGTGTTTAGTCCAAACATTTTAATACTTAATGAATAGCAGGGTCACATTGCATCCTTCTTTGGTGGGAGGAAAGTTTATGTCAACATCATCTGCTTTTATTTATGAAAATTTCCCAGAGGCACACAGACACAGCTTTAGTTTCCTCTATCATTCTTTAGTGGTATGTAGTAGCAAGCTTAAAAGGATGATTGGGGGTTTTAAATGCTGGAATGCTGGAAAATACTTCGTTTTTGGCACTGACGGTTGGTTGCTAATGCATTTTTTTTTTTTTAATTTAGAGCTCCTTTGACCTCCCCTCCTCCGACAATTTTATAAACAAGGAGAGAATTGGCTGTTTCTTGTCCTGAGTCTGTTGATTGGTGCTGTTTTGCAGTGTGCTAGAGAATTACTAGCTCCTGGGCACTCTTTGCAAACAGTTATTCTTATGAACTTCTTTGTTCTTTTTTGCACAGAAGAGTTATTTCTATGGTTTTTGAACCCAGGGCCCATGGCTGGTTTGTGACATTTTGAACGGTACCCTTTCAGGCATGACATCTGGGAATGCCATGAAACCCTAAGAGCAAGGGCCCTCAAACCTTCTGGATATTTTTAGGGTCCTCACATGTTTTATGTCATTCTTTACAAAACAAAGAATATGTAGACATTGGGCTGGCAATAAACATCTAGTACCATGTACTCTTTTATGATGCTAGTTGTTCTGATTAATTTCATTCTTTGGAGAGGAGACCTCCTGGAAGAAGGGAAGCATAACAAGTTTAGCCTAAATTATAATGTAGTTGAATCATTGTTTGACTTCAAAGAGGAGAGGTTCCTGGGGATTTTGAGGGACTACAGGGGCAAATGGCATATGACACATGGCATAACCCAGAAATAACTGGTTTTTTGGTCCATCTTCTTTTGATACTGAGCTCTAACTCATTATGTAGTTCTGCCTCCCACACATTAGATCCCTGCCTTTACTCTCCAACCCCTATATCTCCCACATCAAGATTTTTAATGTATACTACAGATTTTAGTCGAGGTATCTTGGGGAGATTAAGATAACAAAACCCCACTGACCTTTTTCTTATTTTTTTCAAAGAAAAATTAAATTTTTATTCTTTTTATGCTATTTTTTTCAACTATTTCACATCAAGAAAAGTTACCAAAAATCCAAAGAGATATTTTGAAAATATCAAAATGAATACTGACTGATCTTTTTCGTCCATTCTTTCTTTTCTCCCAGAAGCTTTTCCCTATCCTCTCCTTCCAGCTGTGGTTCCTTCCTCCCCAGCCGTCCTTAGAATTTTCTCAGCAGCTCATGCTTCTCAAAGACAAAATCTAACTGATAGCACTCAGCAAAACAAAACCTGTGCCTTAGCTGAACTAAGATACCTGTAGTCTCTCAGCTGTTTCCTGGGTAGCTGAATTGCATCCTGCCACAAAGATGGTGGAAACCTCTTTCAACCTTCATCATCTTGTTCCCTTCTTACTATCACAGGTGCCAGCACTTGGCAGTTCCCCAGCATGTCCAACAGTTCATTCTTATTTAGATACATATACAGAAATAAGTAGTAAAAAAATATTTGTACACCGTTCATTTCAGGGCCTGATTTTAGACTCTAGGAAGTGTCTATGTTGTGCAAACCAACTTGCATTTTGCATTTAGAAATTCTACAATCAACTTTATTCAGAAGTTTTGAAGTCAAACCAATAGCTGAGTAAACTAGGTAAGTACTCCAGTGTTTAATGTTCTCCCCTTTGTTTTGACTTAGGAGATCTTGAGTTGAGGCCCTCAACATTCCTCACTATTGACCCTCTCTTGGGACTTTTGAAGATTCAAGAAACACAAGATCTGGATGCCGGTGATTATACATGTGTAGCCATCAATGATGCTGGAAGAGCAACTGGAAAAATAACCCTGGATGTTGGCTGTAAGCATGTAGATCTGATAGACAAATTTGTTTTGAAGTTATATTCAATAAGTTTTAAACAAAAATTTGGTAGAAACATTTGTCAGAATGGCTAAATCGGAGCAAGCATTTCAGATTATTGATGGAGCAATGGTAGTTGGCATTCACTTGGTGCTTTCTATGTTCTATTCATTGTAGCGAGAACATTTTATGCTTTATTCTATTAAACTCTCACAAAAACCCTAAGAAGAAGACTCCATAATTATGTCTTTGTCTATTATATAGATTAAGGACACTGAAACTTGGGAGAGTAAGCATCTTGATCAGGCTGACAGAGCTAGGGAGAAGCTGAGCCAGGATATTTGAACTCAAGTTACCTGACTTCAGAGACTCCAGATTCTAGTATATCATTTTCCTATCAGAAGTCATCCATTTTGCCATCAGATTCCTAAGTATTAACATCTGGAGGTCAGAAATTAGGCTTTGGCCCTGGACCATAATTTGGAAATGTTGATGACAGAAAGGTAGCAGATGGTCCTTTACCTTATTATTATTTTTTAATTCATTGGCAATTAGCCCCCATGTATTAAAAAAAGTACTGACTACAAATAATTGTCAATCATTATAATGTGGTGCATGACAACTATCTTTGAGTTACTCAAGAAGTTTGTTTCTTCCTCTTCCTTTGTCTGTTGCACATTTAAAAAAAATTCTACACAGTATGGTAAAATTTGAAATAAAACAGAACTTGTTTTACATAGAAAAGAACCTGGCAGCTTAATTTTCACAGATAATGAAGCATTTGTATCTCTTAAAACTTATAAAATATGACATTTCTTAAAATTATGTTCAATTATTCAATATATAATGATTTTCATGCCAAAACTGTTTTTTAAACATAAAAAAGTGCATTAAAAAACATTTAGTTCTAATATCTTAAGTTTTTAAATGAAAATTAAGGCCCCCGATGCTTGATACTTTACCTCATGAAAACTAAAGTTTGTCCTCCAGGGAATTTTTATGATACCCTGACCCCTTGGCTGTCTGGTGAATGAACACTCTTCATTCTTGGTGATTATGCTCTTGGGGAAAAATTGACAAAGTTGGGAATGACTACAAAGGCCACCGTAGGATCTGTCTAGGGCACTGCAACGTATGTTTTAATATGACTAACCTCTGGGATTAATAAGAGAAATACCTTAGAAACAAGATTGGAATTCCAAGAAATACACTGATTGCGGCATTTCAGGTGGAGCATTGTCTAGTTCCACTTCTCCCTCCTTCCTGTGCAAATATTTCATATATACCAAACATTTTATTTTTATAGTTTTCTAGAAGAATGGACAAACAGCCTCAGTTATTATTCCCAATAAAAAGATGATAGCATCCTTACTCTCTTCAAAGTTTACAGAGTCTGAGAATCTTACACTTGCCTCTTACTTACTGCCTTCTTGTCATTTTTCACCTTCTAGACTTCCCAAGTTCTCTCCATTGTGTAGTGATCCACCATGTCAGGGATGGGGCTGCCTGTGCTGGGCAGCTTGTGTTGAGTTAGGAAATGTCCCAACCGATATTTCATATTTATGCTTCATTCTGTAAACTGAACTGAACTGTGTTTTATCTTTACTCATATACAAGATCCTCAGTGTCCTTGATCCTTTCTAAAACAATAGACTTCTCAAATTTTATCCCAGTAATTACCCTGATAGAACCACTAGCATAAACTTAGTTATTTGCTTACTGTAACCTTGACCGTTGCTAGCAATTGCCCAATAACTTAGTACTAAAGAGAAACATTCATGTTTCTCTTTTTGCCTTAACTCTTTCCTTACTCACCATTAAGTCCTTCTCATTATATCTTATAGAGATTGATTAGACCTTGTCTGCTCCTAAGGAGCATTGTTACATATACAGGAAATTGAGGATATACTTTCCAAGAACCACATAAACTCTAACAGTAGCAACCACTGTGGTTTCAAAAGGCAAACACACTACCCTACAAACTTCTCTCACAATTCATATAGTGGTTAAGAGAATGGAGCATGCTTGTAATTCCAGCTACTCAGAAGGCTAAGGCAGGAGAATGCAAGTTCAAAGCCAACCTCAGCAACTTAGTGAGCCCCTAAGTCATTTAGAATGAACCTGTCTCAAAAGAAAAAAAAAAAAAAAAGTCTGAAGGGGCCAGGAATGTTGGTCAGTGGTTAATCCTGGGGTTCGATCCCTATTATTAAAAAAAAAAAAAAAAAAACTCTGGAAAGAGAATGGGTCATCTGCTTGTCTTTCCTTATGTATAAAATAAGGAGATAAATGGTACCTACCTCATAGGTGAATTAGAAAGATGAGATGAAGTATCCTCATCCATGTTGTCTCTCATAGCAGTCATTGTGCTGAAGCTGCCTGGGCAGCATATCTGCATGAATATTAACTTCATCAGTAAAGAAGTGGTCATTTGGATTCTTTGAGTCATAGTATAGAAATGCCTAGGTGATAGTGGCATAGTAATTCAGATTAAGCATTGGACTTTTAATATGAAAGTCACTGTTTCAACTTGACTTCTTTTTAGAAAGGGCTTAAGGAAAGCTAGTGTGAAGTTTAGTAGTGCATAAAATTATTCATTAGAATTCCAAAACTGTTGGGCATAAATTTAAGTAGTGTGTGACTTAAGAAGAAAAACATGTTTTTATCCATATCATGTAGCTATTTGGGCTTTTGGATTGTTTTTGTAGGCCTGTTACCTCACATCAACAATACTAGATAAAAAAAATAATAAAAACTGTTTAATATTATTCATAAGTTCTAGCTTCTTATGAGAAGTCAACCCTTTCTTATTTCTTAGTATCATGGCTTTAAGTTATGGACACAGCAGGTCAACAGGGAAGGTTAGCACTGCTTTTTGGCCTTCGTAAGATGGGGCTGTGCCTTGTGAAGTCATTTGGAAGGATGGAGGATTGACTACATCAGATGAGAAGTTGGCCTGGCAGCGGTTTGATTTCTAGCATTCCACACCACACAGGGTTTGAGTCTTAGACTGTGGTTTCGTGTTTTGTGGTTTGTTAGAAGCAAAACAATGTCTCTAGTCATTTTAGGAAAGAAAATCTCAGACTGACATAATTCCAGAGTTGCTGTAGAGGGAATATCTATTTAATTGTCTCTAAGGGAACTAGAATCATTTTAAGGAATAACTTTTAGAGCAAGATGACCAATCCATTTTGGATTTTTATATTTTCAATATACTGTGTGAACACAGCTGTATCTGTGAGTGACCATGAGCTCCACTGTGGCATTACCCCTGTGCAGATCTAAAGGAGCAGGCATATACATATTTTGGGGACCACAGGGGATTATTACCACATTATCCTAGCAGACTATCTGAAGAAAATAAATGGAAACAACAGATACAGTAAACTTCAGAACTAAGATTTAATAAATTAATTATTCAATATTATAATTAATGATAGTTTATACTTGGATGATTATTATGTGCTAAATGGTTAATAAAGATTCTCTCCTTAACAACATGAGATAGGAAATGTTATTATTCCCCCTTTTGGGGAAACTTAAATTGGGGAAGGTAAAAATGATTTTTCTAAGCTGACAGACTGAGCAATAGTGGAACTGCCATTAGAAACCCGAGTGGGTTCTGAACCCCATGAGCAACACGGCCTCCTCTAGATAAGTCCCGCCTACTATAGGGCTCCCACTTCTGCTCTTCTTCCTGCTGTTCATTAATCTGTCTGCCATTCCTCCAGCATAACTCACTGGGGGCTATGTTGGCCACCCTCAAGAGTGGGAAGTAATGAAGAGGCTTCTTGGCTGAGTCAGCGGTTGCTTCATTTTTGAGGCTTGCTCATCTTTGATGCTATCTCTGCTGCTTACCCAATGCCTGGTCTTTTACTTTGCCTTGTTTTTTTGACATCAGTGCCTGAACTCACTTACCTCGTGCTTGGGCTTACCTTGTACCTGACGCTGTTCCCAAAGCTGCTTCAAAATGGAAGATTTCTCTATCTTGACTTGAGTTTTGTGGCATAACTTGATCCTTGCAGATCCTTTTTTACTCCAGTTTTTTTTTTTTCCTAATTTTGGAACATTCTAGCTTACCTCCCTTTTCACCAATGCCAATGTTTTAATGTGTCAGTAAACTGGGCTTTCCCCCAAGTACATGGTTGATCCCAGGCTTCTGCATATTTTTTTTTTTTGGTATTTTGGAACTTATTTTCTGTCCCTCACTATATCTACCTGCTCAATCTCCAACCCTAACACATCTTGAGATCTTTAGACTTTAGCTTTCATATTTTAGAGAAAAGTCCCTGATCTATAATAAATTAACTAAGTATTAGAAACTTAGGATGAGCAAGCAATGAGCTCCTTCATAAACCATGTTTGAATTTTGCCTATTACTTATATAAGTCAAACTCCTAAATACATAGATTAACAAAAATCTAAAGTCAGATATACCACTTCTTTTTATGAAAACAGCTTATTCAGTTGTGGTATTTAATTGAAATTTGTTTAGATTCAATTGATAAACAAACAAGAAACCTGAAATTGTCGTGTTTCCTTCAAAAAATGAAAGTTCAAATGTACTGGGTCAAGGTTGTCATCATATATATATATATATATAGATAGATATAGATATAGATACAGATATACATGCTTGCACGCATACACACACACACACACATAGAGACCAGATTACTACTTAAGTTTTTTTTATATTGATTCAGTAATTCATTCACAAATACCTAGTGGCCAGGTATAATGTCCACAGTACTATGCTAGTTGTTGTTAAAGATAGAATATGGTGGCAAATGTCAACTTTCTAGGGAAAAGACAAACATCCAGTCTAATAGGCTAAATATGGCAAATGCTATGAGAAGAGTAGAGAGCAAGTTGTCTGAAACTTGAGGAAGAAATCATGTCCAGGGTAAGAGATGGCATCACAGAGGAGAGCCCTTCTGAGCTAGTTGGAGATGAGCAGCAGACATTACATTTGGGGGGTGGGTGATAATTATATAGGTACCAGTACCAGAAGGGTCAGTCTATTTGGAGAAGAGTAAGAAGTGCTGATTGCCCGGGAGGTAGGATTTGGTTGTGGAGTCAGAGGAGGTCCTTTGACCCAGGCTAAAAAAGCACTAGTGTTGCTTGGGAGACAGATGCACATCCATGACCCAGAAGTCCCATAAGAAGGAAAGGAGGGATCACTACCATAATTTCTATCCAGGATTTCGCCTTGACTTTTTCAGGAGCCATCCCTAGAGGACTTCTTAGAATCCTCCTGAACAGGTTTCTTCCATTGCTTGCAGTCGGGCTCCTTGTATTTCTCTTTACCTCATGCCTCTAGACATTATTCACAAGTTTCTGGGCCACATTGAAAGCCTCATCTCTTTGTTCTTGCCAGTGGTGGGGTGTGTTTTGCATTCTGTGTTTTACAAGGTGTGCTTCCGATGCATTTCTGTCTCTTCCTCTCAGTTTCTGGATTATGCAGATATCTGCAGCCTTTTATTGGTAATTTTATAATTTCTGAATTATTTCTTGACTTTAAGATGTTAAGCATTCTCTATTCTGCCTTTATCAAATGCTCTGTTCTGTGACCTTGATTTGTGTTACTGATTCTCAGATTTCTCTAACTCGAGCATATGAGATATCAGGAACAAGAATATGATATGGGATAAGAATGTAATTTAGGAGTAAATACCATTAGCTTGTCAGATAGTGATTCATAAAGAAAACCTCTGGTATAAATCAAGTTCATTTAAAATTCAGTAAGAAGGAGTAAATTTTGTAAAGTATCAAAAATATTACATTATATGGCCCGTTTATTTACAAGAAAGTCTTCAAGTTTAGGCAACATAACATAAAATTGAAAACAAAGTTCTAAAATGAAAGATTCTCTTTATTTAAGGTGATCTGGATTTCAATTCTCTATATCATCAATTGCTTTAAGGAAATCGTTGAACTTCTGGTTATCTCCATTCAGTTATAAAGCAAATTTTTATATCAAATATCAAGGCTATTTTTATATCAGAAAGGATTGGTTAAAGGGTAAATTTACAATATTTTATAAATAATGATTTGATTGAAATTCAGTGTCTTGAAAACTTAATAAAGTTTCTATTTAATGTTCTTACATACTGTAATAATGACTTTTTTGTTTGTTTTTAATAACTTCCAGCACCTCCAGTTTTCATACAAGAACCTGCGGATGTGTCTACGGAAATTGGCTCAAATGTGACATTACCCTGTTATGTTCAGGGTTATCCTGAGCCAAGGATCAAATGGCGAAGACTGGACAACATGCCAATTTTTTCAAGACCTTTTTCAGTTAGCTCCATCAGCCAACTAAGAACAGGAGCTCTCTTTATCTTAAGTAGGTTAAAGGAAATATATTTTCTACAAATAAGTATGTTTCTGTCTCATCGATTAATTAAGCTCTACTTGTTTTGGTTAGAATATTTACAAGATTATAATCATGGCCTTATTTAAAGTCTTCCCTATTGTTCACAAAATAAAAACCATACTTTAAAAGGTTTCGGCTTCAGCCTCCGAACCACCCAACAACCTGAAGCTAAGTAGTCCCCACCCTGATTGTCCCCAATATTGTCTTTAATTCCAAGTGTTTTGTAACAAATTTTATTATCTTGAAAAAAAATCATGTATTTGTTCTACCTACATAATGAAAATTATTTTAATATTCAACATATAATACAAAAGAAAAGTAAGGAAAAGTAACCCATATTAAAGTAATATGTATGTCAGTTTATAAATACCCTGAGAATGTCCGCGTGATGTATATGCTTGCATACCATCACCACAAATTCAACAGCCAAAATGCTGACCCTTACAGGGAATGAGTGACTCCCAGATTTCAAGCTGGAAAAGTGAATTTCTTCAATGTTGAACAATTTTCACTGAAGTATTTTCTTCTGCTTAAACAGAGTCAGATTCATATAATTATAAGACAAAATCCATGAATTTCTGATTGGACCTTTAAAATTCCTGTGGGATTGGTGTAATTGTTCTTTTTGTGAATAATGCCCCATGTTTTGCCTTTCTAGTTTTATTCTACCAAATTCAAGAAGACTCTGCTAATAACTGGTCCAACTAAAACAATCTCCCCTGCAACCTTTCCAATTGCCCCCCAGTTGGTGTTGCTGTAGGGTCCAGTTGGTGGTGCAGCTTTCCATTCTTTGAGCAGACCTTGATTTTTCAAACCATGTTTTTGCGTGTGGTTTCGACGGTCCTTTCTCTGTTCCATCCACTCTTTGGGGTGTAGCTCAGGTGTTAACTGTTGATGTGAATCTTTCTCTACATCTCCCACATGCAGTCACTCCTGTCTCTGTGTTTCCATGGCTCATTGTTTGAACCTCTTTAAGCATTTTCACACTGAGGCATGATTGCTGATTCCTCTCTATCCTCCCTCACAATGGGAACTATGGTCTGCAGTAAAATACTTCTCAGCCATAGGTCTCAGCACTGTGCCTGTCACACAGTTAAGGCTTCCAAGATGGTATTGAATGAATAAATGAATTCTTCTTTTCAGACTTATGGGCAAGTGATAAAGGAACCTATATTTGTGAGGCTGAAAACCAGTTTGGAAAGATCCAGTCGCAGGCAACGATAACAGTGACGGGGCTTGGTAAGATCAATTAATTAACTTCCTTCACTGCATCATCTTTCGCCTATGCCACTTTTATTTATTTATTTATTTTTAACTAGAGAAAGACCTGATTACTAGAGTAGAATTTTATCCTCTACTCCATTTCATAGAATGTGAGACTGGCAAGTAACCTTATTGATAATCTGTTCCAAACTCCTCCTTTTCCATTTCAAGAAATGAAGGTCAATTTAAATATATTGATTTAAGGCTAATTGTGAAAACACACACACACACACACACACACCCCTACCTTTTCTGTTTTATCATTCTAGTCCATGAAGAATTATATGTGTGTATGTTGTGAAGTAAGAATAGAATGTAGTTTATTTCCAGTGGTCAGACATTTGACTCAATATCATTTATTGATTAAAATACATACCTATTTGATTATACACTGAGTTTGTATTCCTTTATCTATCTGTATAATTATTTTGTACCTCAATACTACATTGTTTAATAGCTTTCAATACGATTTTTAAATGTCAATGCATTTTCTAATTAATAACCTTTTTAAAAATATTTCTTTTTAGTTATCAATGGACCTTTATTTATTTATATGCAGTGCTGAGAATTGAACCCAGTGCCTCACACATGCCAGGCAAACATTCTACCACTGCATGAGGACCCGAGCCCTCATTAATAACCTTTTATAAATTTTTCTTCATGTGTCTTTCTTCATTTGTCTGCATATGCCTAAATTTTCCAGTTAAAACCACTTAGGGATTTTCTTTTGATTTACATTAAACTTATTCATTGGTTTATAAGAAAGGACACATTTCCAGGATCTCTTTTCTATTCCATCTTGGAGAGTCCACAGCCTCCTGATTGTTCCCCCTCCTTCCAGTCTAGTCTCAATTTGGGGACAAATATTTATCAAAAATCATTCTGATGATTCCACTTTTCCCTTCACAACTGCTTTTGTCACTCTCTGTCTGTCTGCTAGACACACTGCAGGTCTCTTGCCATGACATTTCTGGCAGTAGACATTCACATTGATTTTCTTTACTTCTGTAAAATTACCTATCCATTTGCCATTCCCTCTGCTTAGAAGGAATTGATCTCAATTTTCTTATTGAAATCAATGCTTATTTTCATTTAAGAATGTTGTTCCTGAAAACTCAAATTTTTATAACTTAACTAGAGGTCATTTGGGCCTATAAAGTAGTTTGCTCTTCTTCGAGTGCAATGAAGTTGAAAACGCCTGTACTCTGTCTGACATAGTTGCTCCTCTTATCGGAATCAGCCCCTCTGTGGCCAATGTTATTGAAGGACAGCAGCTTACTTTGCCTTGTACTCTGCTGGCTGGAAATCCCATTCCAGAGCGTCGGTGGATTAAGAATTCGGCCATGGTAAGAGCATTTTAAATGTGTGCAATTATAGTTGTAATTTTCTTGAATAAGGAGTAATGTATTCCAACTACTGAAATATCAATTGACTAAATATGCAAAAATGTTTTATAAGTGTACCAAAACATTTCTTTATAGTTAACATGTTTCTATCATTCATTATTTGGGGATTAAGAAACTGAAGAAATAATCAATGGTGTGATTTTATGATTTTACATTAAGTTCAGTGTCACTAATAAATTCCTTTTAGAATATGTAAAAATGGAAGTTCATATCATTTTCATAGCATTTAAATATTTTACACCCTTCTTTGGAATGTTATAAAATGTAAAATTCCCATAAAATTCTTTAATTTTACATAGTAATCTCTTATGATTAACTTCAAACATTATCATGAACTAGGTTAAGAATGTAGACCTGCAGTGTATCATTTTTTATGTATAACTTTTGATTCTGATAGGATGTAGAAATTTCATACAATTCCACAACTTTTTTCTGTGAACATGCTAACTTTGGCAATACATGTTAATCAAGTTCAGAGCATTTTCCCTCCCATTTCTAGAGTATTGAGACCCACTTTCTCCTTCTAGTACTTATTGGAAATGAATTCATTTCATGGAAAAAGTTGTAAAACTGTTCATATTTGCTTGAAAACTTGAGAAGTTAATATATTTCACTTATACATAAATGCCCTCATAGGATGATTCTAGTTGAGTACTAATACATCCTGTGTGCAATTTGCTAAATGTACAGATACAGAGGTAATAATTCTTAACTGAAAACATGGCCTTCTCTGGCATAATTACTATGTTATCCATTCTCCAATAATATTCCTATGTTACCCACTGTCCAATAATATTTTCATCCCTCAACTGACAAGGTTTTGGAGGCAAATGAAGATTAAATGCAATTGATACACTCTCAGGAACATTTTTATGTTCCTTATTTTTAAATTAATGGTACTGAAATATTGTGTTGTTTTATAAAATATTTAATAACCCAATTGGGAAAAAAAAGAGCAGATATGGTTTGGGCTCAGACAAATCCTTCCTTTGTAAATTAAACATGATTTTTTGTATCCCTTTAAGCTGGTCCAAAATCCTTACATCAGTGTGCGCAGCGATGGGAGCCTCCATATTGAAAGAGTCCGACTTCAAGACGGAGGCGAATATACTTGTGTGGCCAGTAACGTTGCCGGAGCCAATAATAAGACTACCTCTGTGGTTGTGCATGGTAAGAGAGACAGACCCCATGTAATCATTTTCAAACTTTGTGCAAAGCTGGGCTCATATGTTTTAATCAAATAACTCAAATAATTCTGTGCCTCTAATTACAAGAAGTAGATATCTCTCTTAGTTGTTATTTTATATTTCTTAAACAATATCTACATTGTTAATGCTATTTCCAGATTTCCCTCTCTTGTGTACACAAAATGACATTCTTGGGAGTCATCAGCTGACTCTGGCCAAGGGCTTTGGAAGTGGTTTGCTTAATTGATAAAAGTGAGCTGAGTTCTTAAAGAATTGTGCTTAAAAATGCATCTTAATTTCAGGCAAACTGAATGTGTTTTACATCCAGATCCTATTTGGGGTGGGGGCAGTTGTGCAACAAGCATGTCCTTTCTAATGACCCCTTTGTGTTTGAGCTAGAGATAACCTAAGCTTTTCTAAAGGTCACCTCATATACACCAAACAATCTTCTTGCATGTTGAAGAACAAAGGTCACAAATAAGAATATCCAGAGGCAGCCTTTTCCCATCCATGACTAGCAGTTGCCAGTTGTTTTAAATCCCAGTAAATAAGGGTCTACTTAATTGTGGAAGAAATTACCATGACTTTTTTTGCATATTTTCTTTAAAAACTTTACCACAGTGCTTTTCTTGAAAAAAAATTAAAAAGGTAGTATTAAAATAGATTTGTGAACAAGGCTAAATATCATGGAGAAGAAAGTTACACAGATACTTAATTTCAGTAGTTGACTCAGTCTTTATTTAAAACAAATTCTGGAATCCAGTAGTTTCCAAGTTTTGCTTGGTCTGAAATTTTCAGTGCAGGCAGAACATCTTCTTTTTTATGACTGTTTCTCTCCTTCTCTCTCAGTTTTATACAACTATCCACTAACCTCACCTGAGATGTTCTTGAAGAAATATTATTTGAAGAAATATTAAAGTGACTTAAAAGGGTAAACGTATAATGGCAGATGAGATGTCTTGTAACCATTTTTAAAGATCAGACCATAGATTTCCTGGAGGGTGCTTATGGGTTAGTATAATAATTTAGTGTAAGAACGCCCTCATATCATCTCCCTTTAGCTTCTTAGTGATTGCCAAGAATATTGTGTTGAGAAGGATTCAGAAGCCAAATGTCACTTGAGTGAAAGAGTGATAGTGTGAGTTCTGCTAGATCAGAGAGGTGAGAAGATGTACAGATCAACGATATGGTTTATCATGATGCAAGAAATTTTAATAATTTAAAGTTTAGAATTCATTTCATAGCAGTTGTTCATCTACTGCAGTCCAAAATGGGCTAATAATTTAGTCCACGAGGTTGAAAAATCAACCCATCTCCTTGGCATCCACTAAACCTTGCAATCATTTAGCCAATGGAAGTGATATACCACAGCAGCTTCTTCATACCACGTTTATGTTCATTAGCAGTGCATTCTTCCATCATTCCACCTCTTCACTCTGAAGAATGTTCATGGTTCTCGACTAATTCTTAAAAGAATGAATGGATGGATGCAAACATAAACGCAAAGTAAAATGACAAAACAGCTTAATTGTCATATTGATTTATGTAGATTGACAATCTGGAAAGAAGCTTCTTCCATACCCATGTGTCATCAGATTTCAAAACTGGCCTAAATTTGCTACTTTTAATTTTTATTGTCAAATGTAATATGGAGTTAAAATAATGGCTTACTCCACATTGCTCCAAATTGACAGTATGTTTGAAAGTTGAATATTCCATCATGATTATGGAAATTAAATTTCTTCCTTTAGTGAGTAGCCTGGCATTCTTTTTCAGGGCTGAAGTTTTACTGCCAGTTCTTTAAGAAATTATCTAAAGAATAATCCCAGCCATAGGAAAATATGAATAATAGTATAGCTAACTTTATCCTTCCAAGGAATTCTTACACTGAAGTCTCTGGTACCTCCTGTTCTAGCAAAGCTCTATTCTAGTGTAGCGTGACAGATCTGGAAAATTTTGATTTGAAGCAAAAGACACTGTGAGTGACTGAGCTCCAGGGAGCAGTGCCACTCACATCTTCCTAGAAGATACAAAGAAAGTATCTGGAATATAGTAAGCATAGAAGCTTCTTTAAGAAAAATCATTGTTTTCAGAACACTGGGTATGGATCACTTCTGTATGAATGAGGTGGTTCTGATGAATTGTTATTCACCCAGGAAGGAGTGACTAACATTCTTCCTTTTTTCCTTCTACTCACGTAATGCTAATTCTTCAGTTGCTTTCTAAAGACAAAGGTATGCTGTTCTTTTCACTAAAAATATTGACGTTATCATCCTGTATTTTAGAGTTTTAAATGTAAACTTCTAAGGTCTCTCAAGTTTTCCTGTTGAACCTTTTAAGAAAATAAATTCTTCTCCCTGAGGTTAAATTTAGTAACCCACTAAGTGACTCTCGTGGATAGACAGATAATTAATATGGTAGAGAAACAGCCCATTTCTCTGGAGATGGGCTTATCAGCTCACTTCAGCTTAATGGGTAATGGGCAATGATCAAAGATATTTGTTGAATGTATAACTCTTTGGGTGTAATTCTATCTTGGGCTTCCAAGAAAAAAAATGATCTTTCTTTAGTTTTCTTTTATTTTTGTTAGGAAGGTCAGAGTATTAGACATCACTTAATACTTGATTTTAAGTTTGTATTAAACTTGCTGAGATCATAATTCTTGAATTTTCTTTGTCGAGCACTCACTCTCCTTACCTACATGTCTATCAGAAAATTTTAAATCATTGCTCAGTTTCTAAATGTTAAACATAAAATGATAATGTTCAGTTTTAAAGATGTGACACCAAAAGGAAGAACAGGTGCTCAGATTCCGAATCTCACTTTCCTTTTCAGTTCTGCCAACCATTCAGCATGGGCAGCAGATCCTCAGTACCATCGAAGGCATTCCCGTAACCTTACCATGCAAAGCAAGTGGAATTCCCAAACCCACTATCGTCTGGTCCAAGGTAAATGATACATCTGTTGGTATTTCCTGAAGAGCAGAATGTGAAGTTCTGTTGGAAACTGATCCCTGGAGGAGAGTGAGGGAATGAGACTCAGGAAAGAAGCTGATACAGGGCTTCACTGAGCTGGTTTTCTCTGTGCCTGGGCTTATATGCTTCAGTGTGCTGAGGACCCTCCATGTAACAATGTAGGTGCGTCTCAGAAGGATCTCTCTGATGGACATGGGGTTTCTCAAAGGTCACAGGACATGTGACCCCCCAGAAGAGCTTACATCCTTGCATTTCCTGGCTAACTGTGCACAGGCTGTGGATCTCTGGATAAGCCCCTGAAGCCACAAAAATCAGAGACTTGCGTAAAAAATAGGAGTGACCCTGACATACTGCATAGAGCTGTCCACTAGATCTGTACTTAAATCAAGAGAGGGTGAGGGAGGCTTGGGGTGATGGCTCAGTGGTAGAGCGCTTGCCTAGTATGTGTAAGGCACTGGGTTTGATCCTCAGCACCACATATAAATAAAATAAAGGTCCATTGATAACCAAAAAAATTATTAAAAAAAGAGGAATGAGGGGATGTGGCACGGGGTTAAAAGGATCTGCTAGAACCCACAAAGTGTTTAGAATGGCTCCTGACACACAGGATGCCCCGCGGAAGTGATCATTGTTGTGTTGCTAATGTGTTCTAAGCCTGGAGTAAGTGATTTCACTAAAGACCTCCTCGGGTGCCCTCCAAGTGACCTTACTGCATGGATTTTCCTTTCATAAGATTCTAGAGTACCGTCAGATATTCTATGTGTGACTAAAATCGGCAAGACACATATGCAAACTCCTTTATTCCCCTGTCCCCTGTCATGTCACGGTTCAGATTTCAGTAATATTAATGCAGCAGGGAAGAGACCCCTTTCCTGAGGAAGTCCTTTCCATGTTTGGCCATGGCAGTGGCATATTTTCTGTAAATTAATGTGAATCTGGCAGATATAAAGAGGCATCAAATAATGATATAATGAAATGTGGCATCTGCACTGTTAGCACGACAACCCAGGTGCTTTGCCTACCATCCAGCTGTATCCACGTAGAAATTCCAAAATAGGGAGAAGTTTTTGTTAACATTTATACATAAACTAGAAGGCTAACATTTTCATAACCCGTACACAAATACACAATGGCCACGCTGATCCCCAACTGGTACAGTGTCTGGCACCAAGTAGAAATTTGACGCATTTTAAGGAAAATGCAAAAATGAAATCTTCCCAGATGGCCTTTGTGCTGGGGCCAGACACCAATGTTAAGAATTTGGGCTCCGAAGGCTGGCTCCTGGGATTCCAGTCCCAGCTCTACCACTGACTTGATTTGTGATCTTGGGCAGGTTTTTCCACTCCCCTCTCCTTGGGCTTTATTATGTTGAACTGTAAAATGGGGGTTGAGCTAGTTCCTTCTGGTAAGGTTGTTGTGAGTTTTGGAATAGTTAAATCATATAAGTATTCAGAACAGAGCCTGGCAGAGCTCTGCTATGATCCCTTCTGACTACTGTTATTCTGTCCCTTTTTAAGTAGCTCTGGAATAAAAGGGCCATGGTTTGGTATGGAAAAATACCACCTTTAGTTCTTTGGTCTTCTTTATCATAAAAATAACTCTTTTAGTTAGCATTTTTCAATTCTAGTTTTCCCTGCCTTGGAGATGTTTTTCTTTCTCTCTTTGTCTTCCAGACATGAAGTCACTCCTTCAGTATCTTTTTAAAACTCTGGCTTTTTGTTGTGTTTATAGAAAGGAGAGCTGATTTCAGCCGGGAGTGCTAAGTTTTCTGCAGGGGCTGATGGAAGTCTCTATGTGGTGTCACCAAGTGGCGAGGAGAGCGGAGAGTACATCTGCACGGCCACCAATGCAGCTGGTTATGCCAAGAGGAAGGTGCAGCTGACTGTCTATGGTGAGAGGTCTGACACTCCACCTCGGCCAACCCTCTGGGTTCTTTCCTGAGCACCAATACTAGGTGGCCATACCCCAGAGCAAACCGCTCCCCCAAGTTCTTTTTATTATTATTTTTTTACAACAAAAGCATTGCTACTGCCAACCAGAATCACCTCTACTTAGGTTCTGATTTTAAGGAATGTGATTGTATAGTCCTTGGGAGGAAATGTCATGGTATTCTCCCAAGACGCATGTGTATTACACACAACCCTCTTCAGTAACAGCACTTAGTTAAAATTCCTGGCAAAGCCCAGCTGTGTCTTGGGTGGTACTCTGCCAGGACAGGTCACTTTTACAGAGGGAAGCCGCTAAACGGACATTTCAACTTGCTCCTCATCTTCCTCTCGGCTCTCACCATGGAAGTATTAGTGGAAAGTTTTAGATATGCCCTGAAACTTGGGAATAAATGACTTTTTTTAAAATAAATTACTTAAGAACATTAGTAGTTCATGTTTTAATGTCAATTAAAATATTCTTTCTTTGCAATGTAAGGTGTCCCTTCCCTAACGTGTGTTTATTTTAGTAAGGCCCAGAGTGTTTGGAGACCAACGAGGACTGTCCCAGGATAAGCCTGTTGAGATCTCAGTCCTTGCAGGAGAGGAGGTGACTCTTCCATGCGAGGTCAAGAGTTTGCCCCCACCCACAATTACCTGGGCCAAGGAGGCCCAGCTCATCTCACCATTCTCCCCAAGGTAAGAGAGATGGGAAATCACAACACATAGAAACAAAGGTTTTGGGAAGATAGCTGTGCCTGTTGAAGTTGTCAAATGTCTTAAAAAAAAAAAAATTACATTTAATTCACATCTACATCTGAGACTATAGAAAATATAGGTACCTGTTCCTGCTGATTGACAGAATTACAGCCTCTGGGAAAGGAGTCCTCTGTGTTTCTCCTTTGCTAGCAAAGCAATAAACCTTCTTTTCCTTTTTCTCAAAACTGGGTCCTCAGTATTGGACTGGCACTGGGGAAAAGGACCAAGCTTTCAACCACAACCCTAGAGAACAGGAAGACAACAAGCACACATTCAGCAAAGAGGAGGGTCATTGGAGAGGGAAATGTCCCTGATGCTTCCAAGAGAAGCCACCTATGGTCAGCAGGACCCTGACCCAACCTTGTAGATAGCAACCGTGTAGAGGAAAGCTAAAGGAGCCAAGAAGCTTCACCCAAGTCCCCAACAGTGATCTCTGAGGGATCTCAGCTGACTCTTAAGAGCAGACAGGAACAAGGTCAGTTTTGACCAACTTGGTCTTAAACACCTGGCAAAAGGATATAGCCTGAGCACAGACCTGTATGGACATTTAAAAGGAAAAATAATAGTTTTTTTTTTAAATGTAACTTAAGATGTACACTTGTGTCAGCCCTCTAAATTGCTCTTTAATGGAAGAAAATGCTAAGACTCAGCTTTGCCATAATTTCCTGCTGTTACATTTTACAAGGTAGTTATTAAGATTTGTTGTAGATCCCTGTCAGCCCAAAGTGTGTACAGCGCAGAATTTTGCCAATTCCACAGAAGTGAGAAAGTATCAGGCACCATGACTCTAGGATTTGACTTTGATTAGATGGTTTTGTAAATCTTCTTGACTAAACCCTTATTTGATAGGCTAGAGTGACATGACAGAAAGCATGTCAGAGCTTTAAGAATAGCACCTTCGTTGCCATCTGGGAGTGACTTTAAACTTACCTCTACCACTTAAAGCTTGCTCGAAATTTTTGGCAATTTTTTAAGGGGTCTTTCTGAGCCTCTTATATCCTGTCTACACAATGGGGATTGAGGGGGTTATGTAAGATCATGTACATTTCACATCCTCTGTCTCTGGATCTCAATTTCCATTTAAAGTCAATATCATGACGTAAGTCACTGGTGGAATAGGAATTAATCTCTATCATTTGTTAGACTCACGACATAGAATTATCAAGGTATGAATTCATGTTAGTTTCCTTTACCACTTTATCATATAACATTTTTGGATGTAGACCACTGGTGAGAAAAAAAATGAATACTTTATATACTTTATAATTTTACTATTTCTTTGAAAACAATAAACTTTTGTGATGCTGAGGATTGCACACAGACCTTGTACATGCAAGCATTGTACCATTGAGCTACACTTTCTGCTCTGAAAAATAATCTTTAGTGAATATTTTTTAATTAAAAAAATGCAATATTAAAGTTGAAGTTCTATTCTCTTCCCCAATAAGAATTTCTTTTCTCCCTACCTGGGGCAGACATACCTCATATCCTTAAGCAGTACAGAAAACTGTTTCTGTGTTTTTGATTTTTTTGTGTGTGACTGTTTTCAATTTACCACTGTTGCATAGAATATATTATTATTTTATGACTTGCTCGGTTATGTCAACATTTATCCACTATTATTCATTTAGAGCTGGTTTATTGGTTTTAACTGTATATGCATATTCTACATTTTATTTATCCATACCCCCATTCATAGAGGTTATGGATTGTTTATTCTTTTTTTCTTTTTATAAACATACCTTTTTATCTGTCTCTTTGTATACACATGCATGAGTTTTTTAGGACCTATACTTAGAACTGCATTTTTGGTCAAAACCATCCCTATTTCCAGCTTTGCAGACTCTGCTAAATTGCTCTCCAAAGGGGCAGTCTTGATTTTCCTTTCTGTGAGCAGAACAGAGAGGTCCGTTTTCACTTTCTAATGAACGCTCGGCATTGACTGACTTCAATATTTTTGCCAGCAGATGGGTGTGAAATGCGTTTTACAGTTGTTTTAATTTTCATGAGATGGCTTCAAGTGAGCTGTGAACACTAGTACCTGCTTGTTGGCCGTTGGTGTTATCTGTGAATTCCTTCTTTAAATTGGCTGCACAGTTTTCTTATGACTTGTCTTTTTCTTATGGAATGTAGAAATTTGGTATTCTTTAATAATATTTTGTGTATTGTTATGGTTGCAAATATATTCTCTCAGTTTATTGCTAAGGTTTTATGTTTATTTAGGTATGGTGTCTTTAATTATACAGAAGTTTTAAATGTTTAAGAAACAATGTATTAATGTATTTTTATTTAGATTTGTACTTTTTATGTCTTCAGAAAGATTGTAATCACAATCTCTTATGCTTTATTTCCTTTTTTTGTTTCAGTTTTCACATTTTGGACTTTATATGAATTTTTTGGTTTTGGTATTAGGTAGTGTTTTAATTTTGTTTTTTTCCATGTAGAAAGGCAATTGCCCCATGACATTTTGAATAATCAGTCTTTTCTTTACCTTTTAAAATATTACCTCTGACACTGTATAGTAAGTCCTCTGTCCTCAGGATGCCTAAGTCTGTTTAGAGGTCTCTGTCCTTAACTATTTATCCAATTGTGCATTTCTGGATCAGTAGCATGTGTCATTTGAGCTTTATAAGGAATTTTGATATTACCTAGGTCTATCTAACCTCTTCACTCTTCCCAAAGTGTTTTCATGTATGTACAATGTATATATAATTATGTACAATTACTTTAACATTACATTAATGTTATCATATTAACATTTTTAGACATAGACCTTGTTTAGCCACTATGTCATTATTTGACAGGAAGAATCTATTCAAAGTACATATGAAAATATCTGTACTTTTTAAACTTTTATTTTAACACACTATTTCGTGAAGTATCGTAAAAAATAATAAAATGTTCAAGATAAATTCAAAATCTATGAAAATATGCTAAAATCATTTTGTTTAGCTGCAATTTACGAAAGCAGAAAGATGTACAATTATTTGATAACTTTAGACCATTAGGTTAGATACAAGAAAACAAAAATGGTTTGGGTTTGCAAAAACATCATACAAGGTAATTATGAGAATTTTCATCTTTTGTAGCATCTAGATAGCATTCTATAGTGATTGGAAGAATGGAATTGCTTGCAGAGTATTCCTCAGTGAAGTGTGGCTGTCTGTGTGCCAGCGTCTCACGTGTGGTTTATTCTTTCAGACACACGTTCCTCCCTTCTGGTTCTATGAAGATCACTGAGACACGCATTTCTGATAGTGGCATGTATCTTTGTGTTGCAACAAATATTGCTGGAAATGTGACGCAGGCTGTTAAACTAAGTGTCCATGGTGAGTCTTAAAGTCCTAAGATAACTTGTGGACGGGACACAGGAAAACCCATGTCCCAGTTCATTTGATCATTAACCTGCAGGTTGTATGGAGAGTGATTAAGAAACATTTTCTAAAATACGAGTCTTATCATTTTCTTTCATCTACTCCAAAAAGTTTATCTACTATCCATAAATGACCTCCCTCTTTTCCCTTTTTGCAAATGAGATGCATTAAATATTTGGTTCTCCATTTTTCTAGATGTCCATGGTCATTTAAGACTTTGTTGATATAAAGCAGAAAACGTGTTTAAACTGGGAGAAGCTAGCTGGATTCTCAAGGAAGAATTTAATAGTTTTTAAGTGGTCATTTCAATATTTAAAGAGCCCTGCAACTGAAAATGTTCTGCCTCCTGTGACTCTGTCTGCTTCCCAACTCTCTCTTCTCCACAGTATCACAGACCAGTCATTTGATGACTCAGCACACTGCATGCACACACTATGCCAGGCACAGTATAGATTCCAGGTGTTCAGATGTCAGAAGAAATTGTCTCAGGCAGCATTAACCTGATTTTGCTCTCAGATCAGTGTTCTATAGTAGTGCCCTGTTGACCTTGGCATTTAACATCAGATGACAAGCTGTCATTTACTAGCTGTAGGGCATGAGGCATATTATGTAACCTCTCCTCTCTTTAGTTCTTCTCTCATAAAATGATGATACTAATACTATCAAACTTAAAAGGTTGTTTTGAGTGACAGTTTTAGAAAGTGTTCGTTAAATATTTAAAAGGACAGATGACTAGGACTTTCTAGGGTTGAATGGTACATAAATTGTAATTAGATCATTGAGACTCAGCTGATTCCACATAATGCATGTATGTGAAAACCAAGAATTTTTTTCCCCAGTGTTTTGATAGACTACCCCATTTAAATTTCTAAAAGTAGGTGGATGAAGGGAAATGGTAAAGGTTCTGTGTGATTTTTCTTCTTCAAAATTAAGAAAGTGTTATTTGAGAGTCTTTCTTTCTGTTCTTCAACAAAGAGAACAAAAACTGAGCACATGGACAGAAATGCTTTCTGTTTTACTTTCTTACATTATAGTATTTATCTACTTTGCCATGGAGGGTTTAAAACCTCAAATTATTTATACATTAAAGGAAACAACACTTTTAAATGCTTTTCATTACTCAAGTCTGGCATTAAGAGTTTTGTGTTTATTATTTCCTACAATTCTTGTAATGTACTGTTATTTTGCCTGGATTATTAAAAAAAAAAATAGGCCTCGATTAGTTTGTTGACTTACCCTAGATCACACACCTAGTAAGTCATCCAAATCTTGAGATGACTCCTCTTTTTCACGTTACATCTTGCTAAGAGGCTCTCATTTAGGGTTAGAAAAGGAAAGGATTTTTAAAGAGTTGGATTATTAACTCTCAATTATTGTTTCCAGTTTCTCCAAAGATACAGAATGGCCCTAAACACATGAAGGTCCAAGTTGGTCAAAGGGTGGATATTCCATGTAATGCTCAAGGGTCACCTCTTCCTGTGATCACCTGGTTTAAGGGTGGTAGTGCCATGCTGGTTGATGGTGTGCGGCACATTAACAATCCCGATGGAATGTTAAGCATCAACCAAGTTGTTCCCTCAGACGCCGGCACATATACATGTGTTGCTACCAACATTGCAGGCAGTGATGAAGCAGAGATAATCCTACATGTCCAAGGTAATTTGGGGGCACAGAACAATATATGTGTGGTGGGGTTGGGGAATAAAGGAAAATTCTGAGTCTATACAGAATATATATTCTTGAATAGTCTGTGATCACTTTAGGATGATTTCCATATAACTTTGGTGACTCTGAAAGGAGAACCTTTCTAGAAGGAAATGTAACATACTTACTAAACCTGCGTCAAATGTTACTGTTGAAAATGAAGTTGCTGTAGATGACATATGTAATGAAAATATTTCTAGATAATGTCCTATTATTATCTAGTTACTCCTTAGTTTGGAAGAAATTGTGGAGAGAGTTAAAATAGGATTTCACCTCCCCTTGTCAGGATGAACTCTAAACCAGTACTCAGAAAATTGACATCTACTGCTTTCCTATTAATGTTGGTCTTATTTTGAAGTTTTAAATATTCAAATTTATTCTTTCAAGCAATAAACATTTATTGAACTTCTGCCAGGAGTTTGTCATGTTCTAGGCAGTAGTGAAACGGTAGAGATAAAGGCAAAATCCTTGCTTTTATGAGCCATTCTATTGTGAACAGACAGGAAGCAAGCAAATGAAGAAACAAGAACTACAAATCAAGAAAAATACAGCACGCAGAATAGGATGGTATTGTGAATTGTCAGGTGGTGCTTCTCTTACCAAGTGATATTTACAGTGGGATTTTATTAACTAGATGGAACCAGCCATGTGGGAATTAGGGGAAGAGCATTCCTATCACATTGTATTCCAATGTAAAGACAAAAGGAAAAGATAAGCCGCTATAGTACTTAGCACAGTTACATAATACTTAGTACGTGGCACACTGCAATTATTTTTGAATGGGTGGCTAGGACAACTAATGGAGAACATGTCCAATTCATTCATTCAACAAATGGTATTGAATGCTAATGCTTATAGTCTAATGTAAAAGGGTAGATGTTTATACAATATTTTCACATAGCTCCTAAGTATTTAATTGCAGACTGGCCAGTGCCATCATGAAATGCTAGAAGAAGCTCTATGGGCTTTTAATGGAAAGACAAATCAGAGAAGGCTTCCCTGGGGAGTGGGTAGAAATGAGGAGCCAGCCTTCTGGAAGAAGGTAAAAAGAACCTTCCATATGGACATAGATGTAAGGAGGAGGACATGTGAAATTTTTAGAAACACTGGGATCAAGTCTCCATCAAGACCAGAAGGCTGCATTCCAGGCTGAGTACTAAGTAGCTTGAGAGGAAGCTGGGGGCAAAGTCATGTGTCAGATCATCTTTTACCTAGGAACCCAGATGGGTGAGCGTAAGATTAATTCTAGATGCTGAGAAAAGACTTTGAGGGGTTTTATCTGGGAAAGTTGTGTACCTGACTTGGAATTTTAAAAGATCATTATTTTGTAGGAAAACAGTTTGGATAGTAAATGTAAGGGAAAATGGCTATAACAGACTCTTGCAGTAGTTCAGGCAAAAGATGGTGGTATTTGGACTGGGGTAAAAAAGGTAGTGGTCTAAAAAATTAAAGAGGAAAGGAACTCCTCAGGCACAATGAGACATGGGCTGTGGGGAGTGAAAAAGATGGGTGTCTCAAGAATAACTGCAGAATTTCTTCATGAAATCAATGAGAAGATGTGGAGACTGTTTAGAAAGAGAGGAGAGGATGTACTGGTTGGCACATTGAAGAAAGAACAGGTCTGAAATATCCTACAGACAAAATGAGTACTGGTAATGATGATCATTAGAAAAGCCAACAATGAAATTTGTGTTCTTAGGAGAGTATTCTGGGGGCCATGTAGAATTCGGAGTCTATACATAATATATGGACTCAGGCTTGAAGGGCTTGAAGTAAGCAGGATCTCAAGCATAGAGAAGAATATGCAGATATGTGAACATATGTGGTACCCTGTGATTGAACAGATGTGGAGGTCAGGAGCAAGGGAGAAAGACAGAAAAATGACTGTGATGCCTTAACTGAGGGAATAAGATAATCAGTCCAGGATCATGAGAAGCAAGAAATAGTGCATTTTCTTTGGGAAACTCCAAAGTTTTAGATCCCTGGATCACATCTAGGTAGAAAGACCCGTCAGCTGGAAATATGAATCGTATTTAAAAGAAGAATCGAGAAAAAAAGCAGCCATCAATACAGGTGGTCGATGATGCCTTGAGAGTTGGAAATTGCCCAAGGAAAGCCTGTGGTAACCCATTCCTTTTCCACCAGAACCACCGACAATGGGAGATCTAGAGCCTCCCTTTAACATCCCACTCCAAGAAAGACTGGCCAATCAACGCACTGCATTCCCATGTCCTGCAAAAGGTATGTAATACTCAGAGTGTGTACATTTCATCTTGATAATGCTTCTCCCTTCTTGTTTGTTAATTCAACAAATATTATTTAAGAAGTCTGATTGAGGTCCGTAAAGGAATGAGCGGGACGAAAGGAAATGATGATAGGTCCTTTTTTTCTCAAAAACCAGGACAGATGCCTGGAGTCCATCTGTTTTATCTTCTTTTTCTCATCAGCCAACATTTTATGATAAGCACAATTAAAGAGGTCAACCTTTTGCTTTATTTTTTTCATGAATTCAACTTTCATAGTCACTTTTATAAGACTTTAACTCAATTTGAGTCTAGCCTCAGTGACACTTTCTGTGTATCTCTCCCATTTTTTGATGTGTGCATTTATATAGGATTAAGTTCATCTTTTAAGGGTCTATTACCTTCAATATAAGATTATTAACAATATTATATTGAATCACATTGATTTTGTTGGATGTGTTTTCTTTTAATTTTATGAGAATTAAATAAATTTTGAAGGGTTCAGAAGAGTGCCTGGCACCTTGTTAAATAAATACATTCTTAATACAGAATCGCATTGGTTTCCAATATTCCTTTTTGCTCTATTACACATTCTAATATAGTTTTGTCATTTTTACCCACAAGCACATCACTTCCATTCACTTTGTCGGTCATAAATAAGTCTAGGAAAAGCAATTTTGCTCACTGCTTTCTCAGCCTTCTTTTTAAGAATTGAGCTACTCTCTTTGTTTAACAGATGATATCTCCAGAAGATTCATATGGATAGTAGAACTTCCTCCCACCTACAATATTAGGCCTAAAGTGAATTATAAAATACCATTTCTGTGTATCCTTTAGGCTGTCTGTTTGCTTTGGCAGTCTTCATGTCACATATTTTTGCTGTGTCTCATTTCACTCTGAAATCCTCCTCATATCTAGTCAATATGATCACTACAGTACCCCCAACACTGGTCACTGTGAACTCACCAAGAAAATGCTTTGCTTACTATCATCTGGGTGTTTTGATAAAAATAACTTTCATCAAATTTTACACTAAAAACCACAGACCTCAAGGCTGATCAGCTACATGAACCACCATAATCTCTTCGAGTATCTGTGCCAGGAGAAATACCTTGAAAGTAACATAGGACCTAATGGCACAGATTATAGTCATAACAAAAGATGTATTCATTCTTGATATATTTAATAATTATTTCTAACTTTTGTAAAAAAAAAAAAAAAATTCTTTTGAAGGGACTCCTAAACCAACCATCAAATGGTTACATAATGGGAGAGAGCTGACTGGCAAAGAGCCTGGTGTTTCCATCTTGGAGGATGGCACATTGTTGGTTATCGCTTCAGTTACACCATATGACAATGGAGAATATATCTGTGTGGCAGTCAATGAAGCTGGAACCACAGAAAGAAAATACACCCTCAAAGTTCATGGTAAATATGTATAACAATATTAATTTAAGATCATATAAATAAGTCTGTGGCCATTTTCATTTGTTGTATGTTTGAATTATTTCTTCAATTTAGTATTATTTAGCATTGATGTGAACAGATGTGTTGTCAAACAAAAAACTGGTGATCTGATTGCAATCTTTATTTGATTTAAAATTTCACATAATTCTTTATTGTGACTTTTTATCATTTGAAATTCAATTGGAAGAAAAAGATACATAGTAAAATTCTTTGGGCCCTGAGCTGAGCCATCCACTTAGCCTCTCCAGAGGTAAAGAAAAGTTACCGGTTTCGTGTGTGTATTTGACTTCTCGGAGACATTGTAATCATACATAAGGAAATATGAATATATAATATTTTATCCTCTTTTTACTTATAAAAAGTACACACAGGGGCTGGGGTTATGGCTCAGTGGTAGAGCGCTTGCCTCGCACATGTGAGACCCTGAGTTCGATCCTCAGAACCACATAAAAAAAAAATAAGTGAAATAAAGGTGTTGTATCCAACTACAACTAAAACATAATAATAACTTTTAAAAAGTACACACATAGTAGAACATTATACCCGTTATTCTGTACCTAGTATATCTAAACAATCTCTTTGCAATTATGAAATATTCATAACTCTTATGTATAGCATCCCACAGTGTGGATATACAATAATTTGTTTAACCTTTCTCTGTAAAGATGAGTATTGAAGTTGTCACCAGTTGTTGCCTATTAGTAGTAATCCTTCTAGTAAAAATT
Organism: Callospermophilus lateralis; assembly: GCF_048772815.1. NCBI lineage: Eukaryota > Metazoa > Chordata > Mammalia > Rodentia > Sciuridae > Callospermophilus > Callospermophilus lateralis. Next base: position 93,207,131 of record NC_135317.1, on the reverse strand, counting down.
TTATAAAGATGCCATATTGCATGAGTACAAAGGTTTATATATTTTCAAATTTGATGAATATTGGCTTCCATAGATACTGGGCAATATTCACATCCATCAGTAGTAAGGTTCATGTAACCTAAGTTAAAACCCTTGCATTTTCAGTGTTATTTGAAATATATAGGTTCTTCCTTAAATTTATCCTGAATTTCATCCTGAATTCAAAAAACTGAAATAATAAATCAAAGTTTTCAATTAGAGTTGACACTTACAAATATATTAATCAAGACTTTCATTTTATAAGAAACAAAGGCTTAATTCTGACTAGCTTTTCTAGCCATCAACCATCTCAAAATTTGCCTTCTAAAGGACTTTATAATATAGATATGATATAATAAAATAACATTTATTATAAAAATATCTGCTATGACTCCTCTCTTCTTGCAGTTCCTCCATTAATTAAAGACAGAGAACACTTAATAAACGTATCAGTGTTGGTAAACCAGCTGACCAGTCTCCTTTGTGAAGTGGAAGGTACTCCATCACCCATCATTACGTGGTATAAAGATGATATCCAGGTAAATAGAGGCATCCAAATGTGTGTAATTTCTTGTCTCTCTGCCTGCAATAAATGATTCAGATGTGGATGTACTAATAGTAATATTAACATTTTACTTCAGTTGCTAATTATGCATTTCTATTAGAATTGGAAATAGCACTGACCATTTTGACCCTTAAAGGTGACGGAAAGCAGCACTGTTCAGATCGTGAACAATGGGAAGATGCTAAAGATCTTCAAAGCCACTGCAGAAGATGCAGGACGATATTCCTGCAAAGCGATTAATATTGCAGGCACTTCTCAGAAGTACTTCAGTATTGATGTACTAGGTAAGGAAAACATTTTTTGAAATATTATGATCCAGATGCACTTTTGACATTGTGCGGAGCTGACTATATGACAAAGTAAAGAGAGAAAAAAATGAATTGATAGAAGAAATCCCATTTGTTTCACTTTATCATTAGTTTTGTCTTTAATTTTAACTGGTACTTTCTTATGATACAGAAAGTTGTATTACTTAGAATATAGAGATACTTTTGAGTCATATCACATACCCAAAGTATCACATACCCCCAAAGGGTACTAGCTTGTCTAAAATAGGAAATTATTACTTTTACCAATTTCTCCAGGTAGATGAGCAGGAAATACTTGCCTGGGAACTAGTTATAGAGAAGTAGTGATTTGTGTAAGTAGCTATGTGACACAGAGTGTAACGTATGTTCTCATTCTGAGAATGTCTGTAGAAGCTGCTAGGCGGCCCTTGAACTGAAGAAGGTGGCAAATCCATTTTCTCTGCATTCTAATTAGTTCTTGCAACTCAATCATTCCTGACTGTAATTCAGGGAAGAGAAATCTTTGAGCAGGGAAAGAATGCTGAGAGTAGAAAAAGAATTTTGAGAGTGGGTATTCACTGTTATAAATTAGGATATAAAATATTTTAATGGCAATCATAAATTTTATAATTATAGTTCCTAAAATTATATTTCATATTTAAAATTTATTTGGTAGTAAAATTATTTTCTCCTTTTCCCATAATTTGTTCATCAAAATGGACCTAGAATTTCTGAGTCTCTAGTAGAAGTGAGATCTAGAAATGATACTGCTTTAAAAGCATTCATAAAAAGTTAGTATTCATAAACTGCTGCAACATGAAAATGATTCCTGTCCTTAGTTGCTTCAAAGCCTGAAGCACATTGCATTTTCCCTCCAAGTTACCATCTTTATATTTAAGGATAGGCTATATAAACAGATTAAGTAACTCTTACCACTGTTCTCACTGGCATTATTTCTCTCGGTGTTCATTTCCTCCTTGACTTTGAATTCCATCTGGGTGCTGACTCCCAAACTTTTATTTCCAGCTCAGGTTTCTCTCCATTTAAGGATAAATGCCCAGGTTTCTCCATGGTATTTTGACCTGAACTTCTTAGTTATATATCATTGAACACCTTAGTGGTTTATCAAACAGAAAGTTCCCGGTGAACCTCTATTCTGGTTGTCTTCGGGGTCCCCTCATGGTGACCTGCACGTCCATCCATCTGCTTGCCTCTTCCAGAACCTTGGACTCATCCTTCATACTATCCTCTCCCCAACTCTTGAAATCTTCCTATGTCCTGTCATGTCTGCTTCCTAATTCTATGTTATCTGCTAGCTTACCATTCCACTGTGACAACATAATTCATTTATAAGGTGAATTAATGTAATAAATAGCTCCCTAACTGCTTCCCTGCATCCACTCTTTACCACCCTAATCCATTCTTTACTCAGCAGCCAGTGTGGTTTGAAAACACACATCTGATCACACCCCACTCTTTCCCTACTCAAACCCTTTTAGTGGCTGGTCACTTTCTGTATATGAACACCACCTTAGCATAGTGCACAGGGGAGGATTGGGTAGTGAGAGAAATGTACAGGAGCTCTTTAATAGGCTTCATCATTCCAAGAATAAAAACTAGCATTTTTTTCATGCTATATCTCATACCTAGAGTCCTTTAAAAGAGACAAAGGTAGACATGACCATATGACATGTAGCATTTAAAAATTAGATTGATATTGATTATGCCATTCATTATCTAAAATACTTAGCAATAGCATATTATATGAGTGTCATGGTTCACATTCTGAGCTCCTCCTTCACATAAATCTAATATTCCCTTAAATAAACCCTATACCATTATGATTCTTATAATTGTCCTTTAGCAGATATTTCATGAATATACTCCTATATTTGAATTTAACAGTTGGGTACACAGGTGTAATGAGAAAAGGGATTGAGATCTTGTTGAAATACTGTAGAAATCACTGATTATCTGCTTCGTTTCCCCAGTTCTTTGTGCTAAATCATAGATTTTCATGATAAAATGTCTTTGTTCAAGTTCCACCCACCATAATAGGTGCCAGTTCCCCAAATGAAGTCTCAGTTGTCCTCAGCCACAACACCACCATTGAATGCCAGGTCAAAGGCACTCCCTTTCCCATTATCCACTGGTTCAAAGATGGCAAGTGAGTATCTCTTCTCTATTTGTTGCAAGGGTCCAATGGATAGAAAACACGTGTAAATGGGTGTGGATTTTTTCCCTATTAATTACTTTCTCATATGGAATATTATTAAATGAGCATGAAGAAAAACCAGTGTTGCTCAAAAAAAGTCTTATAATATCTTTTATTCTTATAAAGCTCTTTATAAACGTTGGGACTTTGTTTTAGAAACATAGAGGAACTTAAATTTATTGTACACTAAACATCCTCAGTCTGAAGACTAACCGTGAAAAATGCAAGATTCAAATGCAGAGATAGTTTTTTTTCCTTTGCATGGGATTGAGTTAATAAATAGGAAAAAGTTCTTATGAGAGCAAGACTGATACCTAAGCTTGTTCTATATCTGAGTCAAAAGGAACCAGAGAAAACCAAACACATTTCCCAGACTGCATGTCTCCAGGGCTTTGCCAGGACTAAAATGATCCATGTTGGTCTGGAAGGTTATTTCGCACAATGTGGTTGTAGTTTATGGATTATTACACTGAGAGCATTATTGTACTAAAGCTCAGTATCAAAAAGTTAAGATTTACACTACCTGAAATAAAGGACTGTATTCATATTTTCTATAAATCGGCAAGAAAGACAAACAGCAACATAGAGAAACATATGGGGATATAAACAGACAATTAAATATGTAGTTAGGCAATAATCCTGTTGAAAGATTCTCACCCTCAATAATCTGATGAATATAAATGAAATATAATTTTGTTTTCCACAAGTCATTATTGACACAAAAAAAGGCTTTATGCTAATCGCCCTCTCTAGCCAATGCTAGAGAGGGCAATTAGCATAAAGTATTCTGATGACAGAATGTTGATTAGTACCTTGAAAGGTAATTTGTTGATATCTATTAAAATTGCAGTGGTAATGTGCTGTGAGGGAGTAATTATACCCTCAGTTACCCAGGAGAGGAAAACAGTCATGCATGTCCACAGGAAGGCTCTTTGAATAATATTCATTCAACACTGTGATGGCAGAAAGTGAAAACTGAGTAAAGCCCAGCATTCGGGGAACAGGTTGATAACTCATGGCAGAGTCAATGTTATGAAACACTGGACTTTGCATAACAAAAGTATCTCCATAACGAATGTGATAGAGTGAAAAAGAACAAAAGCATAATACCATGTATGCATTTAAACTTCAGATTTCTTTGGAAATATATTTAGGTATGAAAATGTTTCAAAAAACATGTGGAAGAAAAATAAGTGGTAAGACATTAGAAAGAAGACTCACATTGGGGTGATAGTGCAAAAAAGAATTTTTCTCATATGATGCTTACATTATTTTGTTTAAATTTTATATAATTAGCAATAAAACTGTCATAAATTTAAGTAATATACTATCAAGATGATGGCAGAACTATTGGCAAGGCAAACTAAAAAAATAATAATAAACATAATAAAGAACAAATAAGAATGAATGAAATAAATAAAAACTCTATTTGAATTCTAATAATATCCAAAAAAAATCTAAATTTGAAATGGGAAAGCTTTTTATCTCAAAGTGATAATTATCTAACTTCCTTTAGTAAAGTGGTTTAATAATTTCATTCTTCTGTATAGGAATACTAATCACATTATTTTATTTTTACAGTCAACTTTGATTTACATTTTTAACCTTGTACTATTTAATGATTTTCATTGTCATTAATTAGGGAGGAAGTCTGGGGAAATAAAATAGACCCATGGAATAAAGTTATATTTTTTTCTAGGCCATTGTTTTTGGGAGATCCCAATGTTGAACTTTTAGACAGAGGACAAATTTTACGGGTGAAGAATGCACGAAGAAGTGACAAGGGACGCTACCAGTGTGTTGTGTCTAATGCGGCTGGCAAGCAAGCCAAGGATATAAAGCTGAATATCTATAGTAAGTGCGACTTTTCTCATGATTTTGTGATCATCAACCCTCACTGTAAACTGGTAAACAGGTTTACGCTACCGTTCACTGCTCCTCTTTCCCATATGGGATACTTGGGAATGTTCCCTCCTTTTAGAGAAGAAAGAGCCTGTCTTCATGTATCTCAGGCTGGAATGTCACATCCATTTTTAATACATTTTATCATGAAGTGTGGGTTTATTCAAGTGGTTCAGTGATTTTTATGTGCTCTCACTCATGAGGTTGAGAATTTCCTCTCTGGCTGGGATATACATAGATCAGAGGCCTGTTTCCTTGAAGGGGTAGAAAAACTTCAAAAGTTGTAGGGATCTATGAAATGCAGTGAAGCTGGCAGTATGCAAATAATTAAATTGTTTTATTTTCAGTTTTATTTGGCCTTCATCCTGACCACCTGGTAATATTTTAAAAGCCATATGTTTGTGCTACTGTTTTCTTCCAGCCGTGTCTCCACCAGAAATAGCTCTCATTTTCACTATTTTCAACATATTTTGAGAAAGGTGACTGTCAGAGTCATTTCTGTTCTTATGAAGACCAATAGTGCTTTTCGGAGCTCACCTCACTGTTCTGTCTTCTCCCTTCCCACGTGTATGACACGCAGGCGTGGTTTAGATTTTTTTCAGGATGTCACCTCCTCACCGGATCTTCCCAATCCAGAGCAGTCACCTAATGGCTCTCTATTACATTGAATTCCTTTATTTTCTTTACTGTACTTACTGTTGGGAAGTTGCTTATTAGCTCCAAGGAAGCCAAATGTTACCAAAACATGCCTTTGTTTTGCGTGCTCCCTATTTTCATTTCTAGTACACAAACTATCTCAAGCAATATTAGCTAAATGCATGAATGGTCTAGTAGCCTAGTGTCCAATATGGTAGTCGCTAGCCATAGGTGGCTGTTCAGTGACTAGTCCAAATTGAAATGTGTTGTATGTAAGTATACGATTCACGCCAGATGTCAGAGACCTCATATGAAAAAAAAAAACTCCTTAATCATTCTTCATTATGTACTGAAATCATATTTTAGATATATTGGACAAAGTAAAATATTTTATTAAAATTAAAATTATTTAAATTAATTTCCTTAGTTTCCTTTTCTACTTTTAATGTGGCTACTAGAAAACTTGAAATTATACATTTGGTGTGCATTGTATTTCTGTTGGATTGCACTTGCTGAATAGTTAATAAGGACTTGGGTCTCTGAGACAGACAGGCTTGGGGTTAGATCCAGTGTCTGCCATTTACTAGTTTTGTTGCTTGAGATAAATTTTCTCAGCCCTTCTGTTTCCTTGGCCATATAATGGGGATAATAATAGTGCATACATAGTAATGTTATTGTGAGGATAAAATACTAGTTACCTAATACATGGATTACTGGGCTCATAGTAAGAGCTCAATATATATTATTCAATTATTAATTTAGTGATTGCATTGTCTTAAAACATATATTGTCTAGCTTGATTTCTATATTTTTACTGCATTCCAAATCTCCCTTTTTAAATGTTAGTGTCTTTATGTAAAGTTTGAATAGCTCTCTTGAAATAAACTACTTTAAGTTTAGGTTTTTAAGTCATTTATGTCTATAAATAGAAACTTATGAAATAAATCAGTCATGAAAAGACATCTATGTCTCTTAAAAAAAAAAGGGGGGGGGGTGTCACATGAAAGCTTAGTTCTACAAACGTCCAAGTTATTGCTGTGTAAGACCCAGATGTCTAAAGAACAGGTCCAGTCTTTTCCTTGAGCCATTGAGTAGTCTTCTCTACACTGTTGTGATGTCCCCAACGTCTGTGCTGAATGCACTCTGGTCATTCAGTAAGACTCCTGTTTCTATGGGGCTTGGGTTCTTTATTTCAAATGCTCTTGTTCAATCTGTGATGTCCTCAGGCGCCCAGAAGAGAGGGCTTCTTGGATTGTCCGAGAGGAAAGGCATTGTTATCTTGTGAAGTTTGGAGTTTTAATTTCAGGAAATAATGCCATTTCCTTTCTAGCAAGCTCTCTTGCACCTCCAAGTGGGTAACCTTAAGTTTATTTCGTTTGTGTAAATACCTTTATTCTAGAAATGAGGGGGGAAAATGAAATAGAGGTCGTGTTTTGGCTGAGGAATATGTATGTAGATTTCAGATTATGTGTATGCTTCATACTAAAATTATTCATTTATTTTCCTTATTTATGCTCTGGTATGAAGATAAGCAGATGGGTTAGTGCACCTTCCAGGTAGAAATAAACATTATGTTTGAAGAAGGAAAGAAAATAAGAGGAAAAATAAGAGATGGAGGAGAAAAAAGAAAAAGGGGGATAAAGTTGTAGAAAAAGGAAGAACTTAAAAAGCTTTTAATAGCTAATGAGGAGACTGTGCAAATTAACAACTTGTAGTTCAAGGCAAGACTTCTTAACCTGAGGCCCATGAATGGGTTTCAGAGATTTGAGAACTTCCCTAAATTGTATAAAAGTCTTTGAGTGTATACATGGGCCCATTTTATTATGCAGTGTATCCATAACCTTTATCTGTACTATACTCCCTCAAAGTACAGTTCTCTGGCAAATATGAGTTATAATGAAACAGGAAGTGAAATATTTATTTGGCAACTTAAGCAGTGGGTGGTATGTTGTTCTAGTATTCATTGCAAAGGTTCTCTGAGTAATTTTTCTCAATTTCATAAACATAAACTATTAAAATAGATGCTATTCTGTATAAATGAATTTCATTTTAAAAACATTCAGGAAATATAGGGATTTGTCTGAATCTGTGTTCTTTTCCTTCTTGTTTTGGTTCTGCGAATTGAATCCAGGGGTGCTTTGTGACTGAGATACATCCCCAGTTCTTTCTATTTTGTGACAGAGTTTTAAAAAGTTGCTGAAAGTCTCACTAAGGTGCTGAGGCTGACCTTGAACTTAAGATTCTCCTGCTTCAGTCCCTGAGAGACTCTGGTATTACAGGCATGCACTGTTGCACCTGGCTGAACCTATGTTGATTTCCTTACTGTATCATCCAACTAATTAGGCTATGCAGCTGCTTTAGGCAATTTCCACCAAAAATTTAACATGGATTTATAGATTAGCATAGGACATAAATAATCTCAAACAGTTAAAAGCCTGAATAAAATGTACTTTCTTAGCATTTCCAAATGTATTAATTTTTTATAGCAGAATTTGGCAAATATTTTTTAAAAGAGCAAGGTAGTAAATATTTTAGGTTCAACAGACCATGAGACAAAATCAAGGATAATCTATAGATAACTTGTATAATAAGACAAACAAATTTCTACAAAATGGTTTATTGAAAAAAATCCATCTTATTGATATTTTTTAAAATTATGCTTTTTAATACAGCTCTACCCAAGGGAGGAATGGAATTATTTTTGTGTGTGAGGGGGTAACATTTCACTTAGTTGGAATTCATCTTTTAATGGAATCTGTAATGAAATTTTATCTATTTCATCTTTGAAAATGTCTTTTCACACAGATAGGAACTGTCTAATACTGATATCAATTCACAAGCATATGATTTTAATTGAGCATATTCATTGCTTGGAAGACATTATAGAATTCTATTATATTCATCTCTCGATGTTTGACTTTCCATGTGTCATTATATAACCAGTTGGTCCATTCCATTCGAAGATTGGATTCAAAAATTGATGAATTTTGAACATGGAAACTTTTTGTTTTTGCGTTTGCATCAAACCTTGCAAAAACAGTGGTTTGAGCTCAGAAAATACAATGACTGTAAATCTGTAGGGACATCAAGATGACATTCTTTGTTTGATATGACTTGTGATTAAAACAACTTTATGACTGCTGTCGTAGTGCATTAAGTACTATGTTTGTGATTTTAGGTTGAATTCATTTAGAAATATAAAGTTTACAGCAAAACCAATTTCTAAAACAATTTGGTGTTCAATAATAATGTTTAAGAATTCTTCTTATTTAGAAATAATGCAGCCTCAGCCCTGAGCTCAAAATCATAATAAAATATTACTACTACCAAAGCGTAGCGGTGTGATGGTCAGATAAGCTGGGACATTCAGTTTTCCTTCCGATGAAGGTCAGGGAACTCGTGATGTTGTACTTGATGAGAGCAATTGAACTACACCATCAACACTACTGGTTAATGAACACATTATTATTTGCACGAAGTGCTTTCTGATAAATGACACAATGAATAAACATACTTTTGACACCCTGCATTTTAATAGGCTTCTTAGATTTCCCGAAGCCATTTTTCATACACTCATATTTTTACCACCATTAGTTGTGAAAAACTTTAGCAGAGTCCACTCCAGATTGTGTAATGAATTAACATTTCCCCAACTTCTCTAAAAATATTTTTATCAATAGTTTTCCACACCGACCATTCTTAAAGGCTCATTTTTCACTTTTTTATAACTTGGCATTGACCTCTCAAACAGGAACAACATAGTACTATCAGTAATATCTGTTTGCTCATCAAAAGTCAAGAATTCTCTTCAGAAAAAAAAAAAGACTATTGTTCCCAGCATCCTCAGCTCTTCAGTTCTTCTCACTGAAAGGCTGATAATCTTTAATAAATTAATTTTTCTCTCGATATGTTTCTTTAACTGCCACAGTCATATTTGATTTAGTTATGTTGGCATTGGTAGACAGCTTTCTCTGCTTGGCTAATAGATAAGCCACTTAGAAACTTACTCTGGCTATAACATTATATTTGACTTCATTTTTGTGAAGAAATTCTGCTATGAGACGGCATTCCATTTTGCATTTTCTGATAAACTGTTGCTTTCCTTTGAATTGTGAATACTCTGACTGCTTAGTCTACTCATATTTATTCTTTTAGAACAGCCATATGCTATTACAAAATAAATACAATGCTGTGCCATTTAAGTTGATAACAAAATAGTCCACACTGTGTGGTGTGACTCAGTGCAGTAGAAGCCCACTATTCTATTCCATTCTTATTTTGACATGAGGATATGCATTGGTAATAAAATAGCACAGCATAGTGATATGCATTGCACTTGGAATGCTGTGAGGTTAAAACTGTGTCACTGAAAATTTTCATAAGCTGAGTAGCAGCAGAAGCAATGAGAACACCACATGGGTTTTTGTTGCCATTGTTGAGCAAAGTAGCCATGGAGAGTATGAGTGTGACTGTATTCCAATAACACTTTATTTTTGGACATTGATATTTGAATTTCTTATTAATAAGTTTTACCTGTCAAAGGTATTGTTAGTCTTTTGATTTTTTTCCCAAATCATTAAAAATGTAAAAATTATTCTTAACTAGGCATCTCCTTACCTACAGAGGTCATAGTTGACCGGCCCATGAACTTTATAGTAAACCACATTATAGAAAATAATCTCACAGGCTAGGGCTGTAGCTCAGTGGCAGAGCACTTGCCTTGCACGTGTGAGACACTGGGTTCCATCCTCAGCACTACATAAGAATAAACAAATAAAATAAAGGCATGCTGTCCATCTACAACTGCAAAAATAAAAATAAAAAAAAGAAAATGATCTCATTGTCAAAGTGTAATATATCATGACTTAAATTATGTGAGGAAAAAATGTGTGTTAGTTTGCTGATTGCCAGAAAATATTAAGGTATACCAATCAGCATTCAGATCTTATTTCCTAACATCCTTCTCCACTGAAGGAGAAATGGTTGATTCTAGGGCTGGGGAAGGGAATATACACAATGAGCCTGAAGCACGTAGTAGGATCATCAAGTTTAAAAAATGTTAAAAACAATGATATGTGTATGTCAATGGGGCATAGCAACCAACTAAACAAGCTTTTAATGGCCAAAGCTGGATAAATAAATGTAGTATTGGATTATATCCCATAGTAGAGAATAAGCTTCTTTGAGTTCATATTGATATAAATAAACAATTCAGTAAACATGTCTCCTATACAGAATTCCAAATAATTTCTGTAGATATTCCCTTAACAAGACATGAGAACTGAAGTCTCCACCTGGTTTGTACGGGCTGGAACTATTGACCCCTTTCAGAACAATGGGGAAAAGGATTAAGATGATGGATAAATCTGACCACCACTACCTTCATCAGGATACCAAGGTTAACATCATCAGTGATAAGTCATGTTGATAGCTGTGCTATTGATGTGGCATGATGAACATGGAGCTATTCCTCTGTGGTCTCTCAATGCCCACAACCCTAGTCTCACCATAAGAAAACTATCCTACTAATATTTAAAACTTTATTAAAATTATGCCAAGATGCTCATAGTTAAGCGCATGCCATTTGATTTCTTTAAAATTGTTGCAATTATAGCACAATCCTGGAACTGCCATGTTAAGAACATGTAGCAGAGATAAAGCAACTTGAGGTATTTTTCTAAAAGCACAGTCTTCATTTGGTGTCAGAGGCTAGGAATGAGGTTGCTGGGTTATGGGAAACACACGTATAGCCAATTGGATGAGTGCAGTTGAATGAATGGATTGTAGCTCAAAACAAAACGAACCACTTAGACCTTATGTCATGGGAGAGGTCATGCAGTTGTGCCACATCTGACATCGTTTGCTCCCATGATCAATTTCATACTGTATCTACATTATTTTGTTTTGCTGTTTGTTAAATATAGCTTGCTTAGTTACTCTAATATGATCTATTGGACTTAAATGAGCTCCTGAAATTGAATCTGTGACTTACTGTTTTACTGAAATATAACACCCAAATAATGGGAGTAATAGAGACTGTTGTGACAAGACTGTCAACTGGTTACCAGTAAATAATTCACACTTCCCGTCTTAAATTTGTATTTACTTTAAACTGGCTATTTGAGCATAGGTAGCATTTAGGATTTCATTGCAGATGCTGATCTTAGAAGATTTGTTTTTATCCTGAAATCTTTTGTAGTTCCACCTACTATCAAAGGAGGGAATGTTACCACAGAAGTATCAGCATTGGTCAACAGCATAATTAAACTGGAGTGTGAACCTCGGGGACTTCCACTGCCCACTGTTACTTGGTACAAGGATGGCCAGCTTGTCATGTCCAGCTCCCAAGCACTTTATATCGACAAAGGACAATTTCTTCATATTCCTCGAGCACAAGTCTCTGATTCATCAATATATACATGCCGTGCAACTAATGTTGCTGGAATTGCTGAGAAATCATTCCGTGTAGATGTCTATGGTAAGGAAAAATATATACTTTAATTTGGTACCTTTCTACCTGTGCTTTTAATATGCTGACATCAAATTTGGACACTAATAAAGCCTTGGTGGGTTTGGTTTTTTCAATGTGCATGGATAGACTTTGGAAGAATGTGTTGTGATTTTGAAAAAATATTTATCAGTGCTAAGATGAGCAAAAAGTGGTACATTCATTCAAACAACCTAGGTCCATGGGACTTGGAGCATCTAGATCATTTGTTCTTATGGAATAGTTGTTAGGACTAAGATCATTCTTCACTATTTGTCCTTTATAAACCTGACTGTACAGAGTATTCCAGAAGAATTAAAGTAGTTGCAGATGGGCAGAGCCAAGAAGTTCTTCCTTCAACAGCTTAGGGGGAGATGAACATGTAGGTAGTTACTGTGGTCCCACTATGTGAGAAAAAAATTTCCCCTTTTATTTCATTAGAACGTATTTTATGATTGCACAAAGACTTACCTGAAGGATTTCTATTTTTCTACCTAGTTCCTCCAGTGATTGAAGGTGACTCAGCCACACCATGGACTAAGCAAGTTGTTATTGCTCATTCATTGACATTGGAGTGTAAAGCTGCTGGCAACCCTGCTCCAGTTCTCACTTGGTTAAAAGACGGTGTACCTGTGAAAGCCAGTGACAGCATCCGCATAGAAGCTGGTGGGAAGAAACTCGAAATCACAAGCGCCCTAGAAGTTGATCGGGGACAGTATGTATGTGTGGCTACCAGTGTGGCAGGAGAAAAGGAAATCAAATACGAAGTTGACGTCTTAGGTAAATAAGGATGCCTCTGCCTGGATCCTCAGGTTCACAGCAAAACCCGATTAGTTTACTAAAGACCTTTTTGTTTTTGCAGTAGTAAAATAAACTAAGATAAGGTCTAGCTGTTTGTTCAAGGCTAGGCTGCACATTACCCAGAGGTAGATCTGTCATCAGAGGCCCATGATCAAGAAACTCACATAAATCTTCCACTAACTTTGATTGGTATACTTTTCATTCTTACATCTATGACAATATCTGATCATGGTGAGCCACAGACACTGTTTTCATGAGCACTGTGCTAGGCAACAGGAAAAAGTGTCTGGACCTTGGGAAGTCATCTTGCAACCTAGAGTCTCAGTCTTTAATTTCAGAATGAAGGTTTTTTTTTTTTTTAATAGTTGGCCCAATATGGGGAAATTCCCTTCTCTTGTTCTTATGAAAATAGGCAGTTTAAAATAAGAATTGACTTTATATTCACATGGCATCAGTAGCACCAAGATACCAGTTAGAGAAAAATCCATATTGTGTTGTAAGTACATTCAGTGAGCTTGGCAAGTGTTTGCTATAAAATGTACTTACAGTACATTTCAAATCCCCCTCATGTATCAAATTGCTAGGATAGTTATCAACCTTCTAAACTACTACATAGTGTTGTGGATGTGACGGTGGTTTTTTCCTTGTGTACATTTCTTCACATTACATCCTTGCTTGTCTCTGTTGTTTTGTAGTGCCACCAGCTGTAGAAGGTGGAGATGAAACATCTTACTTCATTGTGATGGTTAATAACTTGTTGGAACTGGATTGTCAAGTGACAGGCTCTCCCCCACCAACTATCATGTAAGGGGTTTGGTATGTCTTCTAAATACCTCCCACTTTTTGATGTGTTTTACAGCTGTCCTGAAAGACTGTGTCATTAAAAAGAGGAAGTATAAAATTACATTCTTTATATCCCTCTTAAGATGTACTCCATATACAAGGTAACTTTTACTTGATATTCAAAGGGCACTTCAGCCTGGGGAAATTCCTTTATAGGATCTTAGAAATTATAGTTTCGGTGGAGAGACACAACTATTAAGTAGTATTAATGTCTGACCTCCCTAAGACACTGAAATGTTTGATAAATAAAAAGAATACCAGAAACATTAAAGAAATAGAGGATGTTAACAGGCATATATTTATCATTTTTTTCTCATTTCTTCATTCACAAAGCATTTACTAAACACCTAACTTTTGTTTCCAAAGTGTGATAGGACATGCATAGGAACAGTTAGTCAACTAAGGGAATGAGATGGTTCACACATGATTATAAAACTAAATGGAAAGTTAGGACTCATAAAAAATGTAAAATAAAAAGATATATGATTTCAGTGTTTTGTCTACAGATGTTTTAAGATAGTGTATATATTTCTGGTTAGTGTTATTTAAGTATTAAAGTGAGTATTATTTAGGGACATTTCATTTTTCTGTAACTTAAAATTAGGAGAAAAACAAAGAACTCGACACATATTTACTGGGTTCCTATAAACTTCAACTTTATTTAAACCAGGTTTCTTTTATTCTTCTCTTCTACGTGCACTTTTTATTTTTAAGAGTGCATGATTAGAGCCTGGGGTTGTAGCTGAAGGATAGAGTACTTGCCTTGCATGTGTGAGGCACTGGGTTCAATCCTCAGCACCACATAAAAATAAGTAAAAAATATATATTGTGTCCATCTACTACTAAAAAAATATTTTTTAAAAAAGAGTGAATGATTAGGAAATTAGGCAAATTCATGATAGAGAATAAACAAAACACTAAGCACACACACGTGCGCGCGCGTGCACACACACACTTTCTGGAAAAACTCTATAATAAGTTCAGACTTCTTTTTGCTATTTTTTCTAGGTGGCTGAAGGATGGTCAGATAATTGATGAAAGGGATGGATTCAAGATTTTGCTAAATGGACGCAAACTGATCATTGCTCAGGCTCAAGTGTCAGACACCGGCCTCTATCAGTGTGTGGCCACAAACACTGCTGGAGACCACAGGAAGGAATTTGAAGTCACTGTTCATGGTATGTTGAAGAAGGGACAGAAGCATTCCATTTTAAACTAACCAGCATTATGTCATTACCTAATTCAGATTGTGGCTCGGAAATCTGGATTAAATCCCGAGTTGTGCAAAGTTGTTTAAATCAGCTTTGTCACTGCTGTGACTAAAAGGATCTGACCAGAACAATATTAGGGAAGAAAAGCTTATTTGAGGGCTCCTGGTTTCAGAGGTCTCAGTACATAATAAGCTGACTCCATTCTTCCGGGCTCAAGGTGAGGCAGGACATCATGGCAGAAGAGTGTGGCAGAGGGAAGCAGCTCACATGGTGATCAGGAAGCCTAGAAGAGAGAGCTCACTTGTGCCAGATACAAATATGTACACCAAAACCACACCCTACCACTTTAGTTACCACTCAGTTAATCCCAGTCAGGAGATTAATCCGCTGATTAGGTTAATCAAACCTTCTTGCATTGTCTCACATGTGAGCTTTTGTAGGACATTTCACATCTAAACCGTAACAGAAGTATGATGAAAGATGTGAATTTGAATACATGGCAGATTTTAAATCAGTTTATGACACAAGAGGTATCATGTGAACAAGTTTCAGCAGAATTTAAATATTAGGAGGTATACTCTACAGAGCTTATCAGGGTCCCAGAAGTGAGACTGAAGAAGTTACAAGAGGCAGGCAGCAACTTTCAACTAAAGGTGTTGTGTCAGCATTTAAGGGTTTAGCCTAAACAGGAGTGATTGGGAAGACTTTCTGGAGTGGAGGCAAAGGGATTAACTGCAGGATCTAGAGCACATAAATGCATTCACAGAACTGTCATGTTGATATTATAACCATTAATTTAATAATAGAAACAACTCTCTGCCACAGAAGAACTTGAGAAGAAGGATCTGGAACCAGAAACTACAGAACCATTTAGAAGCCACAGAAAGAAGTGTCTTTGAATGTCAACTTCATCCTTCCCTCTCTCTGCAGACTTCTTGTTTTTTTGTTTGTTTTTAGCCCAGTGTCCCACGCTGAAGTGTAGATAATCTTGTTTCTCAGTCTCACTTCCAATTTTTTGAGAGAAAATGTGGCAGATCCAGCTTAGAGCAAGTGACCAACCCAGGTTCAATCAGTCTTGCCTGGGCAGAGTCATGTGGTGTAAATAGTGCTCAGATCCCACCTTGATTTAGTAAGACAGTTCTAGAGAAAAGGAAGGTCATTATTGATTGGGAAAAGACACCAAAACATGTAAGCCAAATGTACATTACTGCAGTAACACATATATGTTTCATTTATTCTTTGAAAAATCTGAAATCCATAGTTAGGAAAAAGTAATATCTAATATTGCTAAAATTATCAATAAAATGCATCATGAAATTACTTCACTGTTTGTTGAAATTGGAAATTTTTTTCTTTTCTAAGTGTTAAAGTTTCAGGTTTGTTCATCTTAAGTGTTTGACCATCTCCTGGTGGTGGTTTTCATTCTTTCTGCCCTTCCTTTCTTCCGTCTAGTTCCTCCAACAATCAAGTCCTCAGGCCCTCCTGAGAGAGCCGTGGTGAAAAGCAAACCTATCACCTTGCAGTGCATAGCCAATGGCATCCCACATCCATCCATTACTTGGTTAAAAGATGACCAGCCTGTGAACACTGCACAAGGAAATCTCAAAGTAAGTATAAATGTTACAGGACCCAAATTGAGAAAGCTGTATCAATCTTCTCAGGGCAATCACAGTATTCTTTATTAATTATAGATTTTATGGACTTTGCAGACAATATATTAAAACTATATATTTTCCTTATGATTTTTTAAAAATATTTTTATTTCTTTATTTGTGGTGTTGAGGATTGAACCCAGTGCCTCATACAAGCTAGGCAAGGACTCAACCACTGACCTACAACCCCAGCCCTTCCTTATAATTTTTTGAATGGAATTAAATAAAGTATTTAATAACCTTGATAACAAATAATAATGATACAGATTTTAACACAAATTGGCTTAGTATTTTTTTTTATTTTGATTTGTGCCTGAGTTAGCTGTAAAAAACTGGTATCTTGCCTGGTATAGTGGTGCATGCCTATAATCCCAGCAGCTCAGGAGGCGGAGGCAGGAGGATTGAGAGTTCAAAGCTAGCTTTAGCAAATTAGTGAGGCCCTAAGCAATTAGTGAGACCCTGTCTCAAAATAAAAAATTTAAAAAAGGGCTGGGAATGTGGCTCAGTGGTTAAGTGTCACCAGGCTCAATTCCCAATACCAAAATAATAATAAAAAATAAAAACAAAATATGGCATCTCCTGGATAAATAACATTCATTAATAATAAGCCCATATACTCCAATATGTTCACCGTAGACTAAGGTTAAGGTAAAGTCATACATATATAATCGTAAGAAACAGATGTCTTAAAAAACATTTTTAAAAACTAGTTTATGTGGGCTGGGGCTGTATAGCTCCGTGGTAGAGCACTTGCTTAGCAGGTGTGATGCACTGGGTTCGATCCTCAGCATCACATAAAAATAAACAAATAAAATAGTGGGGAAAAAATCTTTTAGAAAAACTAGCTTATGAGCTACAAGAGGGCAGAGACTCCATTAGTCTTTGTGATATATAAATTTACTTTTGTGTCCTTGATATTGATTATAGTCTGACATATAACTGTGTCTCAGTACATTGAGTTAGTAGGTAATTAAAAAATGATGATGGATTTCAAGTATGAATAATCTAAATGATGCATTTAAAAATCAGAATTAACAGACTTTGCTATGAGGATCGTGTTAATTGACTGTGGGGTTTGAGATTTACTTGTAAGTTTTCAATATGAGATATCTTGAATTTCTTTTCCTTGTAGAAGTAATAGGTACATGTTCAGTTATTATTTTTATTCAAAATCCAATGGAACTAATCTCACATCTTTGTGCTAGCATGTAGTTTTAGAACATAGTGCAAGTAAGTAACTGTTTATCTGGAGATGGACATTTATCACGTAATCATATGCAAAAATGAATCACCTATTATGATGAGCTATTTGAAGGCAGTATAGAGAGATGTAAGAACATATATCAAGGAAACCAAGCAGAGCTCTGAAGAATATTTTGGAGTTAAATGGATGAATTAATGGGAAAGAACTGTTTATTAAAGAGAAAATATGCAAAAATAAAGGAGAGTATGACACCTCTTGAGGGCTGGAAAGAAGCCAGTGGGCTGAAGAGAGGCAAGGGAGAGTGTTATTACAGGAGACTGACAGCTGGCAGAGAGTCTATATATAGGGTAAATATTTATTTTTACCTTAAGGCAGTGGAGGGCCTTCAAAGAGTTTTAAGAGAGAAGGGACGTGATCAGGTGCACATTTTTAAATAGAGTTAAATGTTGCTTAAAAACATTCTGAGAAATATATCCATAGGTAATTTCATCATTGTACAAACATCATAGTCTGTCCTTACACAAACATTAGATGTAATAGCATAATACGCAACTAGGCTAGATGGTGTCTACCATCAAGTCTGTGGTCACTCACTCACCAACACATTGTTTTGCAGAGCATGACTATAGTTATCTGGATTCCTGCCAAAGAATAAATTAGAAGAGCCAAGAGTACATATGTATAACCAATTGGAGAAATTTGAGCTGATATGCTAGCTATGGAGATGAAGATACTTGGATAGATCTGAGACTTATTTATAGGTTAAATGATTGGGGGTTGTTTATGAAAGGTGAAGGAGTATGCGTCAAGGAAGTGTCCACAGGATCTGACCTACTTAATTGCAAGGATAATGTCACCATCTAATGAGATTAGATACTCTGGAGAAGGATAAGTCTAAGGGGAAAAATTTGTGATTTGAGTTTTAGACTTTTGGGGTTAGTGATTTTGAGATAAACTAGTGGAAATGTTAGTGGATCATTTCATATATGATATTGAAGCTCAACAGAGGGCTCTGATTGGAATATTGGTACATTGATATTTGAACTATGAGACAGATGAGTTAATTCAAGGAAAGAATAAAAGTAAGAAGCAAAGGGAGAGAGGATCAACTTAATTCACAGTCTTAAAAACTTATTGCATGTAAAGGCCATGTGCAATATTCCAGAATATAAATTTACAAATGTTGCTTAACAAGTTTAGTACAGTATGGCTGGAAAACAGGTTAAGTGGGAGTTTATATGGCAGTTTGGAGAGATCATTTGGGATCAGAATGTGGTGAGCCTGGAGGGCTATGATGAGTTCAGATTTCATTCTGGGCAAGGTGGGGAGCCATGAATGAGGTTTGAAGGGAGACTGGTAAAAGGATCAAATTTCCATCTTAAATTATTCTGGCAAGTGTGCAGGATAGATTAAAAATTGGGGAGGCTGGAGACACTGCAACATTAGTTAGGAAGCCATTATAATCCCACAGTGGCTGTGGAAATGGAAAACAGGATCTGAAAAATATGCAGTGGTATAATTAATAGGAGTTAAAGTGAGCTCCAAAAAAACAGATGACTGGAAAAATGGTGGGTGCCACTAAGCAAGATGGGGAAAATGCAATGAGAAGTAGATTTTAGAAATAAAAGGAAAGGATTTATGACTTTAATTCTAGATAAGTTTAATTTGATATTAACCTGTTCAGTAGATAACTGAAACCAATTGGAGCTCAAGAGAGAAGTTGAAGCTAAAGCTATAAATTTAGGGAGTCCACATAGGGGTTTTCACTGATGCCATGGGATTGGATGAAAACTACCAGACAATTAAAATGTCTTGCTAATGAGACATAAAGAGGAAGTCTATTCTGTAAAGTAATCTCCTAAAAGTCAGAGAATAAGAACAGGGAATACTATATCTTTAAAACCTAGAGTATAGAGTTTCAAGGAGTAGGCTGATGGTGGGAGAGTATACACCTAGGACATAGAGTAATGGATAATGTGATTGGAAATTACTGATTGCCTCAGAATAATCAGTTCCATGGAATAACCTCTGAATCACCAGTTTCAATGGGTCTAAGAAGGAAAGAAGAAAATTCAAAGAATTTATCTGCATTTCTGTTATTCGTATTTTATGATTTTTATTGTTTCTCTTGGCCCCCCCCCATGACAATTTAATCAAAAAAGTTTGTTGTTTTAAAAATATTTATGAAGTGTTATGTGGATGTGGCCATGTATATTAAATGGCTTAAATTTTTATCATAATTCAGTGTGAAAGGCCTTTATTCAGTGGAGTTTTATGACTATACCAGCAAGCTAGCCTTAGGTTATTTTATTTTGTGATTTCCAATGAATAACAACAAGCTTTCAATCAAATCACCCTATTTTCTTATGCATAATGAAGTGATCTGGTTCTAATATCTCAAGAAATAATTAGGATATTGGCATGAAAATATAATTAGATATTTTAACTTTAATGAATTTTTCTATCTTGGTGAATGTTCTCCAGTCTAAGCACAAAGTATAAAATGCTGCCATGCTTTTTGCTTCCAATTAGATACAGTCTTCTGGCCGAGTTCTGCAGATTGCCAAAGCCCTGTTGGAAGATGCTGGCAGATACACATGTGTGGCTACTAATGCAGCTGGAGAAACACAACAGCACACTCAATTGCATGTGCATGGTAATGTAATTTCCACGTCTCAACAAAAGAATCTTTTTATGGCTTTTTAAAACATGGTGGGCTCATTTTTATTGAATTACAATATAAAAGAAGCAAGTGTTTATTTTAGCCTTCATGAAAAAAGCTAGATAGTTTATTGTAATTATAATTGCTCAAATTAAAATCTTCAGTTTTCAGGTCATCAAATAGAATGCACAGGAGCACACAAATAAATACAAATCCTGTATTTTAAATGATCTGTATTCCTTTAGCTGATAATTTTCTGCAAAAAAAAAAAAAGTTGTTGCAAAAGACAAAAAGTTGCTAAGTTGTACATTCAGTCTTCTCTATAATTTTCTTGCCTGTTTAGAAGACATATTTTGTAAAGGAAAGCTGACCTTGGCTCAGATTCTCCTGTGTGCTTTAATAAGAAGTCTGGGTGGCCATGGAACACACATTAATATTGCAGCTTCATAGCAAACTTGAAAGGCTACATGACCTTGAATATGAGATTTATTTCTCTAGAGGTTCATCAGAGAAGGTCGAGAATCGAAGGCTTGGACTTAACCAGGTTGCAGAAACCTATTCAAGGTCTCCATGTACATAGCATTAGTTTTCCCTCAGTCATGTGACGGCATATTCTACATTCTATCTATTCCTTTGGTCATTCATCCACTCATTCATACATTCATTCCACATTTACTGAGGAGTTTAACCTAGTATAGTGTTCTAGTGCCTTACTAAATTCTAGGTACATGTAGGTAGTTTAAAAAAAAAAAAGTACCAAATGAAAGAGTACATTCGAATGAAGAATAGTAAGTGAATGGAAAAATTTATCTAGATATTGAATAATTTGATTCTTTCCATATTTTCTTTTTAATCAGCCAGTTAAAAGATTCAGATCATCAGTTCTGTAAATGTTTCCAGTAAATCAATTTATTCTTTCCCCATGTTCCTAAATAGTAACACCTCGTTTAAGAATATTTATGAACTGTTTTGGTTTGAATCTGGAATGTTCCCCCAAAAGCTTATGTTTCATAGGCATGGCCCCCATGCAGAAAGGTAGAGAGGTGGGGCTTTTAGGTGAGAATTGGATGATGAGGGCTTTGAGCTAATCGGGGAATTAATCCATTGGTGGATTATTCCACTGATAACTGAATGAACTTCTGGGAGTTGAGATCTAATTGGAGGAAGCAGGTCACTGGGGTGTGCCCTGGAAGGGGTCCTCTGTTCCCTGGTTCCTATCACTCTGCTTCCTGACTGCCACGGGCTAAGCAGCTTTCCTCCACCATGCCCGTCAACTGTGATCTTTCTTCAAGTTGGAGGACCACAAAATGAGACCTCTGAAACCGTCAATCAATATAAATATTTCCTCCTCTAACTTGTTTGTCAGTTATTTTGGTCACAGTGAGGAAAAGCTGGCTAACATATGCATAAAGCATGTTCCTGGAGAGACCTTTATCCTTTCACGAGTTATTAATTTGAAGGATGATATCTGAATGTAATCATTTTGGAACTGGCTCACCATGCTTGGGGGGTTGAGGACAGGCTGATGCTGCTGTCTCTTGTTTCCTTGAATTGACTGTTTCTCATAAGGCCACCTCTGTCTTCCTAGTGCTCTTTGACAGCTCTCTCCACCATCTACTCAGACTTCCTCTTCTAAGAGTGTGCTGGGAGGTGGGCTTTCTGTTCTGTCTCCCAGTTCTGTACACAAAGGCTCCTTCTGTCCTCTTTGCATATACAAAACATAGTTTCTTGGTGCTGAGGCTGTAGCTCAGTGGCAGAGTGTTTGCCTGACATGTGTGAGGAACTGGGTTCAATCTTAGCACCACATAAAAAGAATTAAATAAAATAAAGGCATTCTGTTCATCTACAACTGCAAAAAAATTAAAAACAAAACAAAAACAAACAAGTCTCTGGAGCCCAAGCCCAGATCTCCTGAACATCTCTGATGGAGATGGTTTCCACACTAATATTTGAAGAGCTTTTGGGTCAGACACTAAAGACTGGTCTAGAGATTTGCTGGTGTAGTTAAGGATGACAGAAAACCAGAGTTCCATGAAAGAAATTAAATCAAATAAAGGGCAACAACAGAAAAGAAAAAGCAGGATTGATAACCTAAGAAACACAAGTTTGTAAACCTAACAAAATATCAGTTGGCAGGAGTTGTACCTAGGGTTCACGTCTACATGGAAAATCATCAAAGAGATGGGGAGAAGACTGGAAAACATCTGGATTAATGTGAAAAGAAAGTGAAACAGAAATCATTGAAAAGCCTTGTTAAAATTTGCCAAATCAGATAGCAGATATAGAATAATTTTTGAAACCTGTCAATCACAGAATAGAGGTAAAATAGAGTAGTAGTTTGAAGCATTTCATCCAATATGATCTAATCCATCTGGATAACAGTTTACCTCCCTTAAGGAGAATAAGTGATAAAGTGAGCTTCTACTATTAATCATAATGGACCTGGAGGAAGCAGCTGACTCTTTGCATGTGGCTGGAATTGGCACCAAGAGCTCGCATCTCTTGTGGCATTAATGACAACCTTGTCATATTGGATGTATGCGGCTCCAAACCTGACTATCCTCCTCAATACTTATATTAATAACTTCAGTGATAATTGGAGATGTTAAAAGAAAGTGGTTAATGAAAGACTTTGAAAAGACTTTGGAGATTTAAAGGGCATGTTAATATAATATGAAAAACTACACAAAACAAAGCTGTGAAAGCTTGATTTAAAGACAGCATACATGGAAATACTTGAGCATTATTTGGATTTCGGCAATTACTGTAGATATGATAATTCAGTGTCCTAAAAGGGCTAATCAATCATAGAAGTCAGTAATAAAAAAAAATACAATATGAGGAATAGGAGAGAAACTAGCCCTGAAATACTCTTTATCTCTGAACACTTCAGAAGTATTATATACAGTTCTGGTACTATATATATTTAAAAAGGCTTTGGCAAATCTATTGGGAAGCAATCATCACTTAATGTACTTCAGTTATTGGCTTATTTAACCACCTCTATAGTTACTTTTGAAGTTAGGGTTTGTTTTAATCTCAGTCTTTATTGGTGAGTAACACATTCAACAAATAGCCATTTATTACAGTTATCCTCCAAAATTTTTAATCCTAAAATACTCGGCATTCCAATTCTTTAATATTTTCCTTTCTTCTAAAAAGATCTTAGATGCTGCCATTCTTCTCTATCATAGCAAAAAATGTTTCCAACAGCTAAAGTCAGAGGACTGATAGTCTCCAGGAGTAGAAGACCAACGTTCTCATGGAATTTCCAAGGAGGAGTTCTGTCTATTATAAAAGGCAGGAGCCCTCAGTAGGTGGTCTTTTTTTTTTTTTTGATCATCAAAGTTTCATAATTCTGGAAGTTTTTATTCTCTAAACCAAACTAGGAAATTATATCTAAATCTCAAATATTTGCCAAATGAAACAGATGTTTCCACAAACAAATGATTATTTGGGGTCTAATAACTCAAGCATTCATTTCATCTGCACATAATTATTTCCTAGGGAAAAAAAAATCAACCAAGGTGAAATATCCAGAAGAAGTAGAATGTTGTTAAGAAGAGGCACTTCAAATTTGATTCCGACATTGTCGATTAATGCCTGCAAGCTGTTAAGCTCAGATATTAGCTTGCTGAAAACTTGGAGTCCTCAGATCTGTATGGTGGGAAGGATAATGATAATACCTCATAGTCATAGGGGTTGTTTGAAGATCAAATGGAAGACTATGCCTGAAAATCTTAGCCTGGTGCCTGGCCCCCAGTCAACATCTGTAAATGGTAGCATAAAGACTATTTTGGCAAAACATATGTTTGGCTCCTAGCCCTTCTCACTGCACAATTTTAACAAATATATCTAAAGCGTTGCTGCCTAGAACCCTCTTGGGTCTGTATTAGTTGTCTGGTAAAAACGTTAGTAAAGCACCCCTTATTTTTATTTTATTTTTTTTTAAAGTATTTGCTTGGCTAACATCTGCTAACACCCACTCAAAAAACGTTTCTCTGTCATTTCTGTTTTGTTTAATAGCTCACTTGTGGCCCAAAGGAGACTTGGGGAACTTTGTTTTTATTTTTCAATGAATAAGTTCAGTTCAGGACTCTACTGTATGATACTATTACATATATTGGTATGGATGAATTTATTCCTCACTGTTTCATAGTTTTGGTGAGTAGGGAGGATTAACTCAACTAAAACCACTCAGGTCAATTATGTATTAATTCCATTCAATTTGAAAGTCAGTTCTGACTGATTAAAGGAATAGGCAGAATCTCGCACATAATGCACCAAGAAAAAGGTATTGTGGTTTTGGCATGATATGCTCATGCAGGTTTTAGAAGAAGGAAAAAACCAAACCAAAACAGTAAATTGAATGGAATGTGCTTTCATGCCTGGGGAACACAGACGTCTTATTGTTAATATAAGATGTTGTTACCTAACTAATGATTTGTCTAGAATCATTTCTAATTTCTTCCATATTCAAGACTGTCCACTTTAAATGCTAGAAGGGAATGATGGAACTTATATGGTATTTACTTCTTAACTGAAAATCAGGTTTTTCTTGTATTTAGTGTATGAATTTGCACTGAAATTCTCTGGCTGGCACTTGAAGCAATGAAACATCACAGGCTTTTGTAACACCATTCTTTTTTTTCTCACATCTTCATACATGTATTTTGTATAACAATAAGGATCTCCTTCCACCATCCATGCAATTCCCTTTCTCCCTCCCTTTCCCTCCCACCCCTCTTCCCTACGTAGAGGTAATCTTCTTCCCATGCTCTTCCTCTCTTCCCCATTTTGAGTCACCCCCCTTATATCAGAGAAGACATTCGCATTTTTTTTTGGATTGGCTAACTTCACTTAGCATAATCTGCTCTGATACCATCCATTTCCCTGCAAATGCCATGATCTTATTATTTTTTAGTGCTGAGTAATATTCCATTGTGTATAGATGCCACATTTTTTAATTTATTTTTGAAGCAGAAATTTTGAGTTTTTAAATTAATTTTTAATTGACACATAGCAATTTAACATTCGTGGAGTACAGTGTGACATTTCAATACATGTATACAATATGTTGTGATCAAATCAAGGCAACTGGTGTGTCTTTCACTTCATGCATATTATTTTCTTGAGTTGGGAGCATTTGAAATCCTCCCTATTAACTATTTTGAAATATTTAATTGTTGCCAACCACGGTTATCCTGCTGTGCCATAGACCATTAGAAGTTTCTCTTTCTATCCAGCTGCAACCCTGTACCCACTGCCCATTCTCTCTCCATCCATCCCTCCTTACGTTCTCAGGCTCTGATATCCACTTATCTGTTCCCTGCTTCTTTGAGATCCACTTTTTAGCTTCCATGTGTAAGTGAGGACATGCAGTATTTTTAAAATTTTTTAATTTATATTTTATTCTTTTTAGATATACATGACAGTAGAATGTATCTTGACATATTATACATACATAGAGTATAACTTATTCTAATTAGGATCCCATTCTTGGGGTTGTATATGATGTGGAGTTTCACTGATGGTGTATTCATATATGAACATAGGAAAGTTGTGTCTGATTCACTCTACTATTTTTCTTATTCCTATCTCCACTCCCTTCCCTTCATTTCCCTTTGTCTAATCCAATCAAATTCTATTTTTCCCTTCCCACCCTGCTTATTGTGTGTTAGCATCCACATATCAGAGAGAACATTTGACCTTTGATTTTTTGGGGGACTGGCTTATTTCAGTTAGCATGATAGTCTCCAAATCCATCCATTTACCAGCAGAATCATAAAGTCATTTTTAATGCTGAGTAATATTCCATTGTGTATATGTACCACATTTTCTTTATCCATTCATCTATTGAAGGGCATCTAGGTTGGTTCCATAATTTTGCTATTGTGAATTGAGCTGCTATAAACATTGATGTGACTGTGTTAGTACACTATGCTGATTTTAAGTCTTCTGGATATATACTGAGGAGTGGGATAACTGGGTCAAATGGCAGTTCCACTTCAAGTTTTCTAGGGAATCTCCTTACTGCTTTCCAGAGTGGTTGTACCAATTTGCAGTCCCACTAGCAACATAGGACATTCAGGATTTGTCTTTCTGTGCCTGACTTGTTTTACTTAATATAATGTCTCCCAGTTCAATCTGTGTTGCTGCAAATGACAGAATTTCATTCTACTTAATGTTGAATAATATTCCAGTGTGTGTGTGTGTGTGTGTGTGTGTGTGTGTGTGTGTATCACATTTTCCTTGTCCATTAATCCATCAATGGAAACCAACACTGATGCCTCATCATTCTTATTGTGAGCTACTACAATAAACATGCAAGTGCAGATGATTCTTCAACATACTGGTTTCATTTCCTTTGGATACATACCAAGTAGTGGGATTGCTGTATCATACTGTAGCTCTAGTTCTAGTTTTTGAGAAACCTCCATACTTTAACCATAATGTCTGTATGAATTTACATTTCCACCAACAGTGTTTGAGAGTTCCGCTTTCTCTGCATGCTCTCCAGCATTTTTTTTCCGATAATAGCCATTCTAACTGGAGTAAGATTATATTTTATTGTCATTTTGATTTGCATTTTTCTGGTGTTTGGCATTTTTCATATAATTGTTGACCATTTTTATAACCTCTTTTGAGCAATGTATATTCAGGACATTTGCCTACTTTTTGCTTTTTAAAAATTTGTTCTAATTAGTTATACATGACAGTTGAATGCATTTTGAAGCATTGTACACAAATGGAGCACAACTTCTCATTCCTCTTGCTGTACGTGGTGCAGCAAGTAGTGTAGTAACCAGTAGTGTAACCATATAGGGCAGTAATGTCTGTCTCATTCTACCAACCTTCCCATCCCCACAGCCCCACCCCTTCCTTCACTCCCCTTTACATAATCCAAAGTTCCTTCATTCTTTCTTAACCCCTGCCCCAGTAAGGATTAGCATCTGCTTATCAGAGAAAACATTCTGGCTTTGGTTTATTAGGATTGGCTTATTTCACTTAGCGTGATATTCTCTAGTTCCATCCATTTACCTGAAAATGCCAAAATTTCATTGTCTTTAAGGCTGAGTAATATTCCATTGGGTATAGGTACCACATTTTCTCTATCCATTCACCTGTTGAAGGGCATCTACATTGGTTCCATAGTTTTGCTATTGTGAATTGAGCTGCTATAAACATTGATGTGGCTGCATTACTGTAGTATGCTGATTTTAAGTCCTTTGGGTATGAACCAAGGAGTGGAATAAGTGCCTCAAATGGTTGTTCCATTCCAAGTTTTCTGATGAATCTCCATTCTGCTTTCCATAATGGTTGTACCAATTTTCAGTCCCACTAGCAATGTATGAGTTCACCTTTTCCCCCACATCATCACCCACACTTAATATTGCTTATGTTTTTAACAATTGCCATTCTAAATAGAGTGAGATGAAATCTTGGTAGTTTTAATTTGCATTTCTCTAATTGCTAGAGATGATCAACATTTTTTTAATGTGTTTGTTGATCAATTGTATTTCTTTTTCTGTGAAGTGTCTGTTTAGTTCCTTAGCCCATTTATTGCTTGGGCCATTTGTTTTTTGCCTATTATTAAAATTGAATTTATTTATTTATTTTTTACTGTTGAGTGGTTTGAGATCTTCATATATTTTGGAAACCAATGCCATATTGGATGAATTGTTCCTAAGTACTTTCTCCTTTAGGCCATCTCTTCGTTCTGTTGATAGTTTCTCATGCCATAGAAGTTTTTACTGAAAGTTGAATATTGAAGTCTCCAATTTTTATTGTCAACTTGTCTGTTTTTCTCTTTGAGTCTGTTATTTTTCATTCCATTTATGCTGGGACTCTGTTGTTACATACAGATACGTTTATAATGCCTCCTTGATGAATCGATTCTTTGTGACATTAAAAAAGTCCTACTTCTCTTGAAGCATGTTTTTGTATAGTATAGTCTCTTTATTTCCTTTTGGGTTAATATTTATATTATGTATCTTTTCCATCCCTTTTGCTTTCAAACATTTGTGTCTGAATCTGAAATGTTTCTCTGTACACAACATAAAGTTGGATCATGTTTTTTTGTAATCCATTATTCCAGTTTCTGCCCTTTGATTGGAGTCTTTAATCCATTTATACTTATTATAGTTGTTGATATGATAGGATTGAGACTGTAATTTGCTGGGTATTTTTATGCCTTATGCCATTTATTTGTTTTTCGGTTCCATCATTGCTACCTTTTTATGGTAACTAGGCATATTGGTGTGTACCATTTTATTTGCTTCGCTTCTTTGCTACTTTTTAATATATTTTTACTGGTTATTCTAAGGAACTGAATTAACATCTTTATAAATAATAATGTAGGTTTCAATTAACATAAAGTTTTAATAATATATAAAAATTTGGCTCCTTTTCCTCCCTCCTTTTGTCCTCTTATTGTTATGCAAATTGTCTTTTTTTCCATCATCTGTTCACCACTACAAATTTATAATTATTGATTTATGACGTCATTTAAATCAATAAGAGAAAAAGTAAAAAATTTTTACTGCCTTTTATACTTGTTGGTGTAGTTATACCTGTCAGTGTTCCTTATCTCTTCATGTATGTTACTTATTGCTTCATTCAGCCTGACAAATGCCCTTTAGTATTTCTTATAGGACATGAGCTACCAATGAATGCTTTCAACATTTTGTCTTTCTAGGAAAGTGTTGATTTATTCTTTATTTATTTTTAAAGGATAGATTTTCTAGGTATGGAATTCTTATCTGATGGTCATTTTCTTTCATGTTTTCGGTGAGGTCCTTATTGAGTGCCCTTGTACATTATAAGTCACTTCTCTTTTGCTACTTTTAAGATTTTCTTCATCTTTGGTTTTGAACAGTTTGATTCTAATATCTTAGTGTGGATTTAATTTTATTTTTTTTAAAGTTTTTCCAACTGGGAGTTTAACTTCTTAAATATGTGGGTTAATATCTTTTTTCAAGTTTAGGAAAATTTCAACTATTATTTATCTTTTGTTTCTGCACCTTTCTGTGTCTTCTCTTCTTCAGAATCCCCATTATACTTGATGGTGTCCCAAGTCTCAAAGAAACTGTCACTTTTCTTGATTCTTTTTCCTAGCTGCTTCTGAAATTGGATATGCTCAACTGACCTATCTTTAAATTCGCCGATTCTGCTGAACATGGTAGGGCATGACTATAATCCAGCAACTCAGAAGGCTGAAACAGAAGGATCACAAGTTCAAGACCAGCCTCAGTAACTTAGGAGGCACTAAGCAACTTAGGAAGACACTGTCTTAAGATAAAAAAGAGAAAAAGGGCTGAGGATATGGCATGGTGGCAAAGTACCCCTGGGTTAAATCTCCAGTAACAATAAAATAAATAAAGTCATTGATTCTGCTTTCTTCCTGATCAGATATGGTATTGAATCCAAGATTTCTATTTGGCTCTTTTTTTAAAA
This sequence comes from Callospermophilus lateralis, assembly GCF_048772815.1. NCBI lineage: Eukaryota > Metazoa > Chordata > Mammalia > Rodentia > Sciuridae > Callospermophilus > Callospermophilus lateralis. The sequence continues at coordinate 93,177,192 of NC_135317.1, read as the reverse complement.
TGATTTTTTAATAATTCCATCTTTTGATTTGTACTCTAGTGAGACATTATTCTTATACTTTCATTGAGTTCTTTAATCATGGTTTATGTAATTGTTGAAACATATTTAAAATAGCTGATTTAAAGTCTTAGTCTAATAGTCCAATATCTAAGCTTCCTGATGGACTGTTTCTATTCTTTTTCTGTGTATGTCATGTTCACTTCTTCCTTTATGTGTTTTATTTTTGTTTTTATTGAAGAGCAGAAATTTTAAGTAACATACATAAGGTGTCAATTCCCAGTCATAACTTCCCGATTTGCCATGCTTTTTACAGTTATTGTTGCTGCTGGCCTTTGTTGTTGCTTCTTATTTATTTAGTGATTGGGGAAAATATAAGCATCCTCCATCCTAATCCTGGAACCTGATAATATGTTAGGCTGTATCTTCAAAGAATTTAAGGTAGCCAGTGAAATTAAGATTGTTAGTCAGCTGGCCTTAAAGTAGAGATATTACCCCTAAATATCTTGATGAACCCAATGTAATAATCATAAGCATTCTTAAATGTGGAAGAGGGAGGCAGAATATCAGAGTGATATGTCCCTTAAGACTCCCTACCACAGACTAGATTTGAAGATGAAGAAAGTGACCACAAGTCAAGGAATGCAAATAGCTTGTGGAAGTTGGAAAAGGCAAGGAAACAGATTCTCTTCTAGAAACTCCAAAAAGTAACTCAACTCAGCTGACACCTTGATTTTAACCCAATGAGGTTTTGTTGGACTTCGGACCTACAAAACATAAGTTTTATTGTTTAAGCTACCAAGTTTGGGGTAATTTATAATAGCAGCAATAGAAACTAATTTTTCGTGGCTTCCCAAAAATTCCATAAAGTTCATTTTTATGGACTTTAAAATATCCTCCAATAAGAGGTTGTTTGTGCTGAGAGAACTCTTGAGTCTGATTAAATAAAGGCAAATCCTGCAAATGAGGATTTTTAAAGAGGGGACCAAATAGCTCAAATTATAACAGTTCACTCAGATTAGTACTTTTAGGTAGCCCCAATCCTATTCTGTTCTATCCACTATCAGATAGACTGCTTCCCCCCCCTGCCCTACACACACACACACACACACACACACACACACACACACACACACACACACTGTGATTATGAAACCATTTGTTTTCAACTTTGGCTGGGCTAGGGCAGAGATGATGGGCATAGGGTTAGTTAAAGTACCACAGAGGCTCACTATTCTTAATGAGGTTTAGCTGTTTTCTTTTTCCTTGAATAAGCAACTTCTTGGATTGGTGAAAAAGATAATTTTAACAATTTTTTCCAGTTATCTTTCTTCCTTAATAGAAGAGTAGATGTTTCAAGACCTTACTCTGCCATTCCTTCTGAAATTCAGTCTTTTATTCTTTAAGTTCTCACATGAGAAATAGCGAACCCCCTCTGTAGATCTTGTATTTCTTTTTCCCACCATAATGTCTCATTCCACAGCAGTCTCTGTGAAAGCCGCCAACGAGCACTTCACCCCAGAGGCTTCAAGTGAGTTTTTAAATAACTGTTTTGAAAGAATGTGCCACAGGCTGGTTATTTCCCCCTTTGCAGATGGAAAAGTCAGCCAGCCATATTTAAAGATTTATTTGTCCTTAGATACTGTTTTGGTGATCAAAATTCAGTGTATAAAACAGAAACATTTTAGGCACTTAAACAGGAAGGGTTACTATATGGAATTAAATGTATACAAGAGGAATTGCAGGCTTGAAGGAGGGTAGATTTGTGGGCTGAGTGTTCAGGAACAACTGTCAGATAAGAGATCTGACCTGCACAAACATCTACCTCTGAGGACAGACTTCATTTTAATCCTGTCAAAAAACAACTTTGAATCTTATTGTGCTTTTGTTTGTTTTCTTTGGTCTTGTGTTTTGCTTATATTTTTATTATTTCTTTATTTATAGCCTCTTTTGGTTTATTAGTCTTTTCTAGATTCTGGGTTGAATATTTAAACACTAATTTTAAAAATTTAGTCATTTTTAAAATATGTTAATTAGGGTTTAGGATTTTCTGTACATACTGTACTGCTTTGGTGAAATCCTATAATATTAATCAATTTCACTCCAATTTATGTTTTTTTAAACCTATACTTTTATTTTTATTTTATCTTTAGTGAGGATGTATCCTATGTATATAGCTTTATACTTTTGTTATTGATTTCTATTCCTTTATTATATCTTTATGTGATTGTAAAATACTGATATTTTTGTGGTATAATAGTCTATTTTGAATATTGGCATTTGAAAAGAGTATATAATCTCTTTGGTAACAACAGATACACACAAACATGCATACACAATCTGAATGGTAAATTTTGTTTTTCAAATCCTTTGTGACTTTAGTTGTTTCATTATTCAATTTCTGAGACAGGCATATTGAACTAATTTTCCTTGCTTTTTAACAATTTTTACTTTGTTATTCAATGCATAAAACATTGCCATTAAAAAGGATTACTCATGAATTGCAACATTTGAACCAATGTAAAGCATATTGCTTTATCATTTTTAAAATTTTTGTTTTGTCTACCATTTTGTCAGAAATTGATGTCAAATTGTCGTCTGGATGTATCTTTGTTCGGCTTTTCATTAAAATTCTTTTTGTGCTTTTTACCCACTTGGATTTTTTAATTAAAAAATTGTTAACTCATCAGAGTTTTAAAAATCTAAATTTTAAAAAGATTTTCAAAGGTATATTAAATAAGGAGATGAATTCATTCACATCTATACTATTGATTTATATATTCCATTTTTTTCCCAACACCTTATTTAATTCTAATCATTTTCTGATGTGTTTGTTTTCTTTCTCTTTTCTGTTTTTTTTTTTTTTGTAGATTAATGGATTAATTGATTGATTTTTATATGGATGGTTAATCTCTAGTACATCAAATAACTTAAATTTAGCAAATCTTTAAAATGTATTTTTTCTGCAAACTTCAAATGCTAATTTTTATCTATGAGATCATTTCCAAGCAGATAAAACCTTTAGACTCTTGTAAGTTTTTCGTTCTGATATCCTTCCCACACTCCTGAGACACTGTTGAAAATACCCCCCATTGATGGGCCAGGTTGTTACTCCTTGTACCTTTTCCTGATAGACTTTCCACATTCCTGTTTTCCAACTACACTAAATAACAGAGCACCATTATTAGCAATTATTTAAAATTGGAAGCATTTTTTTTCTGTTTTAATTTTGTCAGAGAAAAGCCTGCTAAAAAAAATAAACCCAAAATATCATTCCAACATTTTTTTCTGAAATGATCTAAGATAGTATTAGCCAAGATAAAGTCAGATATTTTGAGACTTATTTATTTCTTCTCTATTGGAAGAGTTCAAATGAAGCAGATTGCGTATAGCTAAAGATAATTCATCATCAGACCAGATTAATCAGAATTTTGAAAGTATTCATTTAATGTTCTTTTACTACACTCCTAATCTACAATCCTAAGGATTTTCTTATTGGAAAATAATGATCCAGAAAATCTATGAAGATTTTTTTCTATCCTATTCTTCAATTCTACTTAATAGTATATTTTATTTTATTTCAAATATATCAGTGTATATATGAGAGAAAGAAAGGAAGAAATAAAATTATAATTTGCAGAGTAAGCAATTCAGTGTAAATAGCCCACTGATATTAATTACCTGATTGGACCTCTTGTAGAACCACCAAGCCTGGAAGATGCAGGGAAGATGCTCAACGAGACGGTGGTGGTGGACAACCCCATACAGCTGGAGTGTGAGGCTTCTGGGAATCCCTTGCCTGGTAGGTTGACTTTTGAACACTGTAATTTATTAACATTTTAAGATTTCTGGGATTGACTGAAATTGTTTATGAATGTAATGGACTAATTTCTAATTACTAATAAAAAGGCTATAGAATATGTTTTAAGAGTAAAACACTGGTAAGAATGTCATATGAATGATATTTTTGAATTTCATTGCCTTTAGTTGCATCAAATAATTGATCCACTTAGTGTAGAAATTTGTAAATTGTCTTGTCCTTATTGTGGCCACAAAAACCACAATTGAGTTTTATGTACATTCACGTTGAAAAGTATGTTTTTAATTTTTAAAACTAAATTAACAAAGCTTGACCAAATTGATTATTTTTTTTCATTTTTTTATTGGTTGTTCAAAACATTACAAAACTCTTGACATATCGTATTTCATACATTAGATTCAAGTGGGTTATGAACTCCCATTTTTACCCCATATACAGATTGCAGAATCACATCGGTTACACATCCACATTTTTACATAATGCCATATTAGTAACTGAGACTCTGGTTTTGTTTTGTATACATTCCCATCATGGGTAGGTTCTTCATTTGGATCAATAATACTATAAAATTTTGAAGCCAATAGTGTGTATGACTTGTGATTTTGATTCGATCTTTTGACAAAACTTTATAGGAAACGAAATACACAATAAAAAGAAATACAACAGGTTTAAACTTTACTATGAAACAATATTGATATATTAGAGACAATATAAAGAATATCTTCTTGTTAACATTTCAAAACTCATTTTGAAATTTGATGTTTTTCCTAACATTCTCTTAAAAATCAACCCTAAAAAACATGTTTATTTAAATTGATGAAGCTTAAGCAATAAGATCAAAGTTAAGCAAGTGTAGCTACTTCAATTAAGTTCCAACTTAGTGTATTGAATTTTTTTTTAAATTGACATAGACCTTTTTTGCCCTTCCCCTTTCAGTTATTACCTGGTACAAAGATAACCACCTACTCTCAGGCTCTCCCAGCATCACTTTCTTGAATAGAGGGCAAATCATCAATATTGAAAGTGCCCAGATCTCAGATGCTGGCATATATAAATGTGTGGCCATCAACTCTGCTGGAGCTACAGAATTATTTTACAGTCTACAAGTTCATGGTAAGTACTGCTTCTCCTGGATTCATCCAGGGCTAAGGAAGCATTCTGTAAAATTCTAGAGCAAATATTTCATGAAGTGTGTTATTTTCTTTTCTATTTAAGGACCCAGTGTTCTAAAACCAGTAAACATTCTTACTCCTGGTGCCTATTAAAATGCTCAATTTTCACATGCTGCTCAACTTGTTTTAAATGAATTATTGAAATAGTCACTGAGATTCTAACAGAATCGTTAGTTTTTAAATGTTTCCAAGTTATCGTCTCTAATAAGGCTTTTCCAGAGGAGTTGGTAGTTAACACAGTATAGTGGATGCACGCACGCACACACACACACACACACACACACACACACACACACACACACCTGGAGATAGAAATAGAAAGCTACTCTATCATTAAAAACTGAGTTGCCAAACAAACTAATGAAACTTCCTTTTCTTCATCTGTAAAATGGAGTTATTGATACTTGCCCTGTTTATCTCACAGGATGACTGTGATTCTATTTCAAATAACAGATGTAGAAGAACTTACCAAAAACAAACATTCAAACAAAGCAAAATTAAAAAAAAAAATCAACCCGTAAGAAGACATTAGTATGGGTATTGTGTATGGTTTTCATTATTTTCTCGTGACATACCCTGAATTGTTAACATACTTGACTTTTATTTTTTCAGTTCCTCCATCAATTTCTGGCAGTAATACTATGGTGGAGGTGGTGGTGAACAATCTGGTGAGGCTGGAATGTGAATCCAGAGGGATACCTGCCCCAAGTTTGACCTGGTTGAAAGATGGGAGCCCTGTCTCCAGTTTCACTGATGGAATCCAGGTAGCCTTTTTCATTTACTTAGATAAATCTACCACCCGTGTATTCAATACAGGAAATACAAACATGTGAAGCTGTTGAAGAGATTTAGGGAAAAAGAATTAACAAATGTTATTTTAAGAAATTACACATAAGCACCCATAAATACCATGGACATACAATTGGGATATCTAAGCAATCTGTTGAAAGCTTAGTATTTCCAAGAGTTCCCCTGCCTCACATATAAGTATTATATTTTACCCATTTTTTATATACCTATTCTTTTCTATCTGTCCTCAATTCTTACTCCTACCACAGTGATTGTTCATCAACAATAAAAACAGGAATTTTCTAGTAGAGTTTGTATTTAAATATCTAGAAATAATAATGTATCTGAGAACCAAATAGAATATGTATACTTGTATAAAAACATCAAAGAATAGAAGTAGAAAAATTAGAATGGAAACATGAGAAACACTTTGAGTCTCAGGAAAAAAAATGAAGTGCATTATTTTATTAACTCAATGTTAAAAATGCAGAAACACACACAAGCATTCCTTCATTTGTGCTTCACTCTGTTTTCCTTTACAGATATTGCAGTTTGTATAGATTAAGATTTTTTTGTCAACCATGCATTGAGCCAATCAGCACCATTTCTTCCAACAGTGCAGATGATCATTGCATTTTTTCTTAACCAACGAAGTATTTTTAAGTAAGATACACACACACACACACATTGTGTTTTGGGCTTACTGCTATTTCACATAATAGACCACAGGACAGTGTGAACATAACTTTTATATACACGGGGGAACCAAAAAATTTGTATGACTTGCTTTATTACAATATTTGCTTTATTGCAGTAGAACCAAACCCAAAACATCTCTGAGGTATGCCTGTGTCTAATTTAAAGTCTAATTTTATTTTGCCTAGAAGAGAACTTAGTTCTCCTAACCCTCATTTCTTCTGATATTTAAAAATATCTAACCTTTTAGAATTTGGAATCATTAGAAGATCATGAGTTAATGTCACTATTTAAGGGAACCATTGATCCATGGGATAAAAGGACAAAGAAGAGAGATAATTTGTTTGGGCTATGACTTTGTTCTTGATCATAACTTTTTACTTATTTCTAAAAGAAAAATAAGGAGACTTAGCTCCTCTTATTTCTACTTCTCTTTGTTCCCTGTGTGTGTGTGTGTGTGTGTCTCTTTCTCTCTCAATTATGGATGGACTTTGACTTGTTCTTTATACTGTACATTGACCTGCTTTCAATGATGATTACCCAGTTTGGTTCTCGTCTCTCACAGTCTTCCACTGAGAAGATGAGCAGGGGATTCTATTGCCCATTTTAAAATGTCCAAGTGAAAATTCTCCTATGGCAAATGCCCATTCATCAGCCTTAGAAAACAAGAGGGAAAGTACACCTACCATTCTCATGGGGCATGTTGATGATTTAGCTTTCTTTTCATTGGCAGGTTCTCTCTGGGGGTCGCATCTTGGCACTGACCAGCGCACAAATAAGTGATACGGGGAAATACACCTGTGTGGCAGTGAATGCTGCAGGGGAGAAGCAAAGAGATATTGACCTCAGAGTACATGGTGAGACCTGCTACTCATTATTTCTGCTCTGTATAGATGTGTTTGGGTCTTGAGTTCGTCAAGGAAGTTAAGGGAAGTTGTTAAATATAAATATAAAGAATGATGAACAGAGGAACTATATTACCTGATGGACTCTTTCTGCTTTACACTTTTATTTATCCTTTTTAAAGTTCTGGGATATTGCAATGTGCACATTCATCCTGGAGGGTGTGGTTTTATAGAGTGCTTTGAGGAACAGGACTGTGGATATCAGTTCTGCAATTGGGAAGACATAATCTTCTCACTAAAGCAAATACCTGCTCCAGTAGCTCTCATCATCTATTCTACACAGTCATTATTTTATTATTTTAAATTATATTTGCAGTCACTGTATTTTGTGACCAATACTATGTATGAATTCAAAGCTATTTGGGAAGCCAAAGTTAAACCAGATTTACATGTAGATAAAATTCAAGTGTTTTTCCATACCCACAATGTTGTCATGTGGTAGAGAAGGTAATACCTGGTTTCATCACAACAGAAGTCCCCCAGAAGGACCTCCATGCATTGATGATGCCTGTCATTCCACATCTGTTGCAGACTTTATTCAGTGTCTTATATGCATTGTATTCCTTGGTTCATGGAATAATGAAATTGTTTCTTCCGTGGCCCATTGTGGAGTATCTGCTTGATACAGGTCTAAAGTCCTGCTTCCTTCCAAATAACTCATTTTTATTGGAAACACACACACACACACACACACACACACACACACACACACACACACATCCAGAATACATATATATCCAGATCATGAGGATCATGTTTCGTTTTCTTTGTAAATTTGACAAAAACAAATGTATCACAAATAATTTGTATATTAATCACATATGTTTGGTTAAAAAAAATCTTTTCTTTCAACATTGATACCATATATTGTTTAATATAAAAAAATCCTAGGAAGCATTGGTGTACTACCAAAGGATTCTCCATTGTCTTTTTCCTATTGCTACTATAGTTGACATGGGTCTGCTTCCAGCCCCCGGATTTGCTGGTGTATTTTAGGTAACAGGTTTATAATGTCCAATCCCAGGGATTCTAATTCATTCACTGAATAGGGTTACTGTTATGTTTTCTAAAAACTAGAAGACTGCCTTTCTAAAATATCTTGAAAGAAAGGTATTTTAGAAAGGCAGCCTGAAAAATCATCAGGCTAAGTATGTGACATAACAGCTCCTTCAGTCATTAGGTGGCTTCACATTGGGTCCTAGTCAACAATGAAAATCTAGGTTCAACTCCTTCCATTTCTGCAGTGGCTAATGTCAAGAGTAGGCCTGGGAGATGATGCAAGAATTTTCCAAGAGTTAATAGAAACATTCATCACTATTCTTTATCATTTTCTAAGGTACTTGTATCCCATCTCCTTGGACTAAAAACAAGGATCTTTTCTCTGGTATAAAAATAAAATGACTAAAAGAACTATAAAATTAAGATAGATTTTGATAGTTTCCAACCTATGTTCCATTAGCATTCTTTCTATACATTTTATTCTTATGTTAGCATTCCCAGCAATCTTGTGTCTACTTGGATCCATTACTCTTAGATTTATGTTGTAGTGGGCATGGTAGGAGGAATACACAGTGTATAAAATAGTTTCCCTATAAATACAAGAATAATTATTTAAAGAATTTCTTCCTTGCTATAAATGGTTAGACACTGAAATAAGAGAATTGATTTTTTTTTAAGGATTTGTGTTCTTGAGGCACCTCTTCTTTAAACCTAAGCTCAGAAAACTTTCTTATAGAGCTCACAGTGCCCAGCATCTCAGGAAGTATAGCCTGGTGGCAATTCTGACTTTGGTAGTTATATTCCGTAGGTATAATGTGTAGAAAGAGTAACAAGTTCAGAGCATGCTCTTTCCTAAGCAGCATAACCCCAGCGCAAAAGAGAGAAAACAGCTAAGGAAGCGGAAGACTTGTTTTCATCTCAGACTAAATAAAAAGTTGGAAATGAAAACCAGGACAGGGAAAAAAATACGTGTGTTTCAGTAATATATATGTGTTCAACTGTAATTAGATTTGCTTTAAGTTTCTTAAATGAATGCTCCATTATTTTTGCATTTTTTTGCAGTTTAAAAATCTGGTTCCTTTTATATTTGAATCATCTTATTTAGCTGTAAAGAAGAGTAATTGAAGGAACAATATTTAGAAATAAGTCAGCATTTTGAAGTCTTGGATTGTTTGAGTTTCACTTCTGTGGTCATGAGGAAATCATGCTCTTTTGTAAATTCTACAAATAATGAAAGATAAACTATTTTATACAGCTCATGATACTTTTTTTTTTTAATTCAATAAGACCAAACTTGACCCAGAATTATTTCTAGGCTGTTCTACTCTTGACCCAAAATTATTTCTACCTTGTGAATATATCCATTTTCATGATATCTTTGAAAGTGACATTAATTTTACTTATAATTAAGTATAATAAGTATAATATCATTATACTTATAATTTTAATAACAGTCTTAATCTTTTGGGGGGGTGTGAGGACTACCAGGAATTGAACTCAGGGGCACAAAAACACTGAGTCACATTCCCAACCCTTTTTTGTATTTTATTTGGAGACAGGATCTCAATCTCACTAAATTTCTTAAGCCCTCGCTAAATTGCTAAGGCTGGCTTTGAATTTGGGATCCTCCTGCCTCAGCCTCCTGAGCCACTGAGATCACAGGCATGTGCCAGGCAGGGATCTTTATCTTGAACAGACTAGTCACATACCTTCTAGCTAGTGAGTTGCATATCAAAAACTATCCCACTGTTGTCCCGTGGATAACTTTGAGAGCTGGACCTCTGTTGTGCACTATGAAATTTAGCAGTAGGAGCATCACACAAACGCTCTGTGGCCTGTTTCAGCCACCGTGCAGGGCATTTCTTCCTTTAATATTGATTGCTTTAGGTTTAGTACAAGCCTGCACCCAGAAACTGGACACAAACACACCCTTTGTTTCACAGACCTTTCCCACTGAAGCAGACAGGATAGCAGAGAAGCCTCGTGGTTGCGGAAACGCAAATGCTGCTAGTCACAATTGATTGAATTCCTTGTCATCTGGCCACATGGTGGAGTATTAAGCATGGAACTGTGGCTAATGGACTATAATAATGTTCCTCACCACAAAAATCTCATTTCTACCAAAACATTTGGAAAGACCCTCAGTATTCATTTGAATGCAACTTAGCTTTTCTTATGAAAACAACAACAACAACAAAAAAACCAAAACAAATTCAACAGCTACTACAAATATAATAAGTTTTCTACAATCCTAGGTGGTTATGGGATATAATGAGAAATGGTCAAGGAAATTCCCCTCTGTGATTTTTTTGGGGTGTGTCCCTTTATGACAGTTCTGATTTCATCATTCATTTCTCTTTTCCAGTTGATTTTATATACAGGTTTGAAAGAGTCCTTTATAGATTATGGAGCCCACTTTCCCTTTCTTGACAGAGCTATACAAAACCATCTGAGGCTGGATGGGGTGGCGCACTCCTGTAATCCCAGCAATTTAGAAGGCTGGGGCAGGAGGATTGCAAGTTCAAAGCCAGCCTCAACAACTTAGTGAGGCTCTAAGCAACTCAGTGAGACCCTGTTTCTAATAAAATACAAAAATGAGCTGGGGATGTGGCTCAGTGGTTAAGCACTTCTAGGTTCAATCCCCAGTACCAAAAAAGAAAAAATACACATCTGAGACAAATGATTGTTTACATTTTAATATACTCAAATGAAGGAGATTGTTTAAATTTCTCCAAGAATATATTTCAACTTCTGACAAGCCATATAGCCAGAGAATTCTAATTTTAATCTCATTAAAATTTTAACTCATCTTCTCCTTTTATGTAACTGTACATTTTACAGCTGTCACTGATTTAGTTTATTCTTTATTGTGTCACTTATCCCCCATGGTCTTTGTTCCATAGAAAGATGGCAAGGCATCATGGAAAACAAAAAAAGAACACTCAACTTCACATCAGAAGATTCTTTGCCATCAGTTAGTCATTTTATTTTGCCTAAGTTATTATCTGTCGCCCCTTTAATGTTTTGTGTGCTGTGGGGTGAGACTAGGTAACCTCTGTTCTCTTCCAATTTTTAATTTTTGTTTCTGTGACTATGAAATTCATTTCTTTGGCAAAAATATGTGACTACATACTGAAAGTATATTTGCTTTAATTTGTTATTTTCAAAATGTTTCATGAGTGAGTTATCACTTTGAAAACCTTAAGCAGTCACAATCTCGTTCTAGAAGTTTCTTAAATGTGCCCTTGTTGAGAACTTTCAGTCCTAAAAAAAATTTTCAAGTGAAAAGATGGTCAGCATTATTTCTGTTCAACAGGAGTATATTAAACAGTGACTTATTAACACTTGATTCTGAACCAAACAATGCAAAGAGGCGATTTTAGAATAGCTGTGATCCTCCATCTTAAAAGAACCAGGGAAGTTATTCGGTGTATGTCTTGATGACTGATAAACAGTTGGCTGGCCTGTGTTACGCTGAGGGAAATCTCATCTTTCACTTAGTTCCACCAAATATTATGGGAGAAGAACAGAATGTCTCGGTCCTCATTAGCCAAGCCTTAGAGTTGTTTTGTCAAAGTGATGCTGTCCCCCCACCTACTCTGACATGGTTAAAAGATGGCCGCCCTTTGCTGAAGAAACCGGGCCTCGGTATCTCTGAAAATGGAAGTGTGTTAAAGGTAAGGCTGCAAATTCCTTCCATCATATATTACTCCTCAGCTCATGGTGCTGGTGTTAGTCCTGTTAAGCTTGCCTGTCTTTTACATGTGTTCTTATTTCATCTTATAAAATTCTAGAAATACTTCTCAGTGAGGTTGGCAATATTTTCAAATTTTATGCTTAATGAGATTTAAATACTTAATTATCTTTCCATACTTGGTAGACAGAAGCCATCTCAAAACATGCTTCTAGGAAAACATATGGGAATATTGTAAGGACTGTCTCATGTTCAGTCATTCAACCAATCAGCCAACACCCATTCTGGGTGCTCTGGATATGGATGCAAACAATAGAACTCAATTTAATATCATTGATATCTTAATAATTTCACATAAATCTATGAAAAATCAACTAAAAGTTCAGTTCAAAAATGCAATGACTACAATGAGTCTCAGTCGAGTACCAAATGGATGATACATTTAGAATTTTTGGGGAGGGACAGTAAAAGATGATACTCTGGTTGCCCAGAAGAGTCTTTGAAGACTGCCTAATTTTTAAGGATAAATAGAACAAGACTCTTAATTAAGGAAAGCGAGCACATTAATTGAATGATACTAAGAATTTTACCAAGTGAATATAGGGAAATAATGTTGAAAAGGTTGATTTGAGTGAAATAAGAGCTGCCGCTGAAAGCTAGCCTGACTCATTAGAATTTAAGGGGCCAAAAAGTCTGAATATTCGTAACCCCACTGAATGCTTATATGATACTTCCAATGACCCAGCCAAGAATTCAAAGGATAACCAAGTAATCTGGTCCTTACCAAGAGGCAGAACTTTGATTTGAACACAGGGAGTACAGCTACAAACTACATACAGCCTCTTGGTGGAGGGAGCTCAATCGTTACTGGTAAACAGTCTGGAAAAAGCGTGTTTTGAAGGACAGCCACATGGGTAAGAGGGCAGGAGCACAAAGGTGAAGGCTAGAGGGAAAGGAAGGAGACCTTGGGAATTAGGATCCTGTAATAATGGAGTAGGTGAGAAAGCCCAGAGTGAGAAAGCCCAGACCAGAATCACTGATGAATGAAGGAGGGATAAGCCAATGGGCTACAGGGCAGCAAGGAAAGAAGAAGAAAAAGCACTACTCCTGCCTGGAGGCAGAGCCCAGCATCCTAGACAGCAGGTAGTAAAATCCTCAAGCCTTAGCTCTGGCTGAATGACAGGGAGACAACTGTTTGAATGCCAATCTGAGTGAATAGAGAAGTTGTATTGATCTCCACCACCACGGAGCTGGGCCAGACACCTGGGGTGTGCAGGTTCCATTGAGAGGCATGGGGAGGAGCCTAGAATGAAAACTTGGACAGAAGCCAAGCATAGTGGGTCAGCAGAGACCATCTTACCTGTGCACCACCCAGTACTACTCTTGCACACCTTGACCTAGGTACGGTGGTAGAATCCGACCATTTATTTAGTATGGTATACACTAGGTGCTCAAAAATGTTTAACCCCTCCTCTCTGTTCTACTCATCTTCCACCCCCAAACCCCATGGGGAAAAGACATATGTAATAAGGCAATAATAAGAGTATTAACTTACTGACCATTGTTCAGAAAGTTAAGGATTGTGTATTTTAAAACCCTGTGTTTATCAGAAATTGTGGTTTTTTTTTTTTTTAAATTTTGGTGTTTTTATCTAAATTGTATTTAACAAGCCTTTCTAGACTTTCAACATAAATCAGCAGAAACCAAGTCAGAATTTTAGGACTCTATAACTTAATAAAATCTGTTGAATCTGGGGGAGGGGAGTTTAGTTGTTCATTTTATGTTTCTCTCACCTTTTTATTGCTTGAACATCTTCAGAATAAAAATTAAAAATAAGAGACCACAAGGAGCCAGTAACAGGAAACCCCCAACTGTGAAACAGCACGTGTGATTTCACAGAGTGGTTTTGTTTTTAGATTGAAGATGCTCAGGTTCAAGACACGGGTCGTTACACTTGCGAAGCAACAAATGTCGCTGGAAAAACTGAGAAAAACTATAATGTCAATATTTGGGGTAAGTACAATCAGCCCCTGTCAAGCTAATGACACGTCTGGAAATTTAATGTTTTTATTCACTGTGTCAGTTCTTAAAGTGACACATTCATCCCTGTAACTACACTCGATTATAATACAAAGATGGGTAATCACCAGGGCACTTAGAGACACTGAGCCGTCTTGAGTATCAGCTTAAAGAACTAACTTGGGAGCCACAGTAGATGGATGCCCTGGGCCTCATGGTATCAGTCGTGACTTTGCTGTAGCTGAGCTCTTCTCTCCTGCCCAGTGTGTCCTTTATCTTCCACAAGCAGAGCCTTGTGATGTGTGGGCCTCCTCTAGGCACTGGTGGTGGGTTGGCCAAGTGAAGATGAATCAAAAGGCCAAGTGATGTATGGGAACTATACATTTGAGAGGGGAGATAACATGGGTGCCCATGTAGAAGAAGATAGGGTTACTGTGTTAGTTAAGAAAAGCTGTTCTCACCAGACACCAAGACGTAGTGGTGCACACCTGTAATCCCAGTGGCTCAGGAGGCTGAGACAGGAGGATTATACATTCAAAGCCAGCCTCAGCAAAAATCGAGGTTCTAAGCATCTCAGTGAGACCCTGTCTCTAAATAAAATACAAAAAAAATAGGGCTGGAGATGTGGCTCAGTGGTTAAGTGCCCCTGAGTTCAATCCCTGGTACCAAAAAAAAAAGAGAGAGAAAAGCAAAAAGAAAAGAAAGGCTGTCTTCACTTCAAATTTTAGTGTGTTTTACTAGTTAAGGAAGTTCTTATGAATAATCATGACTTTTGCCTTGGCTGTGGCTGTCTGCTGATTGTTCAATACTGCTCCCATTTCCAGCATCATCACTTTTATTTTAAATACTGCTTTAAATTCATTTATGATCTCTTAAACCCTCTGGATTTTGACTGTTTTTTTTAACTTTTAAATTGGTGAAGCCATGATCTAGAATTTATCTTGAGGTTCAGTCCATAGACTGATGGCAGGACTTGGTATGAAGACAAAGTAAAAAATGAATACAGTACCAAATTGTTGGACAGAAGATTGATGGGTTCACAGAGGTGAGATAAAGAGAAATGAATTGGTGGCAAGAGCCTTAAAGCAATAGAGGCTCTTACATGGGGTAGTTGAATAATATAATGACTCTATGCTGTGGGTTGAGGAGCGTTCTCCCACTCCTCACCTCCCTGGAGCTGGGAAGAACCAGCATCAACCTCCTAATCATTCCACAGCCAAAGAAGTGTCCTAGGGAAAGCTCATCAGCAGCTGCAGACTATAGCTTCTGAGAGAAGCCTGAGCAGTCAGGATTCTCTTTGAAGGTTCCAGAAGATGCCAGAGATGAGTAAGTGAGGCAGGCCAGGCAGTCTAGAATAGACTACTTAAATGAAGCCCCTCGCCTCTGTTCTTTACTGTGTGTTATATGCCAGATGTTTTCTGATTTTGTTCAGCACCTGAGATATCAAAGTTGGCTGTGTACCAATGACCGGGTTAAATTTTAAACTTGATCCATGCCTTAGCTTTTTGATGCAAGGTATCTAAATATTTAAAATAGATTTTCTTCTTTTTATGCCATTCTGAATATTTTGATAATTAAATTTTATCTGTAAAAAGAAGAAAGTCTGCTGTTATATATTTATTCTACATCTTACAGGTGGCTTTAATATGGTTTACTATGTCAACCTCATGTGCTAATTATTTCCTTATGTAGATGGAAATTTTTCATGTTGATGTAAAGTGTTAGTGAAATACTATATAATATGAAAAGTGTACAAACAGTATTTTTTTTCCTTTCAGTACCACCAAATATCTATGGTTCTGATGAACTTTCCCAAATTACAGTCATTGAAGGGAATCTCATTAGTCTGTTGTGTGAATCAAGTGGAATTCCACCCCCAAATCTCATTTGGAAGAAGAAAGGTCGGTTTTCCTCCTGGAAATTTCTAAAATTAAATATAAATAAAAAATGAATAGTTTGTTTAACATGTCAATTTATAAACAAACTTTTCCAGCATTTGTATACTATTAGATAGCAACATTGATTTATATTAAGTTTTGATATTTCCACACTTCCTGAAAAATCTTCATTTTTAAGACTAACTGCTCCCCAGGCGGTGGGGGGGGGATCAGTTTTATGCAGTAACTGACTGCTTTTTAATAAAATGTATTATGGGCATCTATAATTATACAGAATTTATTTTTCAAAGAACTAAATTTTCTTCTTGAAAATAGATTTTTAAAATTATTTTCTAAGTCACACATTTCTACTGCATTTACAACAGTTTTGCAATGCGTATTAAGATTGAATTCTGCAGTTCAGCAGATTTTCAACTGAGTCATCAACAAATTCTTATTTGTGCCCAGTAGGTATCAGAAAGATCATCTAAAATTTTAATTCATTTAGTGGTTTTTGGGTTTTGGTGGTGCTGGGGATCGAACCCAGGGCTTTGTACGTGCTAGGCAAGCACTCTACCAACTGAGCTATTTCCCCAACCCCAAATTTTTAGTTCATTTATATTCCTCCTTCATTGTGCACACTAGGGCAGGGTTTTGTTTGTTTGTTTGTTTGTTTTTTACTGTGTTGTCTGCCTTGCAGGTACTAGCATTAGGAAGTAAATAAATAACTGTATACACTTGTCAGACTATGTACATAAAAGCCTTTATTTTTCCCCTCAGATCTGTCATTTGCTTTTCATGGCAGGCTCTCCAGTGCTGGCTGACTCTGTGGGGCGAGTGAGAATCTTATCTGGAGGCAGACAGTTACAGATCTCAATTGCTGAAAAGTCTGATGCAGGGCTCTATACGTGTGTGGCTTCCAATGTTGCTGGAACCACAAAGAAAGAATACAGTCTGCAAGTTTACAGTAAGTTGTTGATTAGCCAGGCTTTGGGCACAATCTTCTTTTAAAGCTTTCCATTCTTTCTTTGCATTCACTTCTTCATATATTTAACATTCATTCAAAGTGGTACGGTTATGTATGCCTTGTGACCCACCAATTTAAATATAGCTGTCTCCTCTGCCTCTGCTCACCAACCAGTGAAAGACTGTTTCCTGGATGGAGATGGAATAGTGGGCAAGTAAGGGGCAAGAGTGGGAATTATGCTCTTGGGTATATTTACAGTACATGCAAGTATTGTATTTTTAAAGAATGAGATGTGATTTTGGAATTCTGTAAAATATTTACATCATCTCATTTAATCTCTACCTGAGCTGTGATAGAAGACATAACTCTTGCCTTCATTTTGTGTCTGTGGAGATTTAAACCCAGAGACTTCTGAGACTGACCAAAGTCCCATGGGTTATGTGTGGAACAACTATCACTAGGACATAGGATTACAGGCACTGGCCCACTTTTCTTTCCATGTACTTATGTATGAGAGTTGGTCTAATTTTTGTTCTTAGAATCGGTATCAATTGGGGTAATTTAGATGTAAAGCAACGGAATAACTGGCTATCCGTGGTTCGGACAAGTGGAGGTTTACTTTCTCACATAGTGAGAAGTCTAAGGTTGGCCCTTAGTCACTGAAGGTAGTCAGCAGGATCCTCCTGGTCCTTCCTTTGTGGTTTTAAGATGGTTTCTGTGGTTGTAGTATCAAGCCCACATTGAAGGCAAAAGGGAAAGGAGTGGTATCTTTCTTATATCAGGGTAGCAAAGACTCCCCCAGGCCCCTAGCAGACCTCCATCTGGATATTCTAGACCTGAATTGACTCATGTAGCCACATCAGTTTTGGAAGAGTGACAGTCTCAGCTTTTCGAATGGAAGAAAGGAGTTGGTAACAGATATTGGGTCGAATCCTAGACTGCCATATCAACTTAAAAATTAGTACCAGGAAGACCACAGTAGAGCTCCAGTAATAAGTTCAAATATCTGTAGAATTTCCTCAATGACAGGACAAACAGCGCTCTTTTCTTACTTTATTTTAGATACCTTGTGAACATTACAGAAGAATTCTGCCTCTCAGTATAATAGTACCATGTCTATTAATCCTGAGCCTATTTTTGATAGTTAATATCTTGATGTAAAAAGTGTATTTAACTTTGATTGATGAAAATTCCCTATGTAAGACCTGAGCCAAACATTTCCTATCTTGTTTTCTCTTTTTTCCTCCAGTTCGACCAACCATAACTGACAGTGGAAGCCACCCTACCGAAGTGATTGTGACTCGAGGGAAGAGTGTTTCCTTAGAGTGTGAAGTGCAGGGTGTTCCTCAGCCAACTGTGGCCTGGATGAAGGATGGCCGCCCCTTGGCCAAGGGAAGGGGAGTAGAAATATTGCAAGGAGGTCGCATCTTTCAGCTGAAGAATGCTCATGTATCTGACACGGGCCGCTACGTGTGTGTTGGTGTGAATATAGCAGGAATGACGGACAGAAAATATGACTTAAGTGTTCATGGTAAGTAGAAAGTGGTTCATCAGGTCTATTCCCTGGCTGGTGTGATCCAGCCTCCTGGGTGGGAGACCAGGGCTTGTATGTTGAAAGTCTTACAGTCTCTCCTTTTCTACATGCACCCCACTTCCTGAGATCAGTCTTACCTTGTGTTCTATGCCTGATCTCGTGTTACTTACTCTGCTGAAATAACCACATATTGGGTAATTCTTTTAGGAAAGCACATAGTAAAGTGGAAAATTATCTTCTACAAGTGCTTTTGGTTCAGTGCCATCCCAAGTAAGATCCCTTAATTGTGCTTTCCACATGGGCTGTCTCAATGAGGCATATAAACACGGGTTCCTTGGAGCATACTGATTCATGACCAATTGGGCATGAGTGGTGTGGATGTCAATTATAAGATACTAATTAATGAGCCATTAGTTTCAGTAGGAATAGACCAAACATGCACAAGCTCAGTGACAACCATTTGGATACACATAATTTGAAGCTTATTTTTTTTAGATCTATAGAAATAGTGGTAAATTTCGTAGACACAAGTCTTATAACTTGAGACATACTCAAGGCTCAGTATTAATATCTTGTACTTTTCAATCAAAGGAATCAGAATGTAAAAGAGAAATGAGTTAATCTTAAATAAATCTTTTTTGTTAGATTAATTTTTTTTTCTTTGCCTTTCAGTTCCTCCAAGCATCATAGGAAACCATGGGACACCTGAAAATATCAGTGTGGTCGAAAAGAACTCCGTGTCCCTGACGTGTGAGGCTTCAGGAATTCCGCTGCCTTCAATAACTTGGCTTAAAGACGGGTGGCCCGTCAGCCTCGGCAGTTCCGTGAGGATTCTCTCAGGTAGTAGAAATTCTGGTAGCCTGATTATCTGTTAAGCTTCACCTGGCTGCAGTTTCTACTTAGGTTTCCTTTTCAGTGTTTCTGTTATTTTCTTTTTCTTTTTAAATTATTTTTCTTTTTAATCTAGCTGCTTCTTACAATATCTCCTAATCATACTAAGAAGAATAGTTAAAAGGACATAGGAGGCTGTATCAGAGCCATTTAAAATTTTTCTTAGTGCTCAAACCACAGGGATATCAAAGCATCCTTGCTGTAATGATTACCAGCAAATATGAAAATTGAAAAATAGAAAGTGGCAAAGTCACATTCAGTGACTCCGGTGACTCATGTTATATAATATACCCCTGGAACCAAGTTGCAACTTCTGTGTGGCTATCTGAATGATGTTTGTATTTCTAGGATGGGAGAGTTTTCTGTGAGCTAAGACTTTATTATTATTTTGACTTCTTCTGCATATAATTATTCAGGAAAGCCTGCAAGGCTTATCCTCTATGCATCAATCTAAGCTTGGAGAGAGGTTTCTTGAGGCAAGCCACAGAATCTATGCTTGACCTTTTTATATAATGGCTTGGATGCAGAAAAAGAAGATAATTCTGCCAAGTTTGTGTTTCATAAAAAACTTAGATACGTAGAAAAATTCCTAATATGTTGAATGGAGGCATCCAAATTCAGACACACCTTATGCTGGAACATTTTATTTAAACCCAACAAGATGAGGGTTAAATAAACTCCTGCCCTGACATTCAAAAACAGTTGTGAAAATTATGGTGAGATACAGCTTTAGAATTATTTTTTGTTAGTGCATTTTTAGCTTTAGAGTCCTTAAAAAATATTCAAATTGTCTTAGTTATTCAGTATGAATTAACAGTATAATATGGTTACCAAGAAAACAAGTGCAAATTTTGCCATTTTAATATATTTGTTTTTTTCCTTAATAAGGAATGTAAGAATAATTTTTCTGTAGACTTAGCAGAGCTTATCAGAAAGACCAGGAGAAGGATCTACTGACAATATTTTAGAAGGGTAACCATGATGGTAATTGATTACAAAATGATTACTATGTCTCATTTTATCAATTCTAGAAAAATAAACCATCTGATGTATTTGATACCCCAGTAAAAAATCCAACTTAAATATTTGAAAAACCAAGATGTAAAGGGGAGTATATGGATCTGTCTAGTTCCAGAGGTTAAAAGTAATGTCAAGATCTGGAAGATCCTAGAAACAGATTTAAGTCTGACTATAAACAATCTAAAAAATAATATTTAGCTGGTTTAAATTCAAGATAAGCTATCCCCAGTGGTAGTAAGCTCCCTGCCCTAACTATTCAAATGAAGTTCAAATTTTCACCATAGAAGACGTTGTTCGTAGTGTTGGAATTAGGTCTGGATAGCGTAAGGCCCCTCCCTTTCTTTCTCATCTGTCTGTAAATGATGGAAACTTGGTGAGGAATCTTCATTGTTGTTAACCACATTTTTTTTGGCCCGTAGTACTTCCTCTATTTATGATCTCTGGCAACTTAACTTTGTTAACTTTAGTTTCATCACTTGTAAAGTGTAAATATTAATAGTTCTTATATCTTAGGTTTTTTTTATAAAGATGAAGTGAGTTGGTGTATATAAAGCAGCTAACACAGTGCTTGCTTCTGTGGTTTGAGTCCAGTGCCTTTTGATTGTTATTGCCAAGGACAGCCTGGTAAAAGGTCTGTAGTCTCCTTGTCCTGAGAAACTTCCTGTAATCTTACTATGATGCTTCCATTTCATAGGACTCCTAGTCTCTGCTGACCTTGGGAAGCACATAGCAATGGCAAAGATTTTACTAAAATTGGGTTATCAAAATTCAGAACATGTTGTCTCTGTATCTTAAAATCATCCTCATATTTTTTTAATGTTTTAATTGCCGAGAAAGTAGAAACATATTAAATAGGATAACTACATCAGAGCTCCTAGAAATAAAAATGGCAACATAAAGTTATGTCCTCTGACTCATTATAAATTAACAGGAGTGGTGTTTGGGCTGTATTTTGTTTTGTTTTGCTTGACTAGCAGCTGGAGAGCCCTGAGCAAACACATAAAAGTATTTCACCTTGTGATGCTGCCAAAAGAGTCATTCAGTTTTACAATCTGAATGTGCGTCTTGTGCAATTGATGAATGAGAATCAGATGAGTGACATGTGACTTGCTTGGTCCCAGTCTGCTGCACACTTCTATTTCATTAAAATCGGTCCTAAACCTCTAAGTCCAGCTTTTCTAAAAGCAGTCCTTGGGGAAGGCCCTATCATTGTTATCAAGTTATCTGCAGATAGCTTCTATAAAAATTTAATAGGTGCAAGAAACATCTTCATATAATTACAACTTACTGTCAGGCTTATTTTTGTTTTTCACTGGATTAAGTGAGAGGTCCACAAAACAAAGAAAAAAGAAAGGTCATAAGACTTGTGAAGTTGAGGTTTATACAGTCAGCAATGACTCATAAAAATTGTATTGCTTCAATATCTCTCAACTGGAGCCAAGATATGGCCTCACTAATCTAAAGTAACAGTGAGGATGTGAATCCTTTTTTCATTGATATATGTTTTTATTAAAAAAAACATGTTTACATAATTTCTTTGAGAAATTTAAGCCAGGTACAGTGGTACACACCTGTAATCCCAGCAACTCAGGAGGCTGAGGCAGGAGGATCACAATTTCAAACACAACTTAGTGAGGCCCTAAAGCAACTTTAGGGAGACCCTGTCTCAGAATAAATATGAAAAGCACTGTGGATGTGACTCAGTGGTTAAGCACTCCTGGGTTCAATCTCTAGTACCACAAAAAAAAAAAAAGAAGAAGAAGAAAGAAAGAAAAGGAAATTTAAGACTGAATTCAGATAATCGGCTTTCTATAAACAGAGTACTACTACCCTACTTAGGGTTGAGGGTGGGAAAATGGCTCATTGGAAAAGCTCAACATCAGCGAGTTGTGTTTCTATAAACTGAAAGCAGATGGAAACTGCTGAACCAGAGCCAGGTGAATATTTACATGAACATTTTTTATTTAACCATTATAATTTTTTCATCCCAATTCAGGGTACTAAGCAGAAAGTAATATACTAGCTAGGAAATTATTACAAGATCTAAGAAACAGCTTACTGTTTTTTCTTGGACTTTCTTCCCATGCTTTGCAGGACTCTCAATGTGTTTCATCTCCTTCATTGGCTCCTCCACCTTTGTCCTTAAGTGGGATTTCCCACCAGACTGTACCCTTCAGCATATGAGAGTCTTACTCTCAGTCTTCATGCATTTCTTGGATGAAGAATATTTCTGTGAACAAAATGCTACATAGAAGTTCACAGTATAAAAACTGAAGCAGCATTGTAGCAGTGTGTGAGGTGACACTTGGAAATAAATAATTCTAGATTTCCATGAAACTCAATTGAAAGCTGATAGTCCATCTTCATGGTTTTACCTGTCCCTTGTATATTGTTTTTTAATGTTTCAAGTTGTAGCTGGATGCAATACCTTTATTTTTTTTAATGTGGTGCTGAGGATCGAACCCAGTGCCTCACACGTGCTATATATTGTTGTCACCCAAATCTGGGTAGCTGAACTAGTCCTCTTTCTGAAATTCCCATTTTATGTGTTCTACAGCAAACTGAGACTCTTTTCCTAAATATTCCTGTCCTGGCTGTCTTTTTAATGCACAAATCAAATCCTGACCTTGTTTTGTAGTATGTACATCCATACCCTTTACCGAGCACAATAAAGTCTAAATTCTTTAGCATAGCATTCAAGGGCCCACAGAATCTGGCCAAAGTCTATCTAATCCTCATGTTACCATTTTCTCCACCTGTTCTGCTTCCAATACCAGTATCACCTCCTTTACATCCTCACTCATGCTCCACTTACAAAGGCATCTCTCAAGTCACCTGTTAAAATCACTTACTTTTTAAGAGTATATTCAAACATCACTTTCTCTGTTAAATGCCCTTTCTGGATTGTGGTCACCTAGCATTATATTTGCAGCTATGTCATCTGGTGGTTTGCTCCTCTAGGAGGCAGGATGCTTCGGCTGATGCAGACCAGACTAGAAGATGCTGGCCAGTATACTTGTGTTGTAAGGAATGCAGCTGGTGAAGAAAGAAAAATCTTTGTACTTCAAATATTAGGTACTTGTGAAATTTTCAGTATCTAGGAAAAAAACTAATTGACTTAACTACATTTTGGAAGCAGAGTTAAAATTTATTTACAGCTTGATCTCAAACCTATGTGTCCCTTGACCCCTGGACTATGACTTTTGGCAAGAATCCAATGTTAGGATTGTTTGGAGACCATCAGTCTGACAAAAACGGCTAAATGTCCATGTCTTGTCCGTTCACAATAGTTCCACCACATTCTGAGACATTGAGTGGCTTGTTTAATGTGAGTGATTATTAGAATTATAGTAGGACAAATCTAGGTCTTTATGCATTGATTTGTTGAAAAATTTTTATCCAAACTTTATTATTTACATTGCAGTAAAATTCAGTGTAATTGCTTTCATGACATAAACTTAATGATACACATTGAAACTAAAATTGATCAAAACAGTATTTTGAAATTGTAATGAAATATTGGATGAGAAATTGGAGATTAGTTTTGGAGTTTACAGCTTAGTAAACACAAATATCTATAAAAGAACAGGTCTCCTGTTAGAGTTGTAACCTATTTCTTTCTCTGTCGATTTTTTTAGAACCTCCTCATATTGTAGGTGAAAATACATTGGAAGATGTGAAAGTCAAAGAGAAGCAGAGTGTCACACTGACTTGTGAAGTGACAGGTAAGGGGTTCAGCGGTCGGACTTAAGCATTCTCCCAATTGGCTGATCCTCACTGCTTCATCACTTACCTGTATTAGCAGAGAAAAAGCCTAGCTACTATAACAGATGTTTGAAATTGAATTCTAGTTTAAGATAACAAGCAGAAATGAAGGACAAAACTGGAAACCTCTCAAATTGGGTAGAAATTCTTGAAAGAAAAAAAGAAAAAAGAAGGAAGGAAGGTGGGCCCTTGTCTTTTCATTCAATAAATTATTCTTTATTATTAACATCATTCTATTTCTACTTATATGTAGGTGTTTTCTACCTACCTCCTCTGATTTTATTTCTTTCCCTACATTTTTGCCTTCCTTTATTTTTCCTGTTTTCTAAATTCCATTTCAAAGAAATGGGCGTGGATTTGGGTGGAAGGATTGCTTTATTTGAAGGTGGGGATTAACCAAGAACAAAGTTGTCACATTTTGTTAACATGTTCACATATTTACCAGGAGAATAGAGAGTAGAAAAATAAAATAAAATAATTAGAAAAACAACTGGACTATCTTTACCATTCTGTTGACTTGTTGCATGTAATAAAAAAAAAAAAAAAAAAAAAAAGAATCTCTAAGAGGACTTTTTTAAGCCCATCTTTTTTATTGTAGATAGCCTTGCAGTTTTAAGGGAATAATGAGAATAGCCCATAACATTTTATGGAAAGGCAATGTTTTGAGGAAGTGTTAATGAGTTTCTTATCTCTTTGTTTATATGCTTGGTATGAGTAATAAATTCAAGCAAGCAAAGAAATTTATTTATTTTAAGAAAGGCAGATATAAAGAATGTGGCATACACTGTTATTACCCAACCTGTTATTTTTTCCTAGAAACATTGTGTTAATTAACAACTGTTGCATAGAGAATAGTTGCCCAAATTTTACAGCATTCTCTGCTCAAGGTTTCCAGCTTCAATATATCTTTCTCATTGTCTTTGGTACATAATTTACTTTTATGGTTTTAAATTTTCAAAAACAAAATTTGAACAATTTTAAATTCAATATTTCTTCATGGAGATGGGCTCAAGGAGCTGATATAATAAAATATTTTTTTATTTCCTTTATGCTCTGTAAACATTAAAAGCAGAATTAATACGTATATCTAAGAATCCTCATAACTCAAAACAAGTTGAAATACGTATGATTTTACTTTTCCACAGTTTTTGCTCAAAATATGAAATATTTTTAATTTATATAAAGTATTCATGAGTAATATTTTAATAAAAATGCATGATCCATTCTTTCTAAAGTATAACTTCTGTGAAAATAAAAGAATTAAAGCATATTAGTTTAAATACAAATATCAATTTAGAATCATATTGCTTATAGATGAAAGCTAACCTACATGTGAAAATGATTTCAAATCTGTGAATAGTTGTAGTCAGAGCATTATAATTTTTAATTAATTATATAATATTTAATTAATTATTTTATTTAATTATATTATTAAAAAGGTTAGTTTGCAGGGCTGGAGATATAGCTCAGTATGTAGAGTGCTTGCCTCCCAGGCACAAGGCCCTGGGTTTGGTCCCCAGCATCCCCCCAAAAAAGTCAAAAAGGTTAGTTTGCAAATTTATTTAGAATGAATGGTTCCTGCATTGTTTTAGAAGTGGAATATGTAAGAAAGCCTATGAGTGGAAAGGCCTGTCATCATTTGTAAGCGTGTGATTAGACAACTTTCAAAACTGGCTCTTTCTTTCAGGAAATCCAGTGCCAGAGATCACATGGCACAAAGACGGACAGCTTCTCCAAGAGGATGAGGCCCATCACATCATGTCTGGTGGCCGTTTTCTGCAAATTACTAAAGCCCAGGTGTCACACACTGGAAGATACACATGTTTGGCTTCTAACACAGCTGGTGACAAGAGCAAAACTTTTAGTCTTAATGTGTTTGGTAAGTATAATCTTTGCCTCCGATCTTAAAGAATCAGAAGTAACTACAGGCTGAAATCTCTTCTCCCACTGCTTACTTACCATTTCCATTATAGAATTCCATTGTGTAAAGAACACCAATGATCATGCACATCTACTGTTTTTCCTTAATAATTCATAAATTCTTTCATCAGAACAGAATGCCTACTCCAGAGAGAGAGCTAAAGCTGCTTTCTCTGGACTCCGCTGGGGCTGGACCCCGGCAGCCTACTGTGTGCAAGGGGGTAATTATGAACAAGATAGATAGTGGTAAAGAATAAAGTTATGCTTGTCAAACAAAAGCAGCTAAGCAATGAACCTGTCTCAACCTCCAAAACTCTGTCCTTTGTTTGTTGGGATTCTGTCATTGTTGGAAATTCTCCACATGATGATCTTTGTGGCCTATATGGGATGAAATAACTGTATATTGGTACATTTTGGTTCCTGAAGCATCGATATTTTGCTTATGTCTCAGGAAAGACATATAAGTAGATTCTTATTTTATGCTCATTTTTTGAAATCTAAAATGTACCACCTAAATGTGTTATATTTGACTAGTATCGTCAAAACTTTCTACTAATATATGAATATACAAATTTTTATAGTTATTTGTTTTTGTAGTTAATATCTACACTATTTTGGAAGTATATATATACTCCATACATAGGAACCTTTCATATAGAATACAACCTTGTATAATATCATATACCAAAATACAGAGATAACTTGCTTAGAAATTGTGATTGATATTTATCTCCTAATAGACCTAAAATCTCTGCGTATCCAGTCAGTACATAAAAGGCAAATGCCCAGCCTTGTATTGCCTCCTCTTCTATAGCTCATCATCTTTCTTAGAACTTTTAAGTTCTGTGCCTTATTCATCCCTCAATGGATGCTCATCCCAGTCATGACCCATCTCCAAATCTTGTCCACTGTCCTCCCTAAGCACCTGATTTAAAACTCTTTTCAGCTGCTGACTAAAGTTGAAATTTGATTCTTCCCAGAGACATGAGCTCCTTTGAGCCCATCTCTATGAAGAATTCTTATTCTGGGTATCCAAATTCTTGCCAACTCCTTATACCACCTTTCCACAAACCCAACTCTTCTCTGATTTCTAACCCATTTCCTGGTCACTCTCCCTCATCCAGTGAAGCCTGAATTATGGGAATCAGAGTCTTCTTCCATCCATTTAGTGAGTGTGACTACTTGAGTGTGTATGGTTGCAACCCACAGAGCCATAAACCCAGTGCCTTTGGTCTTTCTTTTTCCAAAAGAGGAGTTATCCTTCTTGTTCACATTTACTGTGTGCACTTAGCTATTGATCCTCTGTCTTTCCACCTTCTTTGGTAAGTCGCTCATTCCCACTGCCTGTCGTAATGTGCAGCTTTACCTTCTACTCTTTCTTCCATTTCCACACGCTCGTGTGTGCTGTCTGTCCCACCAAAAACAGTCTTCTGACCACTCCACTTCTGACACTGCTCCAGCAAGATCTACCTCATTACTGGGTCCAAGAAATACTTCTCAGTCTTGAACTTGACGTTTGTTCACGATTGATCCCTTTTTCCTTAGCAGTGTTCTTTGCTAGCCTCCCTCTCGCTTGATCTGTTGCTTCAACATTGGGATCCCTAGAAATCTGTCCTTGCTTCATAACTATTTTTAATTTACATAGTCACTTCAAGTAATTAAATTAATTGTTATCTCCTGTAGACTGGTCACTTTTAAATTCCATATCTACAACCTAGATCTTTCTCACAAGTTTCAGATTCTGGTATAGAATTGCTTATTGGAATTTCTACCTGCAATATAGGCACTTAAAATTCAAGATATTCAGAATCAGAAAAAAAAATCACCTTCCCCTCTTATGGGAGCAAATCGTTCAGTGTTTTTCGTTGTAAGTTCTTTTGCTGCATTTCAACTAGCTTCCCAAGCAAGAAATTGAAAGTTGTCCTTGGCTTCAATTTTTATTAGTCTCCAGATTCTATCATCAAGTCCTGCCAATTAATGTCCTGATGTTGCTCTAGTTGGTCCCTCCTCTTTACACTCTTTCAGAGCTTTAAGTCACCCTCTCACCTCTCTTCATCTGATGAAGCAAAGGCATCTATCTCTGTTATCCTGGCTTCCAATATTGAACCACTCTCCTGCTTGTCCACATTGTTTACTGCTACTCTGCTCCAGTATGCTCCTGGTGTCCTTTCTGTCACCAGCTAACTACCACGACTCTTTAAGACTCACTCTAAAACTTCTCCTCCAGGAGGCCTCCTCTGATCAGACTGCACACCACACCCCTCAACCTGGACCCCCATTTGCCTGGCACCAACATTTCCCTCATCATCCTGAGGGCTTTTATTATGTGGTCTTTTTCTTTGTGTCATCTCCTCCTTTACCCTGTGAGTTTTTTGAGGCATCTTGCTGCTTTTTGCATCAAACAAGAACAATAATTATATTTCTAACTGTTGCAAAACGGCATTCCATAAATAAGTGCAATGGCAATTTAGAAATGCAAAAATAGAGAAGTTTCCAAATACCTTTCTTTAATCAAAACTTTAATCTTTTTCAGTATCTCCTACAATTGCTGGTGTAGATAGTAACGGCAGTCCTGAAGATGTCATTGTCATCCTCAACAGCCCCACGTCCCTGGTCTGTGAAGCATATTCATATCCTCCAGCTACCATCACCTGGTTTAAGGACAGAGCTCCTTTAGAATCCAGCCGAAATATTCGTATTCTTCCAGGTAATTAATGAACCTCAGATGCTCAAGGTGCATCTGTGTCATCTACTGTAGAAAAGAATTGTCAATTAATTTTTATTAACGTGCCTGTGTTGTCGGTTGTGCTATGTTGTATTGATATTTTAATTTCTAATTTTTTCTTAGATTATAATGTATTTTATAATCTAAAGTACTGAAAATTACTGTCTGAAATATCAGAAAACTACCAAAAAAAAAGATAAATGGCATAACATAATTAATTGCTAAGCTGTATTGTAATGTGGAATGCCAGAAAGGGTAGAAATTCATTTCTTTATTGAATTGAACCTTCAAGCAAAGTTTATATTTAGATTATGAGAGTTTAATTATTCATATTTAATACCTGAAAATATGTATATACACACACACATGAAAATAGAAATAATTAAAAAGAACTTAAGGACTTCAAATCAGTATAATATAGTGATGCAGCCACATCAATGTTTAGCTATTGTGAATTGATCTTCTATAGACTATGGAACCAACCTAGGGGTCCCTCAATAGATGAATAGATAAAGAAAATGTGATATATATATATGCACAATAAAATAGTACTCAGCTTTAAAGAAGACTAAAAGTATGGCATTTGCTAGTAAATGGTTGGAGTTAGAGAATAGAATGCTAAGAGAAATAATCCAATCCCATAAAACCAAAGGCCAAATGTTTTCTCTAATATGTGGATGCTAATTCACAATAAGATGGAGGAGGGGGTACTAGGGAAGAATAGTGTTATGTTAGATTAGATAGAGGGAAGTGATAGGAGAGGAAGGGAGGGGATGCAGGGATAGGAAAGATAGTAGAATGAAACAGGCATTATTATTACTGTATGTATATATGTGACTACATGACCAATATAATTCTGCAACATGTACACTCAGAAAAATGAGAAATTATATTCCATCTATGTATATCAAAGTGCATAAATGCATTCTATTACCATATATAATAATTAAAACAAATTTTAAGAATTTTTAAAAAGAAATAATTAAAAGTAGAAGGACTGGCTTTAAGAAATTTACAGTTTTATGTAGAAAAGAGATAATAAGTGTGAAAAACAACTAATGATATGAATCTATTATTAATTATGGGCTATGAATAGTAAGGGGTATGAAAAACGGGATAGTGAAGTTTTGTAAAAATTCAAAAGAAGATATAGTTACCGTGGGCAGAAATGGCTACCGTGGGCCAACTTTATTGCTTAGTCAGAACATGAACCCAACTTCAGAGAAAGTTCTAGAATTTACTTAATTGGCAGGGAGTTGGGAGTTTTAGATCCATCTGGATGACTAGTGTGAGAAAGATAGGAAACAAGACCAGTCTGGCCATCTGCAAGCAGTAAGCAGCCTTCTCACCCTTTACTTGAAGGGAGACGTTGCATGCACTTGTGCTGGGAGAGAAGGGCAGCAGTAAGGTCGGCAGGAAGGTGGGAGCCATGTTCTGAATGCCTGGAATCGAAAGTTTGACTTGATCCTTTACATAGTTGAAAACCATTGAAGATTTTTAGGGAGGAAGGGGCCATAATAAAAATTGTACTTTAGCACCATTCGTCTCTAAGAAGAGGTCGGATAAATGACAGAAAGAAGATCAAGGCAGAAACCTATTTTTTGAGGAGAGTGAAATAAGGATTTAGCTTGAATGATGTCCAGAGGAATGGGAGTGTCAGAAAGGGCATGAGAGTCACCACTACAGAGGACCACTAGGGAACTTGGTGACTGTCCTTACCCACCATTCAGTGCCCATCTGCATTGCAGTTTGTTCTTAAATGTCTACCAGACAACTGGCTTGTTTAGGAAGAAATGTGTTAACAATAAAAACTAAAATCCTACATACTTTGCCACTGTGATGTCAGAAATTCTTTAACATTTCATGTTTTTTTGTTTTGTTTTGTTTTGTTTTGTTTTTTTTTTTTTTTTAGGAGGTAGAACTCTGCAGATCCTCAATGCACAGGAGGAAAATGCTGGAAGATACTCTTGCGTGGCCACTAATGAGGCCGGGGAAATGATAAAGCACTATGAAGTGAAGGTCTACAGTAAGTTCCAAAAGAACAGATTGATATCTTTCTAACTTTTCTAACTTTCTCAATTCTGTTTTTCATTATGGGTTCCTAATTATTTATACTGATCACTAATGACTCTTGTTTATCCAGCTTGCTTCATTAAGGATGGAAGTTGAACTAAGCATTGTGCCCATGACCTCAATTGCTTAAAGATGTGAAGAGCCCCCTCAATTAGCTCACTACCTTCTTGTTGAAGACCTTGTCTGTGACACTTCCTTAAATTTCTCTATTTTTCCTTCTGACCTACTCTCTGGGCTGAGTTATAGTAATTCCATGTGCAAAGCCTTTATTTAAGCGGACATGACTTAATTCATAGCCCAAGATGAGATCATCAGTGATTTGGGCCTATTGCAATGTACGTTGACCTATAAATACAAGGGAAAGCTAATACTGCCATTAATAGGATCCACATTTCAGGATTTTCTTCCTGTTTTTACAAAGAAAGTATTTTTCTGATGGTCATTTGTTCTTTGACTCGGTACCTAAATGAACAATAAAATGCATTTTATGGGGCGTGCTTGGACAGTGTCTGTGGACCTGGATCCAATGAAACTAACTGTTCTGTAAAGGACATTAGCCTCCTTGGCAGTTTTATAACAAAGGGAGAAGGATACTTTCCTTGGCATTTGGTATCTGAAAGCTACTACCGTTTGATAAAATGCTAACATAGGTGCTGAGTGAAAGGGCAGCATAGGAAATGCCTTTGTCATTCTCTTGGTTTGTTGGTAAGTGAGCCTCATCCTGATTTCTTAGTATTCTGTGTATTTATAAAAGTACCAACGTTTAATTCTTTCATATTCATTTCATGCAGTTCCTCCCATAATCAATAAAGGGGACCTTTTGGGACCAGGTCTTTCCCCTAAAGAAGTAAAGATCAAAGTAAACAACACCCTGACCTTGGAATGTGAAGCATATGCGATCCCCTCTGCCTCCCTCAGCTGGTACAAGGATGGACAGGCCAGTCACAACTATTTTTATTTGCTGATGATTTCTTAAAGAGTAAATAAGTCAATTTAAAAGGGGGTGGAGCATAAGCAACTCAGAGAATCATTGTGACCTTAAAACTAGAAAACCCCATTCTCCCAAAATCTAAAACTGCCAAGAACTAAAAAAAAAAAAAAAAAAAAAAAAAACAAAATTCCCTGAACCATGCTCAACAATGTTGGTATTATACCCTCACTGGAAAGCTTGCAGGATTGTTTTGTGTACATTTCAGTTGACTGAAAACCTGTCCCCAGCCCCACACTGGAGAAGTTCAGGAACGTGTTTCTGTTCTGTGGCTTCACAAAGTAAACTTTCTAGGGAAAAAATGCATATGTGGTGCTAAGTCAGGTTGGAATAATGGGTATAACGGGAATACAGAATGTATTGAGAACTTTCTCTAAACATCTTTAACTCTTATTAAAGGTAACATTTTTAATATTCCAAGATAAAGAAAACGTAGGCTAAAGGAACTGAGGAAGGACCCAATACAGTTACCTGGGGGCAATGAGAAGGATTACATAAAAAGCAGCTCATTCAGTTCTGTGCTCTCACTCTCGGGCCACACACCCTATTTACATTCATCCATGCATGTTATAAAGACATGTGCTGGTGTTCTTGGGCCAAAATAGACGTTTAGCTGCTGTTAACAATTCTTAATACAGATGTGAAATAGCTAAGCTGCTGTTTATTCTGTTTTACACATAATCAACCAAATGGTCAGTTAAATTACACTTGTACTTCAGGTCATAGTCATGATTTAAGATGCAGGAAAGATTTAGCTTTATTTTCTCAGATCCCAGATGAATTTTACAATACTGGCAGCTAGGGGAAAAAAATCATCTCATATAAGCAAGTTTCATCTGGAAGCCATTGCAAAAGGAAAACTATAGAACTCCCACCATGTTCTGTTTATAGTTTCTTTTCTGACTACAAACATACTCCATGGTATAATACCAATTCTATATAAGTTTACTTGGAAACAATTCCTTTCTCCTTCAAAGTGGTGTTAATATTTTTAAATTATTTCTTAAGCCTTCTCATCCCTTTTAGTTCCCACACCTATATGCTCATACACAAACACATATACACAGAAACATGGATAAAGACTAGAATTACAGTAGAAATAAAGTTTTTTAACGTCATTGTAAATAGTTAAATTACAATTTCAAATTCTGACTCTGGAATGATCAAATTATGATGCTTTAAACTGCTAAAGTTTTCATGACTTGGGATTTGTTCCCTACTATATGAATAAGAAGTACTGTTTCTACTTTATTTTCTATATCCTTTATTTTGTTATTTCTTCAGACAAGCAATGCTGCTTGTGAAGCATTGTTTTTGTTGTTGTTGGTTTGTTTTGGGGTACCAGGGATTAAATTCAGGGGCACCTGACCACTGAGCCACATCCCCAGCCCTATTTTTTGTATTTTATTTAGAGACAAGGTCTCACTGAGTTGCTTTGCATTTTGATTTTTGCTGAGGCTGGCTTTGAACTTGAGATCCTCCTGCCTCAGCCTCCTGAGCCACTAGGATTGCAGGTGTGCACCACTGTGCCCAGCTGAAGTATTGTTTTTGAAAGGAAAAAAAAAAACATGAGAAATATTTGCATTTGCAGTAGTAACCACAATAAATTTTGAAAGAATCTTTGACTTTTATTTATGCAGGCTCTAAAGTTTTTATTTTAACATAGAAAATTTAAACTATGCTTTTTATGTGTTATAAGGTTAATAATGATTCATTGCATCCCAAATTGTTTATTAAGCAAGTATTTTTTTTTCAGACATAGTTTTAGGTGCAGGGGATACTGCTTTAAAAGAAATAGATAAAAAATCTCTATATAAGTTTGAAGGAAGCAAAAACTAAACAAACGAGTAAAACACAGAATGTGTCAGCAAGGGTAGGTGTCATGGAGAAAACTCCGTCAAGGAGAAGATACCCAGTGTGGGAAGTGTTATCCTTTATTGAAATAGAAAAGGCCTCTGTGATAAGGTGGCCTTTGAGCAAATACCCAAAGACAATGAAGGGAGCAGACATAAGATTTCAGAGAAGAAATATTCCAAAGTAGAGTGTGTAGCCAGAACAAAGGCCCTGAGACATTTGGACTGCAGTGCAGTAACCAAACACAGAAGATGTGATCCAAAGAACAGCGAGGTGCCAGGTCTCCTGCCTCCTGTGCCAGTGTGCCCATGTCCTGTGAGAATGCCTAATGGGAAAGAGTGAACGCAGAATGACTGATATGATGAGACATGCTAGGGCAGACTTAAGGTTTCAAAAAGGTTACATTGGCTTCTGTAGTTGCAGGATAGAGAGTCCAGCTCTGAAGGTATTAGAGTGGTCCAGAAGATAGGTGGTGCTTGGGCCACAGTGGTAGCAGGATGTGGAGTGTGAAGGAAAGAAATGAGTCCAGGATTTTGAATGACATCATTAGGAGAGTGAGATTGGAGAGAAGAAGAAATGCAAAGATGTAGCTCTGGAGTACTCCCATGTTTGGAGGTTGAGGAGTAGGAAGTGTTGCATCTCAAAAGATGAGAGGGAGAAAGTATTTCAAAATGAAGATGGGTTGAGCTATGTCAAATACTGCTGAACAGGTAAAATAAAGACTTTGAATTGGCCAATAACTCTAACAATGTGGACATCACTGGTGACCTTGGCAAGTGTTTTGGGTCAAGTAGAGATGACAAAAATTTGATTGGATCAGATTCAAGAAAAGGTGAAGGGAAAGAAATTGGAGACGGCAAGTGAGCAAAACATTTTAAAATTAGTTGACTATAAAGGGCCATTGAAAATGGTAGGAATAGGTTGCCGCGAAAGAGAATTTTTTTCAATATTGAAACTCTTCAGAGGAATGAAATAAATCGGTGATGATGCAAGTGAGAGAGGACCCAGATAGTGGAGGAATGTCCTTGGAGGAGACCAGGGGAGTCCCAGAATGGACAGAGACTAGTCTTCATCAGAGTTACAGTTTTTCCAGTAGAGCGAAATAAAGGGAGAAGGGACAAGAGAGTTGAAGGGTTATAAAAAGAGTGATAATCGTGGTAGACCTTTTCTGGCTAAGAGGAGAGTGCAGATTTCGAATGAGCAGCAGTGAATGATTGCAAGGTTCTCCTAGGGGGTCAAAAATTATTGGAGCTGGGATACTTCCGGAAATGAATTAAAGTTAGGTGGTGGTAGTCAAAGAGTAAGAACTTGAAACTGATTTATTAAGTGATGAACTGCATGGTGTCTTAGAGGATTTATGAGAGTACCTAATGTTAACATTATTATAATTGGATCACAGCCGCTGAAATCAGATGATCATATTAATATTGCTACAAATGGACACACGCTTCAAATAAAAGAAGCTCAAATATCAGACACTGGAAGATACACTTGCGTAGCATCTAACCTAGCAGGTGAAGACGAGTTGGATTTTGATGTGAATATTCAAGGTAATACTAATGTTTATTGTATAAAGCTTAATTTACATTATCTGTCAAAACAATGCAATAGAGATTTGGCTTGGTTTATTTTAAATAGTTTTATTTCTGTTGATAGTAACATAAAATCATTATTGAAATTTTGAAATTAAGGGAGAAGGACATAATGTCATCTCTCAGAATGACTTCTGTTATTTTTGTCTTTCTTCTGCTATTTGTTTAAATGTATACTTCATTTACAGATTTGGATCACATAATACAGACCTCTCTATTACATTAACATTTATCTAACATTTTTTCATGACATTTTTAAAATGGCATTTACATGAAAGACAGAAAAGCAATAAAGAGCAAAACTCACACAGTTAGACTTTGAATTAGATGGTAATTACAGCCAAGTGGACAAGTTACCTAAATATTTTAGGCCCCCATTTCTCACTTCTAAAATGTATGCCTTGTAGAATTGCAGTGATTACCAAATGAGTATTCACTCATTTGTAAGCTGTCATTAAAATGATTGAGAAATGATGCCTGCTCTGATTCTGGTTGATATTGACATTCTGGAAATTACTACTCTATATGGGTTTGTTTTGTTTTCTGTGCTGGGAATGGAACTTAGGAACTTATGCATGCTAAACAAGCCCTCTACTACCGAGCTACACTCTAGCCTGGAACATGATTTTGAAGAACTCTGCCCGTTTTCATCAGTTTATCATCCAAATATTTATTTAACCAGATTCCCATTGTTGAACATTTGGGTTATTTCCATGTTTTCAGTAATCACAAATAACACTACATTGAATATCAGTATCCATACAACTTTTGCACATTTTTGATTTTTCATAAACTTCTAAAAGTGGAAATTTTAGATTAGATGTTATATATATTTTTTAATGCTTTTTATGTACAGGCAAATTGCCTTCAAGAAAGTTCAAACTTATTTCCAGAAAAGCATGAAAACATCCTGCTATGATCGTATTCCTTAGCCCTACTACTCCTAAGAGCGGGTCCCTTTGTTGTACAAGTGCCAGAGCTCTTTATAGGGAGAGCAGAGCACTAGAGTAGCCTTCTGAGCCTCATATTTCTTGTTCTTTCATATGTGAACCAACTCTGAGTTTCTCCACTTCTTTGTGTGGCTAAGTGCATTGGTAGGTGCCCAAGTACTTGAAAATATTTTTATGTTGCCTAACTTATTACATTTACAAATCACTCTGGTCAAAATACGGTCGAAATCTTTGCTTAATGAATTGACAAGTGACAGTTCACACGTAACCAAAACTTAATTCATTCCCTCCATAGTTCCTCCAAGTTTTCAGAAACTCTGGGAAATTGGAAATATGCTAGATACCGGCAGGAATGGTGAAGCCAAAGATGTGATCATCAATAATCCCATTTCCCTCTACTGTGAGACAAATGCTGCTCCTCCTCCTACACTGACCTGGTACAAAGATGGCCGTCCTCTGACCTCAGGTGATAGAGTATTGATTTTACCAGGTAGGTAAAGATTTCTATGAACAAAGTAAAGGTATAAGTCCATGCCAAATATGTCTCTTCTCTTTTACTAAGTAAATGAATTAGACTCTCTGTTCATGTAATTTAACTGACAGTCCCTTGAGTGCCACTGGTATGCATATACTTCAATCTAGGACAGTCTAGCCTGAGAATTTGACAATAGCATAGAACACTTTTGTAAATTTTTCAATCTACTACAGGATCATTCTACCAACTTACAAAAGTCCTTCGGCTTCTTCATGCCTCCTTTTCTCTATTAGTACATTGAGATAATGTTTGGTTTCTGTATATTACTAATCTAAATCTAGTGCATATTTGCAAATAGTTACTATTCAATTTATTAAATGCATTTATCATAAATAAATGGTTAAGAATAATTTCAAATATTTTAGTCATTACATGGTTTGTTGATGGAAAAGAGGTTAAGAGTGTTGAGGAATAATATTTTGAAGGCTTCTCAAAATATCAGGACATGTCAGAACTCATCACATCATACACTTAAGATCAGTGCACTAAATAAATATATGTGAATTTGACCTCAGTTAAGTAAAAGAATATCTTGAAAATTTTTTTTAAATGAAAGTAGACTAAATAGGTATGACAACTATACGTAATATGGGATCCTAAACTGCAAGTGGGTCTGCGGAAAAAATGGCTGTAAATTTATTGCAAATATTGCAATACTAATGAAATTTGAATATAGAATATGAATTCGAGAGTAGTGTTGTATTCATTTTAATCTTACTACTTTTGATTATTGTGCTAGTGTTATGTAAGGAACTACCCTTATTGTGAAATACAGATTATGATGCCTCCGGCTTACTCTCAAATGGTTTAGAAAAAGATAAAATGTATACAACAAAAAATAAAGCAGAGTATAAATAACTAGTGGGCATAGGTGAAAGTTTTTATATAATTATTGCAACTTTTATCCTAGTGTAAATTCTCAACATGATAAGTCTAAATACACACACAGCTAGCTATTCTTTCAATATTGTATGCATGATATTGCACATAATCATATGTAATAATAGTTCACTTTATACTTTCACATCCCCAAATATTACTTTCTCAAATGAATACTTGTAGGATACAATAAGCATCATTTAAAATATTCATATTTTATAAAAGCACAAGGTCGCTGTTTATTTCTCAGGAGATCTGATTCATATTTCAATATTGTATCACTTTTGATAATGTAGTATTTGTTAAGAAGATGGTTGGTATCTGAAATTAAAAGTGGATGATTGGTTGAAGTAGGAACATTAAAAGAAAATGCAAGGAAATCATTAGGTGTGAAAAATTAATCATATCTCTATTTATGAGCTGTGTTCACCCTGAGATTTAGAACAGTAAAACATACTATGGTGTTTTTAGGAGGGCGAGTGTTGCAGATTCCCCGGGCTAAAGTCGAAGATGCTGGGAGATACACATGCGTGGCTATGAATGAAGCTGGAGAAGATTCCCTGCAGTATGATGTCCGTGTACTCTGTGAGTTTGTTTTCTTTTGTCTCTTATGAATTCTTTCACTCAAAACAATTTTTCAGGAACTAATGTTTGCAAGATGTTACCCTAAGCACTCTGGAGACTATAAGATAATCAGAAACTGAGAGCTCGTCCAAGGAATGAATTGTCTTCTATACAAATTGAGAGTACATTAGTCAGTCCTCCTGGGATATCAAATAACAAAATGGCTTAAACAAAGAGAAAGGGAGAGAGAGAGAGAAATTATTCAGTCATGAATCTCAGAGCAGAGCTGTCATGTCTGGCTTCTGTGGTTTTAAAAAGATCAACAAGATTTGACCTTTCTTTTCTTCTTTTTTTTTTTTTTTTTGACTTTGTTTTCAGTGCAAAGAGCAGTTTATAAAGAAAGCCTGAAAAGGATAGAAGAGAGAAAACACTAAAATTCAAAATTGATTTGACATGAAATGCCTGCTGGTCTCCATGTGGCAGGCACTGTGCTAGGCACTGAGGAAACAGTAGAGCCAGCATCAGTAAAAATAATAACCATCAGTGTGGACATATTCATTCAATATAATGTTAAGATTCTGTTATGTACTTTGTGGCACTGGTTACTTTATTTACAGAATTTCAGTTTAATTGTTGGAGACCCAAATACCACAAGGCTGCATGTACATTAAACATGGCCATCTTCCCTGATGGCTAACCAAGATGGTATATTTTAACAGAGTGAAACAAAAAAAGGACTAAACTTTTAAAACAAAAGAATGATTATTCGCTTTGAAAATATTTATGTTTATAAAAGCAGCTGACACATATATTCCTAGTTCAATTAACATTTCAATTTTTGAAAAATTCTCTGAGTAATATGATTTTTCATACTGGCATGTAATTCTATGGTATTCTTTTTTAAATGAGAATGAATATGTTCGGAAATCTAGAACAAAACTTCTCAACTCTAGAGTGCCTAAGGATCACCTTGGAGAGCTTACTAAAAATGAATTCTTAGAGATGCCTATTGAGGAGGTCTGGTTGAGGCCCAAGAATTTGTATTTCTAACTAAGCTGCTGGTGATGCTAATGCTGATCCGACTCTTCTTGAAGCTGAAAAATAGACTTTGAACGGTCCAGATGTATCCCTTATAAGTAAGACCAAATATGAACATTTCAAATATACTTTAAAAGCTATAATTAATCTTAAATATTGATTTGTACAGATGCTTCTTATATGTATACTTGAAATCCCAGAAGGCATAGTGGGAGAAGCAAAGAGAAAAGCAAGACAAGATGTTTTGGGAAAGATCTCGAACTGAGCTAAGTGGGAATGATACTGTTAGAGGATTTAGCCCAGCATAGCTAAGACAGGAATGAGAGTAACCCAAACCCAAATACTATTGTCACCATCCACATTCCTTGAGGATTGTGGTTTCTCCTTCAAGATTTGCTTCTCTGTTATCATATCAAGCTTTGTTTTTAGTGCATTATAGTTACAATTATACTGTGGCTCATTTTGATGTTTTCATAAGTGCATATAACATAGTTTTCTCATTTCAATCACCAGTACTGTCCACCTCCTTTGCCACCTCACTCACCTGATCCCCTTCCTCTAATGTATTAATCTTCCTCCTATTTACCTGTTTCTTAATTGATGCATTATAGTTATATATAAAATTGGAATGCACTGTGATATATTCATACATGCTTCTAGCGTAATTCGGTCAATTTCATTCTCTAGTTCTTCCCCTTTCCCTCTCCTCCTCCACTTGTACTCTGCTGATCTCCCTTGTATTTTCACAAGATCCCCACTCCCCTTTTTTTTAATTCCTTTTTTCTCTCTCGCTTCCACATATAAGAGAAAACATTCTGCCCTTAATCTTCAGAGTCTGGTTTTTTTCCACTTAGCATGCTATTCTCCCATTCCATCCATTTACCCTCAAATGACATAATTTTATCTTCCTGTGGCTAAGTCGAACTCCATTGTGTATATATACTACATTTTCTTTATCCATTCCTCTATTGATGGGTGTGTAGATTGGTTCCATAACTTGGATATTGAGGATTGTGCTGCAATAAGCATTGGTATGCATGCATCATTGTAATATGTTGATTTTAGTTCTTTTGGATAAATACCAAGGAGTGAGAGGGCTGAGTCATATGGTGGTTCCATTCCTGGTCTTTTGAGGAATATTTATACTGCTTCCCAAAAGGTCATGCTAATTTGCAGTCCCACCAGCAAGGCTTAAGTGTTCCTTTTGCCCCATCCTCAGCAGCAATTATTGTTTAAAGCTGTTAGAGAACTCGAATGATTTAGAAAAGCCCTTGTTGCCTGTCAATATCTTCGTTGCAATCATTTGTTAGTGCCACCAGTTATCAAGGGAGCAAATCGTGATCTCCCTGAAGAGGTCACTGTGCTGGTGAACAAGAGTGCCCTGTTGGAGTGTTCATCCAGCGGCAGCCCAGCACCCAGGAATTCTTGGCAAAAAGATGGACAGCCCTTGCTAGAAGATGATCATCATAAATTTCTATCTAATGGCAGAATTTTACAGGTAAAAGTAAAAATCTCATTTCAAAACACTTTTTATTTTGTACATTGTAATAATTGCCTCGGATTTTTAAAAATAATTTTATTAGTTTATAAGTGTTGTGTGTGTAAAGAACTTCAAGAATATCCAACTAAAATTCTTCTTTCCCATTTTATTCCCACTGTCAGAAATCATCACTGTTAACAGTTTGATATGAATTTTTCTAGAAACTGTTTCTACGTGTACATGATATAGTCTTTGTGTTAAAAGCCACAATATTAAAAAAAAAAAAAAACTCATTACTGCCATCCTTTCTGTTACATATTTCCTGGTGATAAAATTCTGTGGTGTAACATTCACTATATATTAAAATGTGTCCTTATTAACAAGTAATAATGGAAACCACATGAATATACTGGATTGTTGTTTATTAATGGGTGTTTCTATGTTTTTCTACTCAAGTGTCCTAAAAGAAAACTAGACATGTGTAGAAATAACAATTCTTTTGTAAATACATGTTTTAGGTTACTGCTTGAGCGTAATAAACAACAGTGTATTGACCCTCAAGAATCTAAGCATAGCTATCAGCATATCCGACACAGAGGACATATGTAACAGAGTTCTTTATGCAAAAAGGCTCACTGCCTGTCACTCAAATTATTATCTAAGTATCATGAATATTTCTACTTGATTATCACACATCCTCTGCCAAAATGTTTAAATTTTTTGTGTCTAAAGTCAAAAGATACATAGATGGATGGATAGAAATTTCTGCATACTACAATAAAGAAAATATACTGCTATATTAGCTAACTATTGCTGTGTAAAACAAACCACTCCAAAACTTAATGATTTGAAATAAGCATTTATTTAGCCCATGGTCTGCTCATTGCCTATGTGATGTTCCTGGTGTCATCTGGGCTTACTCAAATGTCTACACAGAGTTGCGGATTGATGCCATGGCTCTATCTTGTTTGACCTCTTACACATATTCAGAGCCTCAAATGCAGTAACTGGGCTGATTCTGATACACTTGATTACAGTGTCCAGCAAGCCAGTCATGGCTCCATCACACAGTGGTGGGACAACTCTAAAGATTGACCAAAAAGCCATCATCAGCATCAGTATGCACAAAAAATTCATTTTCTTATGTTCATCTGATATTAACTCGATAGAATATATATTGTATATTCTTTTAAATGACAAATGTTACAAGTTGCTTCATTTAAATTCTAGTAGTAACAATTTCTTTGTCTCCTTAGATTCTAAATACTCAAATAACAGACATCGGCAGGTATGTGTGTGTGGCTGGGAACACCGCTGGAAGTGCCAAAAAATATTTTAACCTCAATGTTCATGGTAAGAGCTCAGTTCTAAAATCATCTGTTAGGGATGCTTGAAAAGGCAGGGAAGCCACGTTCTGCATTATATAACTTATTTCCTGTAGTTAACTTGATCAATATGTGGAGCCGGCATTCATTCAATCTCCTTTCTTCTTCCTACTGTAGCTAGTAGGATTTATAAAGTACAAAACTTCTAGGAAGGCCATTTTTATGTTTTTTCAGTCCCTCAAGAGAAAGCAATTAGTCCTTCATAGG
The DNA here is from genome assembly GCF_048772815.1 of Callospermophilus lateralis. Lineage (NCBI taxonomy): Eukaryota > Metazoa > Chordata > Mammalia > Rodentia > Sciuridae > Callospermophilus > Callospermophilus lateralis. The sequence continues at coordinate 93,134,857 of NC_135317.1, read as the reverse complement.
TGAAAGTAAAATAAAAATTTGAAATCTGAAATACTGCAAGTTTAGTGCAGGTAGAAACAAATACAGATTTTCTATCATAAAAATGTATCTACTAGGCCTGATTGGAACCAGTTTTGGTCCTCAACTGCAGAATTTATATTGAGTTACATCTTCCAATACCTAACATCCTTCCTGGAGAGGAGAGAAATCACTTTTCAGAGTTAAATTAATTCCTTAAAAATCACCACCACACCTAATTCATCTGTGAGACTTAGACTTAAATTCTCATATGTGCTAAAAACTCCATAAATATATATGAAATCCATAAGCATACATATACAAAAATTATATTTTTTTCTAAAAAAGGCATTGTTTGTCTACCGCAAAAGAATAATTTTATGTTCATGAGATGCAGCTGCTTCCATTAAATTAGAAATGATAAAATTATTATAAAAGATTCCCTTTGCATGAGTTATATATTATGAGTATGTTATGTGAGCAATATATATAATCTGTATATATTATATAATGACATATATAAGTATATGCATATACATATATAATTTTAGCTTATTTGTAAATACCTGACATTTTCATGAAAAAAAATTTCTTCAAAAGACTTTTCTTTAGCATGGTGGACTTTTTTTTTTTTTTAACTCTGATATATAGGGAGTACTAATACCTACCAAAGTTTGCTGTTTGTGAAACATTTGTCTTTGTATTTCCAGTGTTTAGCACAGGGAATAACACATTATAGGTGCTTAATAATTTACTGTGATATATAAGGAGTATTAATACCAACCAAAGTTTGCTGTTTGTGAAACACTTGTCTTTTATTTCCAGTGCTTAGCACAGGTTGGGTGCTTAATAAATATCTTTGATGGTTTTTTTTAAATGAGTAAATCTGACCAAAACAGAAGCACATGTGTTACTAATTCCAAGTGAATTAAGCAAATATAATTCATGTAAAAGTACACTTTCTAATCTGTAAAGTGCAGTAGAATAAATATTGAAAAATAAAAATGTTGATTATATTTCCAGTTCTTCCAGGCTGTATTTCTCTTCCTGTGTGATCAAAAGCATCTTGTAAATACCCCAAAGATCGTAGCTGCATAGATTGCCCTGTGTTATAATTCTGTATCTGTATCTTTGCCGCTATCCCAAAGCCTTCTACATACTCTAGGCAAATGGCCATGTCCTACTCACCTTGGTTTTCCTAAACCTGGAATGGTGTCTGTAGTCAAAGTAGTTGCTAAATAAATGCTTCTCATTTATTCTCTTCCCTTCACATTCTTGGCCTCTTATTAATATGCAGATGAAACACCTGAAGGGAGAGCAAGATTTAAGTGGAAGTCTAATCCTTTACTTAGGGGGAAATAATTTAAATTATTTTCACTTAAAAACGATACCACATCTCCCTCTATGCCTATGCTGGCTTCTTTTGTGTGCTCACCTTCCAAGTGCCAAAGATTAATCTGACTCTAGATGCTGCCCATTGCATTCTAAAACATTACCATCTCTTCTCTTTCTCTTAAATAGTGAAATTCTCACTCTTTACCAGCTCCTTTCAAAGAATACATAAATTTGTCTCTTCCATCTTAAGAACAAAATGACTCTCTTAGACTTAATATTTCTCTCCAGCTGCATCCCTCACTTTCTCCCCTATTTCAAGCTTCCTTAGTGGCTGTGTATATGGATGTATATATACATATGTGTATATATGTATATATCCATTTCCTCACCCTGCTTCCTCCTCCCACCCGGCCTTCCATGTTTCACCTTCAGGACTTGACTTAACCTGATCACTGGTTTTGTATTAAAAAGTCCAACAAGTCCTCTCCTGGCTGCATTTTTCTTCCTTCTGACCTTCTGACATTCTTGGCCACTGTCTTTCTCATAAATTCTCCTCCTTGGGCTTCTTGGACATCCACGCTCTTGTTTATATCTTCCTTTCCAACCTCTTGTTCCCAGTGGCCTTGGCCAGTTCCTCCCCCTCTACCGGATCATTGCACTTTAGTTCTCCAACTCCTGGGCACTGTTCTGTGCCTGCTCTTTTCCTAGGAGGTCTTGACCCCTCCCAGGCTTCAGTTTCTATGTGAAAAATAGTTTTCAGATTTTATCTTTGGCCAGAGCCCTCTCGAAAACTCTAAAGCCTTTTGTTCAAATATCTACTTCTTATTGACATAAATGTCTAAAAGTGACCCTAAAATGAAACTCATAATCTTTCCTCAAATATGTATTCCTCTTCCAGAGAGCTGTGTCTCAGGAAAGGTACCACATCTGTCCCTAGTTGAAACTACAATGATGATGTCATCCCTGCCAACTTTCACTCCTTTTAAGCCTTGCCACAATGAGTTCTGATGATCTACTGCAGAGTGTTGTGGGGTGCGCTCACTTTCATAAATATTTCTAACACCATCCTCAACTCACTGACATAATGGTTTGTAGATGTTACGGTGGTAGTATCCTAACTGGCCTTTCTGTGGGATACCTGCAGCCTTCTAATCAGTTATCTCAACTGTCGCAAGATTGATGTGGTGGGGTTTATTTATGTTTTTATTTTTTAATGCTTTTATTAGTGTATTATGGTTATACATAATAGCTGGGTTCATTTTAAGATTGATAACTTTAAATTATTTTTTTTTTGTCTATACCATTTTTCTGCTTCCCATTCCTTAGGTTATGTTTCAGCATTCTTGATGATGTGCAGAAAACCCTAGAGGATCTGATCTTTGCTTAGACCTTTAATGCTGTGCATTCCAACCTTTCCTTGCTCTTCAAACTCTGTTCTTATTAGACTTCTGGGTGTCTTGGTCTTTCCCCCATTTGGATCATTGTATGTACTCGGCCTTCATTCTGGAAAACATGCTCATTTTCTTTTACTTATTCCTGATGATATTTTAATTATCTTCATAAATGTCCCTTTCTCCTCCTGATTGCCAAACTAGATTACTTCCCTGTTAATGCCCTGATCTTCTGATTGACACTCATCATACTTATGATTACCAGGCAGCATAAAACAGTGGCTGAGAATGAGAGCTGTAGAGCCAGACTGCTTACCTTCCAAACCTGTCTCTTCCAGTAACTAGCTGTGAATCCTTAACAAGATGCCAACCTCTGACTCAACTTTTTCATTCATAATATGAGGATAAGAATTATATCTAACATACAAGGTGTGTGAGGATTCAATGGGATGAAGTGTTTTAAGTATTTAAAACAGTGTTCAGCACAACACAGCTACTCAAAAAATGTTATGGTTTAGTGTCTGTCATTACCATCAAATTATTAACCCCATTATCACAAAATTACTACCTGTTCCACATTGTACTGTCTAGCACTAAGCGTGAATACAGCAAACATTCAATAAATGTTTGATACATTAAGAAATTAAAATCATAATTACTGGGTAAAAAATAAATACTTGCATAACCTTTTAAGAAGTGATTTTTCTCTCTTTGATGTTTTGTTTTTGATGTTATTTAAAGACCTCAGTCTTAATAAAACTGCATGTAATCAAATGTTAGTTTCATACTTTAATTCATGTCTCATGTTTCATTGATCTAAGATCCATTTTTATTTTTATTTGCTAACCTATCCATTCATTCATTTTTACACCCCCTTCTTGCTCCTCTTCACAGGAAACCATTCAAATGTATGATTCTATGTTTTCCGTTTGTTATTCTTATCAAGTATCAATTATTCTATATCACATATTATTCTGTTTTATTCCACCTTTTATCTGAACTGCTTTTTTTAAAAAGAAACATTATTTTAAAAAAATTTTGCTTATCTTAAGTTATATTGATTTACACTATAAAAATATTATGTGACTTATTGATAAACAGATACCCTAAAGTTAAATTTATACTCTATTGTTACTATCACAAGAAGAGAAAAGCATTAAGTAGGCTATAGTATTTTTAAAAGATTATTCAAATGAACTTTAAAAAAATACCATAAGGTCTTTATTTGTACATTGACAAAACCATCTTAGGAATTGCCATCTATGTTTTAAAAATAAATATAGAATATTCTTAATTAGAAAATTCTGGTTCTTTCTTTCTGTTGGGAAAAATGAACCTGATAGACCTAAGCTTGATGAAGGCACTGAGAAATTCTAGTAAAGACAGCTGGATAACCCACAGAAGCATTAACTCAGTGCCTTCACAGAGCACAGTGGTTGGGCTAACATGGAATAAATTGGAACATGCATTTCTGACATCAGGTTTCATTTTAATATATATGCTTTTACAGTTCCTCCGAGTGTCATTGGCCCCAACCCTGAAAATCTCACCGTGGTGGTGAACAATTTCATTGCTCTGACCTGTGAGGTCTCTGGCTTTCCACCTCCTGATCTCAGTTGGCTCAAAAATGAACAGCCCATCAAGCCAAACACAAATGCTCTCATTGTACCTGGTAAGGAATTTTTTATTCTTTTTAAGGTGGGCAAAACTTTCTCATTTTCCTCTATTTTAATACAAATGGCATTTTGACTTGGTCTCTTTCTAAACTTTTGTCTTGCTCCATTTATTTTGTTCACAGAAAATGCCTCTCTTACCCATTCGAGACCATTGGGGTAAGATTATAAAGAGTTTCATGAACTCAGTGAAAATGTAGAAAAACAAGGTCTCCTCTAACAAATTATGGAATTTAAGAACAGAACAGCTTAGTAATTCTGAGTATAAATGATAAATAGCACTTTCATTTTATTAACCACTGGTTGTTTTTAATCAATCCCAACACTTCTTGAGGATGAATAGTTACATAGGTAGGTAGATAAATAGATAGATAATAGACAATAGTACAGTCAGATTAGAGAGAAAGAAACAGAAAGATAGGTGGACAGACAGATAATCTGTTGACTGCAGTTATCTCTGCACTGTGGACAATTTAAATCCTCAAACCATTTTAAGTATTTTAGCTATAGTACAATTATCATTTTCTTACTAGAACCTATCAAATAGTTTCCTTTTCCATGTCTGTTTACTAAAGAGAAAAATTTTGAGTCTCTTACTTTATAAGAAACTAAAATTGATAAAAAAGAAAGGATCAAGGAAAACTGATTCAATTATTTCATTTTAATAAATGAAATTATTCAAAATAATTTTTATTAAGGAAAATAATGTATTTTACCATTTATCTTATTGATAGTTATTAGAACAACCTCTGTTCTTCAATTTACATTGTATCTGCCCACAGGGGGTCGAACTCTACAGATTATTCGGGCCAAGGTATCTGATGGTGGAGAATACACTTGTATAGCTATCAATCAAGCTGGTGAAAGCAAGAAAAAGGTTTCCCTGACTGTTTATGGTTTGTTTTCACTCTCTTAATATTATTTCATTACTTCATTATTCATTACTTCTATCTGAGCAATTTGATAAAAAAAAATAATAATTCTTTTGTTCTTATTTACTTCCCTCAGTTCCCCCAAGCATTAAGGATCATGGCAGCGAGTCTGTCACTATAGTTAATGTAAGAGAAGGAACTTCAGTGTCCTTGGAGTGCGAATCAAATGCTGTCCCACCTCCAGTCATCACCTGGTATAAGAGCGGGCGGATGATAACAGAGTCCACTCACATCCAAATTTTAACTGATGGACAAATGCTGCACATCAAGAAGGCTGAGGTGCATCTTTTATTCTTGTTTGAGGGTTAAGACTCCCTGGTGGGGTTGCAGAAGAGATCATTGGAAGTCACATGTTCCCTTTACTACAGCCCAAAATAGTATTTATTAAAAAATACATAGTCAATGTCATTGACCCTATTTTCATTTTTTAAAAAAGCATCAGGATTGCAGAGGCTGATTAGAAGTGGGGCATTTGAGCATAAAGATGACTGATGATTTAATCTACACTCAAACAGTGTGATTGGTCATCTATAACTTAATGGAGCACATACAATAGTATCTTTTTCTTTTAGGTATCTGACACAGGCCAGTATGTATGTAGAGCTATAAATGTAGCAGGACGGGATGATAAAAATTTCCACCTCAATGTATATGGTGAGCATCTGCCTCTAATACAACTCTTTTTCCCCCCAGATATGCAAATGAAAGAAAATGTCCTGAATTAGCTTAATGAAGACACATGATTTTCTTCTGTCTTTTTATAGTGCCGCCCAGTATAGAAGGACCTGAAAAAGAAGTGATCGTGGAGACGATCAGCAATCCGGTGACCTTGACATGTGATGCCACTGGGATTCCACCTCCCACCATAGTATGGTTAAAGAACCACAGGCCCATAGGTAACACCTTTGTGCATTTTTGTGGTTGTTTTCTTTTGACTTTAACTGCTAAATAAAAAGGCTAGCACACTTTCAACATTATGCCAGAACTGTGCATCATATAAGTCTAATGTATTGACACATGAATTCATAAAATAGACTCATTGTAAAATGGTCATTCATTCTGTAAAGAGATTTTTTTCTTGCTTTTCCTTTTTTAAAAAAAAATCACATTTAAAATAAAAATACAAAAGCAAAACAAAATTTTAAGAAATATGTTTAGTAGATAAAGCAAGCTATTTGGTGAATTGTAGAGATGTCAAATATAGAAGTTTCTTTATTTTTGTTTTTCTTGGTTTCTCCCTGTAGAAAATTCTGACTCCCTGGAAGTTCACATTCTGTCTGGAGGTAGCAAACTCCAAATTGCTCGATCTCAGCGTTCAGACAGTGGAAACTACTCATGCATTGCATCAAATGTGGAGGGGAAGGCACAGAAGAATTATATTCTTTTGATTCAAGGTATGTATGTACAACTGATTTATGTTCAGTTTATTTGTTATATTCCATTTATACAACAAAATAATCTGCATTTAAAGGAATCATTAGCAATTGACTCAAAGTGTCTTTAAATCACCAAAAATACTGTCGGTTGTCAGTTCCACATTTATGAGTAAAATTCTCTTTTCATGAAAATGGAAGTAAATCAGAGAAAACAGAATAGTGGAACTTAGGAAGTTTATTTTTCCATTTTTAATAAAATTATTACCTTCCTATTATATGTATTATGTTGGATTATACTTATTTATTTAAAACTGGCATAACTTATTTGGATGCCAAGTCTGTAAATCTGTTCTTACTTGTGTAAATAAGATACAGTTCATAAACATAAAAATTTTGTTTATGCATTAACAATATATAGATACCAATCATAGGTTATGTGATCTATTTTACCAGAATTTTTCTATAATTTAGAATGTCTTAAGACTAGAGATAATGTTTGTATATAGGGCCTAGGTCCAGTGCTTGGCATATATTACACACTAATTATACAAAGTCTCTTATTAACGTTCTTACTGACTTCTTTAATATTACAGGTTTAGATATGTAGATTTGATATTTTTATCATCTTCTGCATGGCTAGGATAATATTTGGAAAGACTGTGAAGTGATGGATTAGTAAATGTGCAACAATTGATGCTCCAAGGATAAATATCCTGGTTTGTATATGATCATTTATTTGCCAGTTTCTTGGAGGACATATGCCCACCAAGGCCTCTTCCAGCTTTCCACATGACATCACTGAATGCAGATAAGAGAGGACGTGAAAAATTGGTTCCTGGGAGTGCCTGTGAGCTGCTGCCCACACATCCCTTTAACTGTAATTGTATAGGATAGGGATGTTTCTTTCTCCTTATTTCATGTTATCTTTTTTTTTCTTTTTTTTTATTGGTTATTCAAAACTTTACAAAGCTCATGACATATCATCTTTCATACATTTGATTCAAGTGAGTTATGAACTTCCATTTTTACCCCAAATACAAATTGCAGAATCACATCAGTTACACATTCACAATTTTTACATAATGCCATATTAGTGACTGTCTTGACCAAATCATCAAAGTGCAAACATGATTGGATAGAACTGAAGCTATTGGATTCTGAAGACTATAATAAGTCTATCCATTGTCCAGATAAATATTATTTAGACTAGATAATGGAGAAAAAAAAAAACTAAGTTATATACTTCCCACAGACCTTTGTGACAATGTTTGAAAAAACAGATTCTTCTGAGTTATATTAATTCTATTCTTTGAGGAACTATCCATTGAAGATTTAACCTATGAATGATTATGTTTACCTAGAAGGGCACCATGAGACAGATCTGTTACCAGCCTCCATAATTAAATAATTATATTGATTTACAGATATACCAGGAATATTGAAGTGTTTTGATTCCTTTCTTTCTCATTTAAAAGTAATTAATGAAGATAACAATAGTTTATCTTAATCTAGGAAGAATATATGAATTATACATATATGGCATGTTCAGAGCTGGGGTTGTTGCTCAGTGATAGGGTGCATCCTAGCATGTGGGAGACACTGTTCAATTCTCAGCACTGCATAAAGTAAAGGTCCATTGACAACTGAAAAATAAAATATTTTAAAAATGGTATGTTCTATAATCCTGCCACCTTCAATAAAAGTTGTATTCGTGTGCCTTGTTAACGAAAATCCTAAATATTTCTCAGTTCCTCCAAGTATTGCTGGTGCTGAAATTCCAAGTGAAGTTAGTGTCCTTCTGGGGGAAAATGTCGAGCTGGTCTGCAATGCAAATGGCGTTCCCACCCCACTTATCCAGTGGCTTAGAGATGGAAAGACCATAATTAACAGTGAAACAGAAAGAACCCGGTATGTTTAAGATGAATCTCTGCATTACAAATCATAAAGTCTTCTACAATGCCTAATGCTTCAAATTTCCTATAATAATACCAAATTCCACTCATTAGAACCTGGATATCATGATATGTATAAAAAGAAAAGATAAATATTTGGAGTATTGGACACAAACTGTCTTTAGAGAACACTCAAAAATGTGTGTGTGTGTGTGTGTGTGTGTGTGGGGCGGGGGGTTAGGTAGGCAGAGAGAGAGGGAGGGAGGGAGGTAGAGAGAGAGAGAGGCTAGAGGGTGAGAGGGAGGCCATTATCCATTGACTGTGTTATAAAATCTCCTCAGGTACTCATTCCTCAAAATGTTAGTTAACTATTATACTATTCTTGACTTATTTCTCTAATCTCAGAATGCCCATACCAAAGTCCACATTCTAAGATAATGCCTATTTTGTCTCATAAAAGATTCTTCAATAATCGTACATATATGGGGTCCTCAAACCATCAAATTTCATACATACCATTGCTTGGTTCATTTTAAGAAAAGATATAACAACATCATAATCCAGTTCATTCCTTACAGTGGTTTATCAAATCTTATTTTTTGGTTAACAGTTGTCAGTTTTCTTGCCACAAAGAGATGGAATGATAGTGTGGTAAAGGTGTCCTGCTACTTTCAATAGCTAGTTCCTTCAAAAGAACAATGCAGAATTTCACACGCTGCAAGATGACTTAATCACAAATTCCTATTACACACACATACAGAATAATTATATGCCTGAGTAGGCATTAATTAAATGGATTATTAAACTTGTTGTTTTGAGCCAGTATTTTAAATTTAAAGATTTGGAGTATATTTTCTAGTCAATGAATTGAGTATATTTAATTTAATGGCAGATAAGAGTAATTTCCTTTGTATTTATTTGATATTAAAATTTAGATACTTGTCCCTTATACATTTGGAGAAATTGCTAAATAATTAAATTTTAGAGAAATATTTTATATTTTATTGCTCTTATGTGAACATTTCTAAATAATTGATAAGTTTTTGACCACATTCTAGGCCAACTACTAGATTCTTGGTGGGACCTAAAGATCTTATATAATATCATACCTAGGAATTTAGGGTTTATCTCTTATATTAACATCCTAAGTTTACTTACATTTACATTTATTTTGTTGACAATTTGTTCACTAACCCACAATATGTATGAACTTTTTAAATGGAAGAATTTGACAAAGTAATTTTCTCAAAGTCAACTTATTTCTTTGTTTTGATAATGGAAGCTTGCTCTTTCTGTTTACTAACATGCCTAAACTCGTGGGATTTTAACATTCTCATTTTAACAAAAGAAAATACAACTATGTCCAGATAATGACATTATAATTCTCAATATTAATATCAAAATATGACATTTAATAACATAATAAAATGGATTATTTCCTTTCAACACTAGATTTAATGAAATTACTATTGTTGAAATAACTGTAGATAACAATTTAACCTATTCTGAAAACAAAAGAAGCTTTGTTTTTATAATTAATGATGTATAGAGAGAACCAATAATGCAATAATGTTAATTTAGATATCTTTGATTATCTGTCTCTCTGTTGCTTACTATGATGTACTTCAAAAGAAAAATTTTAATAACATGTAGAAAAGTTTTTGCTAAATATATTCAGACATAATCTTGAGTTGCCCTACTTTAAATAAATTATCCTAGTCTCCTCACCCTCATTAAGGTCTTAAGTTTTTTGTAGTTAGATTTTTTTGATGTGTGATTTCTTCAGTTCCTCATCTACTGTAACAGTCTTCAATTTTCACACCAGAATTTTTTTGTGGTTTTCATTTCATTCAAACTTTACACTGATAACTGAAGATATAATTTTCTAAAACTCAGAAGATGTCTCTGCCTGTGATTTGGATATAGAAGTTCATAGCCCGATTTTGTTCCTTTATTTTTTCCTCATAAGGAGATTGGTGAATAGGAGACCTATTACTGTTGGTGGCCTGAATCTCCATCAGTTTTTCTAGCTTTGACTTTAATAGGCTTCCATGTACTTAGTGAAATTAATTTGAACTATTATATCCAAAATGAAGATATTTTATGGTGATTTTTTTAAAGAACCTGTAATCTGGAAAGATTGCTCCAGATCATAAACCCAGATTAATTATCTCAGTGCCTCTATTTGACCTTTTCTATAGGGTAACTGCAAATGGCAGCACATTAAACATTTACGGAGCTCTCGCATCCGACATGGGGAAATACACTTGTGTGGCTACTAATCTTGCTGGAGAAGAAGACCGAATATTTCACTTGAATGTCTATGGTAAATGTGAACTATCACCCCTTCTTGATTATGCTACCTTAATAGGCTATTAGTAGGCCACAGGTGTCTGGAGCATTTAACTTTAATTCTAATGACACTACTATTTCCTTTTGGGATACAAAGCAAAACTGAGCAACTGTAGTGGAAGCGATTTGAACTAATGCTGCTCCCTCTCTCAATTACTTTCTGCATCATATAGTTCCACCTAAAATTAGAGGTAATAAAGAAGAAGCAGAGAAACTGATGGCTTTGGTGGATACTTCAATAAATATTGAATGCAGAGCCACAGGAACACCCCCGCCTCAAATAAACTGGCTGAAGAATGGACTTCCTCTGCCTCTCTCCTCCCATATTCGGTTGTTGTCCGCAGGACATGTTATCAGGTAAACCTGTTTTATTGCCTGAGGCTGCCTAAGCATATAAAACAACTGTGATTATTTCCTTGTCTAAACAGTGTTTAAGAAACACTTTTTCCTAAGCTTTTAGTGTCGCTTATTTTTTCCCCTTCCAGTCTATTTTTAGTAGGGGAGAGACAAAAATATAATATTGAAATGGCTTAGATAAAATGAATCTTTCATAGATAACTTATTATCATATACACAATGGCCAAAACTACTGCTTTAACTAAAATGATATGTGGCCAGAGGTAGGAACGTGCCTAATCACATGATTTTCATGTAAGTATCATTTCCTATTAATATGTGCTTGAAAAATATTTGCTCCTCAAAATGTGTTCTATTTTCAGTGACTTATTGTTACTGCATATTACCTGTGTAGAGTCAGTTGTATTTGAGAGATCTGTATTTTGCGATGGATGGGATATAGGCTTCATAAGTAACATTTCTCAACATAAATCTTCTGAAATTTATTTGTAAGTCATACTTATTTTACTGGTATGTGTCCAATGAGATCACATTATGAAATGTTGGGTTGAATTGTTTTTCAGGATTGTGAGAGCTCAGGTGTCTGACGTCGCCATGTACACTTGTGTGGCCTCCAACAGAGCTGGGGTGGACAATAAGCACTACAGCCTCCAAGTGTTCGGTGTGTCATAGAAATGACCCTATTGCTTTACTCCATGTCCAGTTTTCATCAACAGGCTATCTTTAAAAATTGACTCTTGCCAGATTTAGAGATCTGGGTTTCCTCTATCAAAAATAATTGGTGAAGCCGGGTGCAGTGGCAGACACCTGTAATTCCAGCGGCTCCAAAGGCTGACGCAGGAGGATCACGAGTTCAAAGCCAGCCTCAGCAATGGCAAGGCACAAAGCAACTCAGTGAGACTCTTGTCTCTAAATAAAATATAAAATAGGGCTGGGGATGTGGTTCGGTGGTTGAGTACCCTTGAGTTCAATCCCCAGTTCAAAAAAAGAAAACAAATTGGTGAGGGCTGGGGTTGTGACTCAGTGGTAGAGTGCTTGCCTTTCATGCGTGAGGCACTGGGTTTGATCCTCGGCACCACATAAAAATAAATTAAAAAATAAATGTATGAGTCCATCCACAACTAAAAATTAAATAATTGGTGGAAAAGCATACTGCTGACTAGGGAAGATCATTTTCTCTCAAGGGTTCTGTATTCATACTGATGGTCAAAGTATTCTTCTGACCTGGCATTTGGCATTAAACAGAATCTAAAATTTTTAAAATAGCATTTCAATCCAGACACAAAACCTGTCTTTCAGACAAAGTCAAATTTATTTTCTAATAATATTAGCAGTTTAGATTATTTAAAATGAATAGATTCATGTGCATGTATGTACCTATTTGCATCCGTAAGGAGCTCAAAACCTTCCATTTCTGAAACACTGCTGGTCTAAATGTTTTTAATTCCCCAGGAACATCTCAGAACAGTTAAGCAACTAATTACTATAGCTTATGTTGTTTTATATAAAACTTAATCTGAATTTGATGTCATTGTTTTGCATAAAGAGTAGAAATGTACTATTGGAAGTATTTCAAACATTATAACAAATTAAAGAAATGAAACCTCAGGAGGCTGAAACAGGAGGATCACAAGTTCAAAGCCAGCCTTAGCAACTTAGCAAGGCCCTAAGCTACATAGTGAGACCCTGTCTCAAAAAAACAAAAAAAGCTGGATATGTGGCGCAGTGGTTAAGCACCCCTAGGTTCAGTGCCCACTACCAAAGAGAAAAAAAAAAAAAAAAGAAATCAAGCGAAAAGTTATGAAATCGCCAAAACTTAAAACACCCTGATTGTATGGACTGGGGATATAGCTCAGTTGGTAGAGTGCTTGCCTCACATGCACAAGGCCATGGGTTCAATCCCCAGCACCAAAAAAAAAAAAAAAAAACACTGTATATTCTACAAGAAATCAATTTTGAGGTTTCACTGATAATATTTGGAACATTAATAATTAGCTTACCTAATGGATGTTTTCGTAGTAATGTCAAACCTATTATATGCTATTTTAAAGTATTTATTTTTATGGACCACAGATACAGTATAGAATAGTTTGTGTTCTTATTTTAGTTGATCTCAAATTATAATAAATACATAAATTTCACCCATTTTATTTTCTATCTAGTACCACCAAATATGGACAACGCCATGGGGACAGAGGAAATCACTATTGTCAAAGGCAGTTCTACCTCTATGACATGCTTTACAGACGGGACCCCAAGCCCCAGTGTGTCCTGGCTCAGAGATGGCCGGCCTCTGGGGCTTGATGCCCACCTAAGCATCAGCACTCAAGGAATGGTCCTCCAGCTTATCAAGGCAGAGACTGAAGATTCAGGAACCTACACCTGCATTGCCTCCAATGATGCTGGAGAAGTCAGAAAGCACTTCAACCTGAAGGTCCTAGGTATGCAAACGTTCCGATAAATACAGGATGGTTATAAGGTCAGTGGCCATTAAGTCTCAGGAGGTAGAATCTTAGAATCGTTTGCTCTGGGACAAAATTTGTAAAAATTTAATTGTTTATTTCTACTTTGTAATTTACCTAGAGTTACTCTCATCTAAAGCATGTTAAATTTCAGTTGTTGTATCTATGTGTCATCTGTATGAAAACTCCTACTCATAAAAGTTTAGCGAATGAAAAAAAAATAATCTTATAGCCAGTTAAAAGAGATAACTTTTTAACTTGTTCCAAGAACTAAAAGCATATTTAATAATACAATTTTGATGAGAAAGGATACTATTTATATCATTACATGTTATTCAAATAGTCTTAAATGATCCAATATGTAGATTATTGATGGAACAATCATTTCAAATATGCTCTTGTGCGCATTTAAGGTAAACATTTAGAGTATGTATTCCAACATTTTACATGAAAATAAACAGCAGGAAAAACCACGACTTTTCTTTTAAGTAAGATTGGACCTTAGAAGAGAAAGAAAGATAAATGAAAATGAGTTATTTCAATAATCAGGACTTTTTGGAGTTTTGTTTTTTCACTGTAATATAGGGGAAATGCCAGGCTCCTTTCGTAAGCACAAAAATTTTCCCGATGGAGAACAACAAAATGAATTTTGGTAAAAGTCTGGATTAGGAGGGACTAGCCTATGTTTTCAATGTGGTCTGCAGTCTTTCTCAGAGCACCTATTAAAATTGAGTGATTTATGTGACTTTAAAGTGTGCTTTATCACAGTTAAGCTGTATGAAGCACCGTCCATCTTACTACTGTGTCCCCAGTGCTTTGCATGGTGTTCTGACACAGCAGAGACTCCTCATACATATTTTTTGAATTGAATTGAACTAAACTAAATACTTTTGAGTTGAATTAATGGGAGTTTTAGCTATAAAGGAAGAAAGAACAATATCTGAATAAACAGAGTGAGAGAAACTGGTTATAGCTAGGACTTTCAGAGAATGAAGGGTCTTAGTGGAGGAAGTTCTTCAGAATATTTAGCAACAAAAGATAGAAGAAAATGTGTGTCTGGGAGGTGGGGGGTAAGGGTGAGTAACAACTCCCTGTACTGTACATCAGTTCACAGAATATGAGTTATAATAGATGACATCACATGATCTTGTACTTCATTACTCACATATTAAGTATGAATTATTAGATACACATTATGTGCCAGGCATGTTTCTTGTCATTTGTTGAACAAATAATTGTGAATCCCTACTATGTGACGTACTGTGTGGCAGGTATTTGAATGCATCATAGAATAAGAAATGTGAGGTCTCAGCCCTCAAATTGCTGTACCTGGGAGGAACACAGACCTTGAGCAAGGAGTTACTTTTGAGTGTGATGAGGATCATATAGTTAAAATAACATTCTGCAGGATGGCGAGTTCCAGATTAGATCTCAGGGGTGAATCAGCCCTGAAAGGTGGGATTTTAGAGGTGAGTGGAGAGTTAGAGATCATTGCCTACATTTCTCACCTAGAGGTGACAGATGGGAGTTGTCATTCTGGGCTCATGTAAACTGAACATGAAAGAAAGAGACAATTCTGGAAATAAATATTAGCAGAGGCCAAACTCTGAAGGGCCTTGAGAACATTTTATGGAGTTCAGACCTCATTAAAAAGCAAGAAGAATCTTAAGCAGAGATAAGGTTCCAGCCAGATTTCATTTCCAAAAGCTCCCTCTGGTGACAATGAACAACAAATTGAAGAAATTGTTGTATCCATCCAGGGCTATAAATGCCAGGCCTGGACAGTGAAGAAACAGAGAATTTTCCTCTAGGAGTTCAGGAATCCATAAGCAGAACCAGAGATTAGCTAGTCTCTGGATGAAGCAAATGAGAAGAAAAATGACCATGGTATTGTTGGAGTAGCAAACAACAAACAGTCTTCCAGTTGAAGAGTTTATAAGGATAATACTTTCTTAAAACAGATTTGAAAATTGGCTCAGCAGAAATATGAGAAGTTTCATCATTTCCAGCATCTAGTGAAAATGAATTCCGTTCAACTCCAAAATGCTGTTCACGTGAAGCAGTGCTCCTACTCAAAGTACAAACGTTCTTACTTGTTCTCAACACTCAATTTTGTGCACGTGGTGGGAGTTGTCATGGTATATTAACAGTTCTGAAATGTGGTTAGAACCCTGAAAACAACAGGGGGCATTATACAAAACCAAGCCAGGGAGGTGTGACAGGGTCTAGACCAACACATTAAGAAGTTTGGTCTTTATCCTATAGCAAGGAGAATCATTGAAATTCTACCAAATGGAAAACATGAGTAGATCTATAGCTTGAAAAGAGCGCTCTGTCTGCAAAGTAGAAATCTCTTTGGAGCACAGCAAGAATGGATTCTGAGAGACCAGTGTATTATTAGGAATTGTGTTTGGCTGTGAGAGTCTAAATATAGTAGCTTGAACCCCTGCAGGGGTTCAGACCCTGGCACACATATTCAAGATCCTGGCTCACAGATTCAAGATCCTGGCAAGTGAAAGAAGATGCAGTCACAGTTGAGAGACGTGTTTTATCTGGAGGTGGCAGCAGCCCTGAGTCTTTCCATAAAACTTTTTTATATGCAGGCCAAACAAAAAAGGTACAGTGCCAACAGGTTATTTAAGTAAGCTGATGTTCACAAGCAGATTTTTATGGCCTTCAGTACATATGCCGAATCAGGACGTTTATGACCTTGACTAAATACTAAAAACATCGCTGGCCGGAAGTTTCAGTGAGGAAGCCTAACTATAGGATCAAGTGTTGGGCCTCCCCAATACTTGAACAAAGGACTTTTGTTTTTCTCAATGAGTGAGATGTCGGAAGTAGGCCATTGTATTGATGCAGCAATGGAGATATTTGCAGTTCTCTTGGCCTTCACATCATGATCAGTCAATAAGCATGCAATGCCTGCTCAACCCTCACATAACTCTGTAGCACTCTAGATGCAACAATAGCAGCAGGAAAAATAGGAAGGACCTATCTCTAAAGAGTTGCCCCTTTCCAGTCTTAGAAGACCCACAGAAACACTTACATCTCATTAGTCAGAATCTTTATATACCATTCCATCTTCTATTGGTTAAAGAGGCTAAGATATGTGATTTTTTAGTACATTGCCAGCCCCAACAAATTTGAGGTCTATTAATAAGAAAAAGTAAATGATATTGTTCAGGCACCTACAAACAGGAAGAAAGAGATATCAGTTCAAGTAGACAGTGTCATAGCTCAGATTGAAGTGAGGAAAATGTAAGAAAAAGACATGTTCTGGAAATAATTGCAGATAGAAATATTAGGACTTAGTTATGGATTTGGGCATGGGGAGAGATGCAGAAGAAGGTGTCAAGGGTGACTCTTAGTTCTGGATTATGTGACTAAATGATGGGAAGATTCATCACAGAGATGCAGGGAATGCTGGGAAACAACTTGTTTTGAGGGGTAAGACCACAGCATCAACCTGAATACATGTCAAATTTGAAGTGCTATTTAAATATTCAAATGAAGATGTTTATCTGATTATTTCATTTATGAATCTGGATCTCAAATTAGAGCTTTAAGCTGGAAATTCTGGAGTCTTTCACAAGTGGGCAATATATTAGTCAGGTTGTCATCCCTATGACCCAAATATTTGATAAGAACAGCTTAGAGGAGGAAAAGTTTATTTTGGCTCAGTTTCAGAGGTTCAGTCCACAGCTGGACTCATCATCCATTGCTCTGGGCCCACGGTGAAGCAGAACACCACAGTAAGGGCATGGTGGAGGATCACTGCTCCACTCCCTTCAGCTGAGAGAGGGAGCAGAGAAGGAACCACGGGTTAGATGAACCCTTCCATGTCACACCCCCAGTGACCCACCTCCTCTAGCCACTGTGCACCTGCCTAGAGTTACCACCCACTTAGTTCATTCAAACTAGAATATCCTGATTATGTTATAGCTGTCATAATCTAATCATTTCAACTTTGAATATTCCTGCATTGACACAGGATCCTTGGGGTACACCTCATATGCAAACAACAACAGACAACTTCTACTCTGCCCCAAGTACAAGACATATAGTCCAAACATAAACTAAAATAGTCACAATCACTTGACACATACAAAACCTGTAGACTGGTTTGAACCAGTTGGGACCATGTTGCTGTTACTGTTGCTGCTGTTTAAAATTAGAAACTTTTGAGGAGAAGGCCATGCCTGATTAATCTTTGTGTCCACAGTGCCTGATATGCAGTTAATAATCAGTAAGTAAAAAAGAACAAAAAATTGGCTACTGTAAAATGGAGACTCAGATGAGGGCCTTTGAGTGGTATAAACAACATGCTAGGGATTTACATTTAGTAGAGAGAATCAAGAAAGAACTTGTGGTTTCTGCAAATGAATTTTATGACATTCATATAACTTTGTTGGTATATCCACATGCTAAGTTAGGTGGGACTATGAGGAGAAAGGAAAGTCTGAGCTTGTTGAAGGAGAGAAGTGCCCCTAACTTGAAGTCTAGGTCACAGATAAGTATATTAAAAGTAGATAATGTTATAAAAATAGATTAAAGCCATGTTGTGGTAGAAACTTTAGAAGCCATGATGAGGTGTTTTATTTGATTCCATGAGCAACATGGAGCAATTAAAATCTTGAAATCAGAAGATCTTAGCTCAATCATAAGCTGAATTTAAGAAAATATATTTTGACAGCAGTAGATAACATGCATAGAAGAGGTCATGTGGGACAGTGATTAAGAAAAGCTGACATCTTAATTACAGTATGAAAAAGAACAGATTCAATGCATTATCTTTTTCCAGAAAATAAAATGAAGACTAACAAATGTTAAGGAAGCAGATTTTAAGGGCAATGCCAACAAACTTTACTGGAGATTGTAGTAGTAATATATATAAAAAAAGGCCTTAAGTTGCAGAGTAAAATGCATACAGAAGCACAAAAGAAATGTATAGTTTATCTCACTGAATCCTAACTGTCCTGTTAGGTAAATAAGTTGCTATCCCCCTTTTGGACACTTGCTGTGGATGCTGGAATTCAAACTCAATCTGACTTCAGATCCTGTGCTGTGACTCACTCTTCTAAACTATGTGCCTGATTTATAACAAAAACAAACAAACAAAAGCCCCAGCTAGCTTTTAGAGCTGTCCAACAGCTACTTGGGCTGCTCTGTGAAATAGTAAGCTAAAACCTTGAAATGTGCAAGTTTCATTGAACACTTGAATGATCATTGTGAGGGGAGCCCGTTTTTGTGTTTGCCCAATTTGTTCTACTGTCTCTCCTATAGGGGAGCCTGTTTTAAAGGGAATAAACTTAGGAGTAATTGGTCTAAGGAACCTTAATGTGTTCCCCCAATGTTTGGATTCTTTAACCTTCTCTTGAAGAAGGTAATTGTAGAAGTAACAAAAGAGAGTATTACTCCTGTCCAGACTCAACACATGTGTTCTGTGCAGAAATCTTCTCCAAATGTAGCTATTTTTTCATCCTTTAAGTCATTATTTCCTCTCAAAATTCTACATCAGAAACACAATAGCAAAATTGCATAATATTCACCTTTTGCTTTTGCAGAATCAGTGTTTAAAAGGTACAAAAACACTTTAATAGGTTTAAATACTTCTGGATTTACAAAATGGATTTAGTTTTTAATCATTTTTGGGTTTTTATTCTTTTTTAGTTATGCATAACATTAGTATTCATTTTGAAATTAATTATAAAATCATGGGATATAATTTGCTCTAATTCGGTCCCTAGTATTTCCCCCTTTTCCTTCCCTCCTACCTTCCCTTCTATTCTACTGATCTTTTTGCTATCTAAATGTTTTTTTTAAAATGGTTTAGTTTTTATTGCTTTCAAATCTTTACAATGAAGTAAGACTGACCTAATTAACTGAGTTCTATATAACTACCTTGTAATGAGCTACTGTTTCCTTCATGATGTCTCATGAGTATGATCCATTCCTTTTGAAATAGTGTCAATGAGAATGTATTTTGGTTACTGACATCTAGGAATGATCACTTCAATTTATGTGTCCTAATCAATTCATATTATATAAACATAAATTTAAGTCAGATTTCCAAGTTTTTCTAATCAGCAGTAGTTTATCAAATAGCAGGGGGGAGTTTGTTATTATTTTTGATTCTTTTTAAATAGAGCCACCTCACATTAATGGATCTGGAAAACCTGAGGAGATATCAATAATTGTTAATAATCCACTTGAACTTGCCTGCAATGCTTCTGGAATTCCTGCCCCTAAAATTACCTGGATGAAAGATGGCCGGCCCCTTCTACAGACAGACCAGGTGCAAACTCTTGGAGGGGGAACAGTTCTTCAGATCTCTAGTGCTCAGGTAAGCATCAGAGTTCATATAGTTGTGTTTATCCTAGGTTAAACTTCTCACTTGATAATATACAAGAATTGTTGATAAATTATATCATTACATCTGCATACATCACACTGCAATTTTACCAAAGGTGGATTGCTTCTGTGATAGACATGATTGGGTAGACATGACTTGAAGGAAGACAAGAGGTATCTAAAATTAAACTCTAACGAAAACAGCATACCTTCTTGTTAGCTTTTCTTGTTTTCATGGTTCCATTCATATGTTTCCTAAAGCCCTTAACATTTGCCATATCACTCTTTACCTAACCAGCAGAAAGCAATCCAACATGCATTCATATGAGGCTGGTTCTTTTAGTTTGCATTTAAGGAAATGTATCTGAAATGTGAATATATTAAAGAGAAATACTATATTCAGCCGGGGACTCAGTATAGTATAGCCCTCACGCTCCTGACAACTCTGTGAGGCAGTGTCTTCAACACCATTCTATGAATCCAAAATAGGGCACAGAGAGGTTAAGTACTTCTCTCCCAAGTACTCACTGTTTCTCAGTGACGGAGCTGGGTCTTAGTCCTGGGTAGAATTCAAAAGCCAAACCAGCGGACCTCAGCACAGTGCATTCCTAGCATCGTGGTGCACATGCCTTCCATTCCATGCTCTTCTCTCCATTCACATGTTGCAGTAACTCAGAGAGGGGGAAAAAAAAATCAGGTTAAACTTTCAAACCACTTACTGAATCAAAACCCTTAAAAGTTCTCCCTCTAATGAAAGTAAAATTGCATACAGTAGAATTAGATATGAAACAATAAGAGAACCATTCAAGATGGCGTTGAAGGGGAAAGTTAAAGATGATCAAGTCCCAAGACTGATCTTTATGTCTTTGCTCCTCTGTGTCTTCATAGCATTTTGTACATACCTCTGTTACAGCAATGTGTGTCTTATTTAGCTGACCTTTGTCTTTTGGTGTATTTCTTTGCAACATAGTTATGCCTAGTACATAATGGATGCTTTGCAAATTCCAAATTGTGTGAGACAAGAATTTCCTAAAATACTGTCTGTGAAAAGCAGGTCTGTGATGTATTATTCCAAGAGGAGGAGGACCCAATCTATGACCCAGTTGGTTTAGAGAATTGTATACTGTTTTCTCTCTCCTTGTGAGGTGTAGTGCATGTCAACAACTCTGCAAAATGTTACTCTAAAGACATCTGCCTTTTTCAAACTCCCTGTTAGCAGAACACACCTTAGGAACTGTCATTATAAATAATGACTGTGGGTATCCAGAAAGGAAAAAGTTGTCTGGAAGAGGCAAATTGAAGAGTAGCCACTAATGATGACTCGGATTCAGCCAAGTCAAGACAATGATGGGGACAACATCAATGGGGTGAATGGTTAGTAGGGAAGAATTACTTTTAAAGATTTTAAAGATGTGATGAGAGATTCCAAAATTATTCTCCAGGAAATAGAACATTAGTTTTTAATTCTTAATCAAAATAGTATATGATAATTGTTCTTCTAAAATGTCTTTAAGTATTTTTTTCCAAACATCCCAGTCTTAATTTTTTTCTAAGGAGTTTTTGCAGCTTACCAGAAAGTTTTCTGTGACCTATGGTATCCATTTTAAATACAAGAACTTTTAAAATCCTAATGTCCTAGGAATGTTCAAGCAGTAAAAGAAATGATTCCAGGACTTTCCTAATTTTACAAAATAGATTCTTTACAATAGTAGCACATCTGTTTTCTAACATATTCTTCACATATGTTATCAAGCATATGAATCAAGACTAACTTGTAGTGGAGACCATGCATGGGGATTTTTAAAGAAATGATTGTGCTTTTAGTCAGATAAGAATAGATTGTGGGGCTGGGATTGTGGCTCAGTGGCAGAGGCTTGCCTCACATGTGTGAGGCACTGGGTTCAATTCAATTCTCAGCACTGCATATTAATAAGTGAATAAAATCAAGGTCCATCAACAACTAAAAAAAAATTTAAAAAAATAAATTGTGCTGTCAGTCTGACCCCAAATACAACCAAATAATTTAATATCACCATTTTATTTCATCATTATATATCAAAGGTAGAGTTAAGATGTGACATTAATGTGTTTGATTTTAATAACTTCATATTTTATTGATCTGATGACTTAATATAACATTTAATTTTCTTCAATAAGACTGCAATTGAACTTTTCAGTCTGCAGTTTAAGCCAGTGAATATTTATTTCTTCAACAACTATATGGTGCTAGGTCTTATATATGCCTTTCTTTCCTGATATTTTTAGATCAAATAATGAAACGCATTAAAACACAGGTTTACATATAATGGAGATGCCAACCAGTGCTCGGTTTCAGAACACTAATTGTGTTAGATCGTTTGTTTTAATTCTTGTGCTTTCTTAATTGTGTTTTGCTTTGTATGGTGATTATTACATTCATTCTAGTTTATATTTTTCTTATCACCAAAGCCACATGTGAACATTTTGTAATTTGCTTATTTGGGTTTTGTAGGTGGAAGATACTGGAAGATACACGTGTTTAGCATCAAGTCCTGCAGGAGATGATGATAAAGAATATTTAGTGAGAGTTCATGGTAAATTTGGCAAAGAAAAGTCCATGTTTTATACACACACCTAATTAGAAGCCAGACTGTACAATGTCAGTCAATTCTATAGCACATACTAAAATATGTTTAGAAATGAAGAAATACATATTTTACAAATCCAATTTTTTTTATTTGAATGGTTAAGTGCTCTTTGGGGGTAGTTCAATGGGTTTTTGACTTATTTGTCTTGTTCCTGCACAAATAATTCATATCACTGATTTAAAGTAATATATATAAATTATAATAATGAAAAATAATTATCCTTAATCTCACCATGCAAAGATACAATGTTTTTGCTGGTAAATGTTTATTACAAAATATAATCTGAACCAGTTTTGCGCCTGTTGTTACTTGAAGGATGGACAGGAGGATGTCCAGGCATTCCAGGTCAGCCTAAGCAATGTACCAAGGCCCAGTCTCTTTAAAGACAAATGTGATGATTCAGAATACAGTATTTGAGTTGCTTTTTATGTCAACTAATGATATGATTGACATGCACCTATGTTAATAAACATTATGGCATCATTTTCAGTGACTGCATAGTGTCCTACTTTATATCTTATTTTTAAATATTTAGACAGTTTCTCTATTTTCATCAACAGTGACAACAATCTTAGCCCATTCCTTTTATTTTGAGAAATCTCTGTAAATGCACTTGCTTGGTTACACACACCCACATGCATCTGTACACACATACACACACATCTGTACACACACATGCTTTTAAGGATTTTGAAACTTATTTACCTAATTACTTTCTGGAATATTTGTGTCAATGAGCCTCTCTCCAAAACTACTTTTATATCAAAATTGAATTTACTTTCCATGAGGCAGATTGTTTGAAACTAAACAGAAGGTCTTTGTTTCATTTAATAGCCTAAATGATAGTGCACACTCTCTGGGATTTAAGTTTCTCCTCCCATCCCCCCACACAAATGAGACCTGTCATTAATTGACATATAAATTCTGTCCATAAGCTCATAAACATATATTTCTGTGTATCAAGGAAAGCATATCCATTTTTGTTTATTATGATGGGAAGTTCCCAATTTGATAATGTTAGATCTAATGTTCAAAGAAAATTAGAACCTGGCAAAGGGATCCCTTGGTGCTTCAGTTTATCACATGGTAACAATAATATGATTATATTACTTATTCTATCATTTATGTAATTGTTTTAAGGATTCATTGCTCAATCTAAGCAAAAGTTTTACCTAAGTTTAAAACAGTTCCATTGTAATTATCTGCACTGTAAATTCAAAGAATAATGTTTTAAATTTATGCCTCTTATTTCATATAGCAAAACTAACATTTATTGGCTACTGATAGATTAGATCATTTTACATCTTGTTTATTGAAAGCCTTTGATGCGTTGTTCCTATTCCCAGTACCCCCTAATATCGCCGGAACTGATGAGCCCCAGGATTTCACTGTGTTACGGAACAGACAAGTGACACTGGAATGCAAATCGGACGCAGTACCCCCACCTGTGATTATGTGGCTCAAAAACAGAGAGAAGTTACAGGTAAATCTTTCGCTAAACTCTACAGATTCATTCAAAAGCTGTGGAGTCTTTACTAGATAGTCAAAACCAAAAAACATCACTACCAAGTAGTCAACATTGCTAAGGCCAGCACACATGATTTCTTAGTCTTTGCTTAATAGTTGATTATGGATCAAAAGAAAGATAGTTAGATTCATGGCACTCTGGAAATTGACCTGTGCATATATCTCCTGGAGCCCATTTGAAACTCTGTGCTATTTGTTTACCTGAGAAGGAAGAAACCATCAGAGTCTCAAAAGAAATAATCTATCCTGCCAAGTGTCTAGGGTGAAACAGTTACTGAATTTTCCTGATCTAAACCTGGATCCCAAAGATCTACACCCCTAGATACCAGATGACTTGCACTAGAATCCTTGAACAACATAGTTACACATTCTCTAAGGTTTCCCACCTAGATGATGTCTGTCTGCTCTCAAGAGCATCTCAGCCCAGGATCCTTAGTGCCTTTTAGAATTGGCTAAAACCTTTGACTCTAAACCCTCTGTCTGCATCCCAGTAGTTACTTACCATTTTTTTCTTCCTTTTCATTGTTCTTACTCATCCTGTTAGCATAACCTATTGTTTTACACTGTGTGTTGCCAGCAGTTAATTATAAAAAGATTCTATGTCCTCCCAAATCTAATGCATAATGACTTTTGCCACTACCAAACCACATTGAGAGTTATTTATACACTGAGACATGCTGTATGTCACTGAACCCAGCTGTTTTTATTTATTGTGTGCCTACTATAATGCTAGGCACTAAGATTGACACAGTAGTGTTGACCTTCAAGGAGATCACAGACTGTCTGAAAAGACAAAGAGGTAAATCAAAGATTATAGAGTGGATACTACTGATGAATTATATGTTGGAGGACTAGAAGCAAGAGAGGAGAAACACACAACCCAGGCTGAAGGGTAAGGAAGAGCACAGGGCAGCCTCTTAGAAATGGGCAATTCACTTTCAAAGAACAGATATGTATTGGGGTAGAAAGAAGAGGTTCCAATCATGGGCAATGGTGCGTCCAAAGTCCTAACAACAAAAGGAATGAATGCTTCTGTTCCAGGGACTGCAGGCTAGTTGGTACAGCTGAAATAAACCTTTATTAAAATCTGATGGTTCCCTATGGTTTTCAGGATTCTAGTTAAGCTTAACTCACGAGGTCCTTCGTGGTCTGACTTAGCCTCCATAGTCCCATCTCCCACGTGTACATTTCACCCCAGACCATTGGAAGTTAAGGGCAGGACTTGATGAGTATTGATGATGAAGTCCACACTGATTCCAGATAGAACCAAGTGATGTCATTACTGGGAAAGGGTAAGCCTGTTAGTGAGAAAAAAATGAAGAGTTCAGGTTTAGTCATTTTGAGTTTTATTTACTTATCTACAATCCAAGGAAATTTCAGAAATCACTAAAAATATGAGTTCATATTTCAACAAAAAATGTGATGTAATATTCCATATTTCCTTAAAATAAAACATCTTTGATGTGGTGGTCCTCTTGGTATAACCTATTGGGGAAGTTCTGTTTGTATGTGGTTGGACCGTGAAATGAGAACAAAGCCTTCAACAGTACTGACAATTACAAGGTGAGCAAAGAAAGAAGAGAAATGAAGGGGACTAAGGGGGGGGGGACTCAGTGAGCCTGGGATCAAAAGCAGGAGACACTTGTGTCATGAAAGCCAACCAAAGAAGAAACAGATAAGAAAAGGCACATAATATCTAAATAACATTGTGTCCCTTGGCTTTGACAACACAGAGGTGACTCAAGATATGGACAGTGGTTCTGCAACAGAGGAATTGAAGTAAGAAGCAAGTTACCATTGTTTGAGGAGTCAGTGGAGGGAAAGGAAGTAGAAGGGAGTGTAGAATATATTTTTAAATAGTTTTAGTTGCAGATGGATACAATAATTTATTATTATTACTTTAATGTGGTGCCAAGACTTTAATCCAGTGCCTCACACATGCTAGGCAAGGGCTCTACCACTGAGTTAAAACCCCAACCCTGGACTCTTCTTTAAATAGAGATTTGTACATATTTATTTGCTGAAAGAGAGAGATTGAAGATACAGGAGAAAGAGCTTCATAGAGGTCTTTAAGTACATATCAAAGCATGTGTGTCCATTCTCTGAATCTCAACTCTGCATGCTTTATCTTAGATTTGGGGCAGGATGTCCCCACATGGTAAAACTGTCACAACTAGTGATTCCAGTTTTTTTTTTAAAAAAAGGCACAAGCTTGAGAGCTCTGAGAGGCTCAACCAAAATGTCTCTTTTCCTGACATTTTAATGATAAATTTTTCTTGCTGAATCCAGGCAACACCTCGAGTGCGAATCCTATCTGGAGGGAGATACTTGCAAATTAACAATGCAGACCTAGGTGACACTGCCAATTATACCTGTGTTGCCAGCAACATTGCAGGAAAGACCACAAGAGAATTTATTCTCACTGTGAATGGTAAGTGAAACATTATTCACTTTTTCACAATTTAAAAATTTAACCTCAGGCATTTCAAAGAGATGATTTTTTTTTCATGAGCATACAAACTGAATCCTTGTGGTTATGTTATTTATTTTGAAAAAGACAACATGTAGTACTTGTATTAGGGGTACATTGCAAATTAACTTAGTTTCAGAAAAACATAATTAGGGCTACATTACTCCATCTTAAAAGATAATGTGTATATATCCAGTTGTTATTAGCAGATCCAGATGTTTTGCATCATTCAAATCAGAGTCATTGAGAGTGTCCATACACTGAACCTCTGGATGACAAATGGCTCATCATTTTATTCACTGTTATTGATGGTGGCTTGAGAGTATACTATATATGTACAAGGACTATAATTTTCTTAAATACTGCCATACTACTGTAATTTTCTTCAATGTGATATTTAAATAGCAAAACTTGCCAAAATTCAGCTAGATAATTTAGGCTTTTCCCCAAAACAGTCCCATTGGACTTTTAATATATGGACTTTACAGCATATCTGGTGACCCACACAAGTAATATCTCTAATGCTAAAATTAAAATTCAGGATTTCTATTCCCACATGAACTCAATAATTAATAAAATACATGTTCTAAGACTTGCAAGATTAACCACAGATGTGCTTTTCATTAAAACAGCCCACTTTCTGTTCTTCATTTAAAATGAAGTTGTTCCAGTGTTAACATTCTCGGACCATTATTTGGCCAAAGAGAAATAAGAAATATCATCTTTAATTTACACCAGACTAGAGCTGATTTTTTGTTCAGTTCTCTCTCCCAGAAAGCCAGATCTTATACTCCATATCAGGGATTTTAAAATCTTCCTCCCCATCTATTCTTTATTTTTGAACAGAGTATCTTGAGTAAGACTTAGGAATTAAACTTCGGTTCTACCTATACTAACCCAGATTAGCGTTGACGCAAGGCTCATATTCCATCTCAGACTCTTAGTATAGTCTTCAGTTCAACTGAATCTTCTCATGTGTCTCTCTTGTTCAGTCCCTCCAAACATCAAGGGTGGCTCCCAGAGTCTCGTCATTCTCTTAAATAAGTCAACTGTTCTGGAATGCTCCGCTGAAGGTGTGCCAACCCCGAGGATAACATGGAGAAAGGATGGAGCTGTTCTAGCTGGGAATCATGCAAGGTAACAGCTCTGGAAAGGAAGAGTTCTGTAAGAACTGAAATATACATCTTTAAATCATCTTCTAATGCATATTTTGGTCTTATTATGTTCAGAATTAGTCTTTTTATCCTAATATAAGAATCAAAATTTAGTATTTTTAAATTCCTAACTCAGGTCTGCTTTATGACTACAGTCCATTCACAAACCCAAACCCATCTTCTGTGTGTCTTTGTATGGTATTCTTTTCTGCCACCAAGGTTATTATAAATATATGTCATCAGAAACAGAAAACAAAGACTGAAAATGGACATCACCATTGTTAAAACTGTCCTCTGTCAAAATGTAAATAATCAAAAAAGGCTGAATTGGGAGACCTCACTTGTGATCTTTCATATAGATACTCCATATTGGAAAATGGATTCCTTCACATTCAATCAGCACATGTCACCGACACGGGGCGATATTTGTGTATGGCTACCAATGCTGCTGGAACAGACCGTAGGCGCATAGATTTACAGGTCCATGGTAAATATGGGTTGATATACAACATCCAGACTTTGGGTCAAATGCTTTTTTGCTAACCTGTTCTATTGAGCTCATGAAGACCTTGCCATCAAAAACTATTTATGCATATCACATTGTATTTTGAATAGTCAAGGTGCATGTTTTCTCCTCACTGTGGCTAATGTCAACACAACACTATTTAAATTAACAGAGCCTTGTTTGTTTGTAACTGTGAGACAAGTTACTAATGACTAATTTCAGTTCAGTAGAACTGAATGGTTACTACTTGTTGAAAGTGTTTTCTTTTTATTTGGTGACATTGTTTTAGTTCCTCCGTCCATTGCTCCGGGTCCTACCAACATAACTGTAACAGTAAATGTCCAAGTTACTCTGGCTTGTGAGGCGACCGGAATACCAAAACCATCAATCAATTGGAGGAAAAATGGGCATCTTCTTAATGTGGATCAAAATCAGAATTCATACAGGTAAGAATAACTTATTTTAATATATTTTATATTTAGTTGACACATAGTAATTGTATGTATTTATAGGGTACAATGTGACATTTCAATCCATATATACAATGGATGATGATCAGATCAGGGTAACTGGCCTATCGATCACTTCAGACATATGTAATTTCTTTGTATTGGGTACATTCAAAATCTTCTAGCTCTTGAAATATTCAATTAAGTGTTGTCAGCCATATTCCTCCTTTTAAACTACACTTCTGTATCCATTAAACATCTTCTCTGCACCTGCCTCCCCGACTCCTCTCCAGGCTCTGGTAACCATTATTTTATTTTCTACTTCTACGTGATCAACTTTTTTATCTTCCACATGTAAGGGAGAACATGCAGGATTTTCTTCCTGTGCCTGACTTATTTCACTTAACAAATGTGGTAAAATAATTATTCTTCTCCTT
This sequence comes from Callospermophilus lateralis, assembly GCF_048772815.1. Classification (NCBI taxonomy): domain Eukaryota; kingdom Metazoa; phylum Chordata; class Mammalia; order Rodentia; family Sciuridae; genus Callospermophilus; species Callospermophilus lateralis. The sequence continues at coordinate 93,105,567 of NC_135317.1, read as the reverse complement.
CTCTACTTACCTAACATTCACTTTCAGAGCAGAAGGACCAGGGTGGAGATAAATAGGTTTTAGAAATGTGTGAGGGTTGGAACTGTGTCATTTTCTTTCTTTCTGTTTTTATTGTTCTAGTTCTACCTTCCATACCTATTAGTTAGAAACATAATTTTTTAAAAGAACTAACATTTTAACTCTTTAAATGGGGGCATAATAAACACATAGTTTGAAGAAAGCTGATATGTAGAAAATATTTTACCTTAATGTGGAACTAATTTCACAACTGAAAATCTTTTTCTGAATTAAAGATGCAACTTTTCTGTACACAAACCCTGTGGATGACTGTCAGCAAGGTCTATAGGATTAGATTTTTAATCCCGCTTTACTTATTTAGCACCTTTTGAAATTTTATAAAGACAAAGGATACAAGCACCATTTGATATAAAAGAAAAATACTCTGTAAAAGTAAATACAAGCTCTAGAATAAAAATCAAATTTTATACCTTAAAATACAATTTAGATATTTGGCAGCTTGAGTGGGGAGGAAAAAAACAGCATTTTCTCCAACATTTTTGCATTTTTCCAGCTTTACTGACATAACTCGTAATATGGCAATATGTTTTTTAAAGGCTAAATTTTAAATCACTGGGATTTTCTGGTTAGGTAAGCATCATTTCTTTTATCTCACTTGAGCTAATAAGGCAGTTATCCTGTCAAAGGGTTCGCTATAGAGCCAAAAACAAACGCTCTTGTGGTTCTACTTTTACAGAAGTCATTTCTGATTTACTGAAATTCTGTCATCTCTATTTGTCTCTATTTGGGCAGGTGAACTTAGTAACTTTAAGTATCCGTTTCATGGAAAATATGTTTCCATTAAACCACATAACTTATATTCTATCAGTGGACAGTTTGAAATATGAAAATGGTGGCACTCGCCTGTAGTCCCAGTGACTTGGGAGGCTGTGGCAGGAGGATCACTAGTTCAAGGCCATCTTCAGCAACTTAGCAAGGCCCTACACAACTTAGCAAGATTCTGTCTCAAAATAAAAACTAAAAAGGCTGGTTCAGTGGTTAAATGCCCCTGGATTCAATCCCTAGTACAAAAAAAAAGAAAAAGAAAAAGACATAAAAATAGCCAATTAGACTTAAAACATGTATGTATATTTACTAAACCTCTAAAACTTTTGAAGTGATCTGTATTGTTTTAGTTTTGATTTAAGGCTAAGAAAAAGACTACTGAGATATATAGACATACATGCTATGTGTGTTATATGTGTGTGTATATATCACAATGCATACAGGCACCATACATGTATGTGCATACTGTGTTGTGCGTGTGTGTGTACATACACACACTGTATGGGAGGTTTGTGTTTGCATGAACACATACACACACACTTTGTATGTATTATTCATGTCCAAGATAGCCATCACATGTAAAGAGACATGTGAAGTACAGAAAAGAATGAGACAGACCTGTAGTTACACATTTGTCAGTAGAAATAATATAATACCAATCTGCAAAGTTATTGTGAAGTTTAGAAATAATTATGTAGTGCATTTCAGATTGGGCCAGGAATATAGTCAAGGCCCCTTAAATAGTGATTGTCATCAATGTGCTCATTACATTGTATTTCTCCTTGGAGACCAAGGTCAATCATGATATATGAATTCAGAAAATCCAAGCTTCCCTCTTCAGGCAATCCTTCCAGCCAACTGCTTCCCATCAATATTATGTTTGAGACTCCTTGCCATATATAATTAAACTTAAATACACAAAGCATGCATCAAATAAATGATGCTCATTTTAATATGAAGGAGGAGTTGTGTTTCCTTCTACTACCAACACAGTTCCCTGGGGGGAACCAATTGGAAAACTATATAGAAACTGATGCACAGGATCTCATGCCTGAAAATCTCTCTTCTAGGCTGCTGTCTTCGGGTTCACTAGTAATCATTTCCCCTTCTGTGGATGACACTGCAACCTACGAGTGTACAGTGACAAACGATGCCGGGGCAGACCAGAGGACCGTGGACCTCATTGTCCAAGGTAGGACGAGCCTAGCAAAGGGATAGGAAGTTATTAGGATGGTTTCACTTCATCATTCTACTTCTTCACAAAAGGGCTTCCTTCTCTACTTACCTAACATTCACTTTCAGAGCAGAAGGACCAGGGTGGAGATAAATAGGTTTTAGAAATGTGTGAGGGTTGGAACTGTGTGGTTTTCTTTCTTTCTGTTGTTATTGTTCTAGTTCCACCTTCCATAGCTGATGAGCCTACAGAATTCCTGGTAACCAGACAGGCCCCAGCAGTAATAACCTGCACAGCTTCGGGAGTTCCACTTCCCTCAATTCACTGGACCAAAAATGGTATTAGACTGCTTCCCAGGGGAGATGGCTATCGAATTCTGTCCTCAGGTAGGACCAAGCTCAGTGATTTCACATTTATCAATTGGGTTAATTATTTCTGGGTGGGCTTCCCTGGACTTTTGTTGCCACAGAATAAAATATTAAATCTGCCTACATTGCTAAACTGATGCTTCTGGAAAAATACAGTTCAAGTAGGAAGGAGAGCTAGGGAAAAGAGAAGGAAAAAGGGGTCCAGGGAAAAATTAATACTTCAATTAATCTGAATATAATAAGCCTGCTCACTGGTATATATGTGCATGTATGCTTAACCCAATATTTAGCCAATCTTCTCCTTACTTGTGAAGTAAAAAAAATGTTTGTTTATGGGTGGAGTTGTGGCTCAGTGATAGAGCACTTGCCTTGCATGCATGAGGCACTGGGTTTGATCCCCATCACCACATAAAAAACTAAATAAACAAAATAAAGGTATTGAGTACATCTACAACTACAAATTTTTAAAAAATATTTTGTTTAAACATTGAGTCCCTAACACAGGCTATGTACTTTAATAAGTTTCAGAGACTAAAAATTAGGGTTCTAGCTTTCAATGTTTTTAGAATTCAGGACAGGAAAGGTTGGATGCTAAGTCCTGTAATTTACTATTTTTGATAGTGGTGGTAGCTGTCGCATCTCAGGCTGCAACTTTTATGGCAAAATATTTTTTAGTTGTCTCAGAAACCTATATACATGGGTAGCAATTCAAATCATAAAATAGAAGCTCTTTAACCTCCAGCATAATCACCAAGTACTTTGCTAAGAGAACAGTTTAGAACTTTCTTAATGTGAAACATAGTTACCATAAACCCAGAAACCCCATTCCTAGATGTCTACCCAAGAGATATGAAACCATTTGTCTACACAAAGACATGTATACAGATCTTCATAGAGCTTCATGCACAGTAGTCAAAAAACAATTACAAGGGCTGGGGTTGTAGCTCAATGGTAGAATGCTTGCTTAGCACGTGTGAGGCACTGGGTTCAATTCTCAGCACTGCATATAAATAAGTAAAATAAAGGTCCGTTGACAGTTAAAAAAATTTTTTTTTAAACGATTACAATGTTCATTAACTAGTGGATGGATAAACAAAATGTGGTATGCCCATATCAAGCAATGAAACTTAACAAAATATCACTACATGCTACAACTTATGAACCTCAAAAACTTCATGTTCACAGTGAAAACAGGCAAACATAAAAGATAACCTGGTATAGAATTCCACTTACATAAAGTGTTTAGAAAAGACAATCTGTAAAAGCAGAAAATGGATTCTTAGTGGTCTAGGGTTGGGGCTGGAGCAGGGAGTGACTATAAATAAATATCAGGATTCGTTTTGGGGGATGGAAATATTCTAAAGTGATACTGATAATTACAAAATCTGTAAATATAATAAAAATCATCAAATTGTGCATTTAAATGGGTGGCTCTGATGTAAAGTATGCCTCAATAAACCTGTTAATAATAAAAAAAGAACGATATGAGACACTTCAGGGGATAGGTATGAATATAAGCCCAGCATTGCTATGCTAGGTATGGAGCGGGGAGACAATTTGTTGAACTAGAAGAACAAAGATATACTATACGTTAAAACTTTTTCCTACTTAGGAGCAATTGAAATATTTTCCACCCAATTAAATCATGCTGGAAGATATACTTGTGTTGCTAGGAATGCAGCTGGTTCTGCACACCGACATGTGACCCTTCGTGTCCAAGGTATGGAAGGTTATTGACTCACTAAGAGATGCTGGGTGGGCTGGGGTGTATCTCAGTGGTGGAGCTCTTGATAGCATGTGCAAAGCCCTAGATCTGATGTCAGCACCAAAAAGAAAAACGCTTGCTGGGTTTGAGGGTCTATTTGTCTATTTGTTTGCTTTGCAATTTTTAATTTATGTTTATTCTTGGAATATGGTACTATGTAGAACTATAAACCACAGCAATATCTTAGTATGCTAAAGCCTGGAAGATGTTTTTCAATAGATTTAAAAAGACATACAGATAACAAATGACACAGAACAACCCCAAATTATTTTCTTACTGGACATTTATAATTTGTTTCAGCTTCTAGTCTTCCAATGGCATTCTTCTAATGCAAACTGTATCATAGCTAGCCCCAAAAATGTGGCCGATCTTTACTTTTCTATTACTCAATGAAATCAGTACTTAGGAATGATAGATTTGGGCATACTTCAGCTCATCACCATGGTGACATTTCTGCCACTGACTAGTGCTGTTCATTTTGCTGATTGGTTTTTTAGAGCCTCCAATCATTCAGCCCCAGCCAAGTGAACTAGATGTCATTCTAAACAACCCCATTTTGCTACCATGTGAAGCAACAGGGACACCTACTCCTTTCGTTACTTGGCAGAAGGAAGGCATCAATGTGATCACAGCAGGTACTACCACTGTTTCTATCAAGAAAATCAGGACACATCCAGTGTCTATAATTCAGAAGTCAGTAAGTTGTTGTTTCTTTACTTGTATTTGTATTTCCCACTTTTCCTTGCATATATTTGTGCTTATGCTCATTTTAATTTAAAAATACATGAATACAGGGTCCATAGTATTTATTTATCCTACTGTCCTACCAACTCCAGGTTTAATGCTTCATGTAGAATACGGGCTTTATAGTTTGTTGTTTCTTTTTTTTTTTTTTGGGGGGGGGGATACTGGGGATTGAACTCAGGGGCACTCAACCACTGGGCCACATTCCCAGCCCAATTTTTTTAAAATTTATTTTAATTAGATATATATGACAACAAAATGCATTTTGATTCATTGTACACAATGCAACACAGCTTTTCATTTCTCTGGTGATGTAGTTTCACACCTTATGTGCAGTCTTCCATGTACCTACCTCCCCCCTGCACTCTCTCCATCCTCCCTCCCCTTTGCCCAATCAAAGTTCCTCCTTTTTCCCATGCTTCCCCCCTCCCCATTTTTGATCTCTCCACTTATCAGAGAGAACATTTGGCCTTTGGTAGAATGTTTTTTCAAAATGAAAATTCATGTCACTTTTCTTTTGTTAACTATGATACAGGCAAAAGCCATGCAGTTCTTCCTAACGGCAGCTTGCAGATCTCCAGAGCTGTTCGTGAGGATGCTGGCACTTACATGTGTGTGGCCCAGAACCCAGCCGGCACGGCCTTGGGGAAAATCAAGTTAAATGTCCAAGGTACCTGACTAGTGCATCTCTGTCTTCAAAGATGTTTGTAGCAACATATACCAAATGTCATTATCTCTAATAACAGTGCCTTTCACCCATGGTTCTCAACATTCTTGGTTTGCATTTTCCTGTTGGATTTCCTATTACTTTTATGAAGAAGAAAGTTTGAAGTTTTGCATTTTTTTCACATTGTTTGTGTAAGAACATGAAAGTGTCCATCATAATTTTAACTTCTATCAGACTTCACTGGGTACAGTAGTCATTTCATGAACTGTGATTTTTGCTTTCCATGATTTTAGTTTTACCCACAGTCAATATTAAGTGAAAACTTCCGAAAGTGAATAATCCATAAGTTTTATTGCACTTTCTTCTGAGTAGTATGATAAAAATCTCACCCAGGACTTGAATCATTCCTTTGTCCAGCATACCCATGCCATGTACACTACCCAGGTAGTAGTCATGTGTTAGCCATCTCAGTTACCAGCCATCTGTCACAATATCACAGTGGTTACGTTCAAGTAACCTTTATTGTTCTTAATAATGGTCCCAAAGCACAACATTAATGATATTGGCTATTCAGATATGCCAAAGAGAAGCCATTAAGTGAAAAGGTAAAGAGCAGTAAGCTATTTTGAGAGAAACAACATTTACATAACTTTTATTACAGTATATTGTTTTAACTGTCCCATTTTATTATGAATTCCTAATTTAGGAATTAAACTTTTCACAGGGTTGTGTGTATGGGGAAAACAGAATGAGCAGAATTCAGTACCACTCTTGATTTTCAGGTATCTCTTGCAGGTTGGGAGTTGATGGGACAGCTGTACTGTGTCTCATGGTAGATTATGTGTTGTGGTTTTAAAACTATTTTTTCACCCTACACATTTGGTTATACTTTGAAACACTGAATTGTCAAATATATTTTTTAAAAACTGCCATTAAACTAACTTGATGGAAAAATTATTCAAAAAAAAGCAGGGCTTTTATGTTTTCACATTGAACTGATATTTTCTTGATACAATTTATTTATCTTGCATGTACTCATTTTGTGAATATGAAGGATTTGGAAAGAGCTTTCAAGGTACTGAATTTGAATTAGTAGAGTCTGAATTTTCTTGTAGTGCAACTTTCTTATGGTAACTAATGAATATAGTCAAGCCCACTTTCCAGCAGATTGCAAATTCAGTTTCTTTGTATTAATGTTTATTCAGTCTCAATATGTGGAAGCACATTAAGCATTACAGGCATGTTCTTTCTCTTATGGTGTTTATATTTTAATGGAGAAGAAAACTAATATATTACTAAAATGAAATAATGATAAACTCTGATATATACTATGTAGAGATGATGAATAATGGAGCTACCTGATGATGTTTTTCTATTAGTGTTTACAAGGCTTCTTTGGGGTGTAGCATGGGAAACATTTAGGCTGACACCTGAGCAGTGAGCTAGGATGAGCCAGGGCAGGTTGACAGAGTGTCCGTGTAATGAGCCCAAAGCAGGACAGAGAGAGAAAAGAAAACATGCCAGTATGGCCAGACAGGGAACACAATGGGAAGGCAGGCAAAAGATGGGGGAGATCAACCAAACAGGCAGGGCTAGGGCATGGGGGGTGTGATGGTCCCAAGGAAAGTGAGATTTCAGTCTGTACCCTGGGAGTCTTATAGGGCCACAGCCAGGATTCTGACTTGGTTTTCCAAAGACCTTCTATTGCTACGTAGATGATAGTTTAGACAAAGGACAAGACTAGAGATAGAAGAATGAATAGATTTGTCTAGATGAAGTATTGTGATAGATTTAAGCTCTTGTTGGAGGTGTAATAGTCAGGATTGCTGATGAATTGGAGGTTAGCAAAAGAGAAAAATTAATGATGTTTCTTGGGCTTCAGGTTTGAGCTAATGAGTAGATGATAGTGCCACAAGAGAATGCAAAGGGAAGAACTGGTTTTGGGGGAAGAAAATGGTGATTTCTGTCTAATTATGTAAATGTAGGAAACTATTAAAAATCCTAGTGGAGATGTCAAGTAGACAGTTGAGCATGTATATATATTGGGGCTCATGAGAGATGTTTGGTGTAAAGTAAGTATTCGGAATTCGTGTTTAAACCCAGGAAACTGGTTGTGATCACCTAGGAAAAGAAAATGTGGATAGAAAAAGATTGCTAAAGACAAAGTCAGGGAATAGTGCACTGTATAGAATTCTGATAAAGGAGAACAGAATACAAAGGAGGGCCAGGTGCAGTGGTGCGGGCGTGCGGACACACACACACACACACACACACACACACACCTTAATCCCAGTTACTAAGGAAATTGAGACAGGAGGGTTGCAAGTTGATGGCCAGACACAATGTAGAGAGCCCATCTTAAAATAAAAGATAAAAATACCCAGTAAACACACACAAAAAGGAGAGGACAGAGATGTTAGAGAACTAGACAGAGGTTGAGAGATGACAGTATTTCAAGAAGAGAGCGGACAGTTTGTTGAATGCAATTGAATTCAAGTAGGATGAGGATCCAAAAGCATTCATTTATTTCATCAGCGAAGAGATCATACAAAAGAATGGTTTCAGATTTGAGTTTTTTCTTCAGTAAATGATTAAAATTATTGATATAAGAGTGATTGAGAGAAAACACATTAAGTAATGAAAAGTATCTAAGCATTCCAAAAGCAAGCAGAGATTATCATGTGCTCTAGAGGCCTGAAAAAATACTGAATAGACTCAATCTCTTCTTGCAGGAACAGTATATAATGGTAAGCACAAATTTAACTACACATTTTGTTTGCTATAAATAACTTAATGTGGATATTCATAATTATTTCAGATGTCTTTTTTTGGTGGATGCTTTAACACTTGTTACAACATACAGGCCCATACCCAAGTAGTGGTCAGCCTCTTGTAAACACTTAGAGAGGGGAATCCTTAAATAAGACTTTTCATTTGTTTCTAATGGGAATAATTGTACTTATATAATTATTTTCCATTACTTACTCATTTTTCATTCATTCACTTTATTAAATATTGCCATGATGTTTAAGACATCCTGCCAAGCTCAGTAGAAATTGCATAACTAAAAGGGTCTTCGAGTAGTACAATATTTCCCAAAACTCAAAGAGTTCTATTTTGAAAGTTTAAATACCTAAAGTGAATCACATAATTTATATGTTAAAGAAAATACTTTTGTTGACACCGTCTAAATTTTCTAGACATACAAACCTTCATGAATACATGTTTATCTCCTCTTCCAAAATCAGCTGTCACTTACCTTTCTTTGTTAAGTTCATACAGACTAATTTTCCGAAATATACTCTATGAATTTAAAGTTCCAAACAAAACAAACTGTAGTGCTCCTTTCTTGTGGATGTGGTGAACTCAGAATTCTGTTATTCATCAGTGTACTTGGCTGGGCTAGATCAGTACTGTAGTATGTAATCTGAACACACATCTTTTAAGACAAAGTTTGAATCTCTTTGTCTTCTAGTTCCTCCAGTCATTAACACTCAGCCAAAGGAATATGTAATTGCTGTGGACAAGCCCATCACGCTGCCGTGTGAGGCTGATGGCTTCCCACCACCCGACATCACGTGGCATAAAGATGGGCACGCAATTGTGGAATCCATCCGCCAGCGCATGCTCAGCTTTGGAGCTCTGCAAATAGCATTTGCTCAGCCCGGTGACACTGGTCAATATATGTGCATGGCAGCGAATGTGGCAGGATCCAGCAGCATGAGCACCAGGCTCACAGTCCATGGTAGGTTGTTTAACGTGGGGTATTTCAGTCTGCTTCATTATCATGGCAAGAGAAAAGACCACCAAGGGCAAATATGGAAATCAAACTCATGTAAAATCAGAAATCCAAAGTGTATGCATGGGGTGGGAAGGTGCAGTTGCCCTGAAAATGTTTTTTCTGTGGCTATATTTACCTTTGTGTGAACATATACGTGTGAAAAAGATTATTACTAATATTGTTGGAAAAAAATAAATGTGCTGCCAATAATCCCTTCATATTGTGATGATTGGATCTGTCCTTGGCTTATAAGAGGGCCATTTGTGTTCTTATGAATCTTCTGCTTCACAAGGTTCCAGTCATGTTGGCTAAAAACTAATCACCATATGACTATATATGGTGATTAAACATATCAAACATTGTAAATAGTTTGAACCCAATGGGAACTGGAAATGTACTGGATTCATTATTTTAAAATAGCAAAATATTTGTCTATTTTTGTAACAGAAAAACTATCCTTTTTTCCCCTTTGTATAGCTAACTAAAATCTAAAAGTCAGCGTTGAAATATTTTAGTTTCTATAGTATATTTAAGTCTAAAGATAGAATCCTTATTGTGACAGTAGTAAGAAACAATAGCAAATTAAATTGTTTTCAACTACTAGTTTTCAGAGGTAACTTATTTTAATGAGTAGCTTCTGGTTTTTAGTTTTTTCCAAAAATATGTAAAACTTATTTTTATATATATTTGAATTTACTACAAATTCATAGTTATAGTTTTGAGTGGATTTCTTTTTAGTTGAGTAGATAATTCAGCCAGCATTAACATCATCATTTATGAGTTTTTCAAATAACATCCTTGATTTTAGTTAACATAACTGAAGTATATCAATACATTATTTCTTTACCTTTAAATAAGTAATACTCTGTTTTCAACTATTTATAGAAAATGCACCAAAATCGCCCATATACTAAACAACAAAGAAATTCTTATTAAGTTTTGAAAATATTAGACCACAATTCCTACCCACAATGCAGTAAAGCTAGAAATTTGTAATGAACTTTTAATGTCAAAGCTCCAACCCCAGGCTACTTAAAAAACCAACCTTCCAGCTAACAAGTACTTTAAAGGGCATGTTTTTCTTTTCAGATTACTTATAAAATAATAAAAATAAGAATGCTGCATGTTAAAATGTGCAGTTTGGGCTGGGATTGTATCTCAGTGGTGGAACACTTGCATTGTATGCATGAGGCCCTGGGTTCAATCCTCAGCACCACATAAAAATAAACAAAGATGTTGTGTCCATCTACAACTAAAAAAAATATTTTTTTAAAAAATGTACAGTTTGTAGCCAAATCTAAAAATCAGCTATGAACTCATAGCCTTAATTTTTTTATTTTGAAAAATAAAGAACTGAAATATGTATGCTAATACTGTATCTCTACAATCCCCTGCAAAAGAAAAATAAATAGCAACTCCAAGAAAGCCAAGATAAATTAATAAAAAATGAGTTGAATATGATGCACCATTCAGTAAACGTATTTTTGTTTTCTGAATTATCTTAATGTTTAGGCATAATCATTCCCATAATGTATATATATATATATATATATATTTACTCATATGAAAATTATAGAAAAATAAAGGATGAAATATTAAAGTTTATACAGCAGTTTCCAACTGTTGTCTCTGACTTTTTTAAAAAATCCATTAACATGGTCCATTTCTCACAAATAAGTTTGAATAATTCCAAAATTCATTATCTGAAAAGAAAATATATTTTGACTTTTCATTTTTTAGGTCTTTCTTTTAGCAGTAAATATCTTAGGTCTGAATCTACTAAGGTATTTCATATTTCTTTGTTAATAAAATAATCAATTCACCTTTATATTGCCTAAATTTCAGGTGGTTTGCATTTGATCATAGACAGTATTTGGCATTACAATGTATGGAGTTATGAAATCAATATAAAAGTTTCCTCTGTGGCAGTGTAAAAAGTGGATTAAATTTCCTGATCAGATTTTACTTGAATTTGTTGTAAAATATGTGAAGTACTGCAAAAAAATATTTTCCACAGCATTTTGTGATATTCAGTATTGAGTGCATTATAGTATTTTGTAGTGACTATTATTGATTCATTCTCTCCATACCTGAGAGCAAAGCCAGCAATTATACAGCCATAGAAGTCTTTCTGTTTGTTTTACTTTAATCCAAAAAGCAGATGAAACCAAGTATGGAAGATTCAAAATGGCACATAAAAGATAGATTTCCAACACATTTGCTCAGAAATTGAAATGTAAATATGTTCAATAAACTCGACTACATTAGAATTCTTGCTTGCATCAAAAATATTCATTGATTTTTATAGCAAGTAAATGAAGATCTTAATAATCCATTTAAATCCTGTGAAAATATTAATATATCTAGCAAAATTATCTTCAAACCAGTCTTTCGTGTATTAATTTTCAATGTGAATAAAGACATGAACTCAACTTCCTGGATGACTCTTCACAGTACCACCCAGGATCCGAAGTACAGAAGTGCACTACACAGTCAATGAGAATTCACAAGCCATTCTTCCATGTGTGGCTGATGGAATCCCCACACCAGCAATTAACTGGAAAAAAGACAATGTTCTTCTAGGTAACTTGTTAGGAAAATACACTGCTGAACCATATGGAGAACTCATTTTGGAAAATGCTGTGGTAAGTTTAAAACACGTAAGTAGATACATCATGCCAGATGGTAAATGCACCTTCTTTGGGTTATTTAGTTTGGAAGTATATTCTTTAATAATGAAAGAAAATACTCATAAATTCAGGTTGTAAGATTTATCATACACATATTTTATTTTATATCCCTGTAATGGGATATAATAGACAATCAGAACTCATAGTGCTCTCCTTCTAAAATTATTTTATTGAAATCTATGTTTATCAGAAAAAAAATTCTGTGCTATAGCCTGTACTTGTGTCTTCTTTCTTCTTATCATTCCCAGACATGGTTACAAGACTATCTGAGATACTGTAAAGCAAATATGGAAAGTAGTGTTTTGCTTTTTCGTTTTAGGTTTTTATATAGCCCTTTTTAATAACTAAAATTTTAAGGACCTATGCACACTGAGGTTTGTAAATATCCTCAGGTGGTACTTCTCCAGATCTGTAAATAGTCAGTATTTGGAACACCTCAGTCTTATGTGGTAGCCCACTTGAAGAGAAATCTATATGTAGGTACACATACATGACTGCTTTAAAAATTATCTCACATAGTTTGAGAGAATCAAGACTTGACACCAAATACTGGACATGTTTAAACTGTAAGTCAATTTCTGAGCCTTTGTACACATCTTATTTTTCTCCTGAACCTTAAAAATGTCTAAATTTCATTACTAAGTTTGGATAGAGTTAAATTTGAATTGATTACAATGATAAAATGGATCCTATTCAATTTAGACTATAATCTCAACCAGTTATCCATACCTTGGGTGACCACACCCAGTGCCAGTGCCCGGCTGGGTCTTCAGGCACTACTCCCATCAGCTCTGCCAGCAGACATTGTGTTGATTAAAATCTGTTTCCACCAACTGTGAGATGCACCAATATTTTATGCACCACTAAGAAAGAAATAATGCAGTGATAAGTAAACCACAGCAGACCATTGCTGTTTACATTGCATCCCAATTTCAGAGGTTTCAGAGTTAAAAATGTGAGCCTCCTCACATGCCAACATTAAGAGGTTGATATCTAGGGGAAGACAGCAAAAGTACATGGAGAAGGAGCAGCCAAAGAGGTAGCTGGGAACCTGGGGAGAGTGGTGCCCTAGAAACCAGGTAAAGAGGTGGTTTCAAGCAAGGGAGTCAGAGTTTTATGGGATGCTGTCAATCCGTCCAGTGGCATGAGCGAAGAGAGCTGGCCCTTCCACTTAGCAAGGGAGACTTCAGAACTGTAGGTAATAATGCCCTCATTCTTACCATTTTTAATTATGATAATTTGGAAAGTGTTTGGTATCTTGTTGATACCATTGAGATTACCTGTTCTTTATTTGTACTTGACAGAACAGCAATACTCTTGGGGAGTAATAAACTTGATGTTTTCTATACTTGATGTTTAGTAAAGTCTTCTTAAATCTTATTGCTATAAAACGATTGTTATAGTTCTGTAAGGGTTGAGATTATGTTTAAACTCCTTATACAGTTTAAATTGTGCTATGGGAAAACTAACCTGATAGTTGAGACTAAAAGATGGAAATTTAAATTGCCTTTATGTAAGAGTGCTCTCTGGAGGAACAAGCATTGCAATTTTATGGATTTTATGTAAAATGATGTAAGATTATAAAATCTTAAGCACTGTGAATCTTTTTAATTTTAGCCGGAAGATTCTGGCATCTATACCTGTGTTGCTAATAATGCTGCTGGTGAAGATATGCACACTGTCAGCCTGACCGTACACGTTCTTCCCACTTTTACGGAACTTCCCGGAGATGTGTCATTAAATAAAGGGGAACGGCTCCAACTGAGCTGTAAAGCAACTGGTATTCCATTACCCAAGCTAACGTGGACCTTCAATACCAATATTATTCCAGGTTGGTGATTTGATTTTTCAGAAGTGAATAAATGTACCTGTAGAGAAGTTCAGACCAGTCTCTGTTTGCTTTAGTTCTGGGAATTGCCTGAAAGTTACAAAGGAAAGGCCGATTGCTTTAAATTCTGTAACACGTGTGCCTCTGTTTGGATTTTACCCTCGACTCAGTATATATGCACTGTTCATTCTTATGAAAGGATCAGTTGATCACGGGACTATGTATTGCATGTTCTGAGTATATTTTTTAACCTCAGAAATAATCTCCATCCCCATGAGAAGACAATATTTTATGTACAGGCAGCTGCTGGACCTCCCTCATTGATAAATGGATTAAGGTGGTTACTGTTGGAGTCCTGAAGATTCACCTTATCTCACAGAAAACTCTGCTTCTCTTTGTATGAACCAATCTCCATTATAGATGGTAGATGGTTGTGTAGAAAATTCTTAGTCACTGTTTATTTTCACTACACGTTCAGCTAATGCATGGGACCCAGCAGCACTCCTTCCTGGGAAGACAGATGTGTACTCATGGGGCTTTGTCATCAGTGTTAAGAGATCATCAGTAATGACGAGTTGTCCTATCCCACTGTTAAGCATTGGCTAAGTGTCTTGCTAGAAAAATAATAAGAAACTTGAAGGTTTTCTCTGCTGTTAAGATTTGCTTTAATGACTGGAATTCGTCAACTATATTATCTTAATTAATAGCAATAGCATTTCTTGCTAAAGAAAAACCATGTCTAAATAATTTAATCAGTACTGTTTTCTGAAGGCATATTACTAATTAGCTACATGGAGTTTTAAAGTTTATTTTCCACTTAATATTCAACATCATGAAATTTTAAAAAGTAAATGGGGGAAAGCATGCAAAGGAAACATATTCAACATAATTAGATATTGGCTGCTTTAGAATCTGATTTAGTACCTGTTGTTTTAAAATTAACATGTTTATGCACGTGTGCACTGGTGGAACCAGCAAGTAGGTTCCATGCATGCATCTGCAGGAGGTGAGAGCCAAATGGAGGCCTCAGCCTCTCCCCACCCTGGGCCTCAGCCACCCCTGCAACCTCCACTTCCACTCCAGCAGACCCAGACACAAAGAAGCCACTAAACAAAGTTCAGGTTAGAAAGGCAACGTGAGCTCCCTTGGCACGTTGCAAGTCCAAAAAGAAAAGATTGCTTTTAAAAGGAATCATGGTGGTATCATGGGAAATTCCAGAAGAACTAAGAAAGTATTGGTATCTGATCAGATTTTCTGTTCATTTACAAGGATGAACTCATATCTACTCAACAGACAGAATGTTTCTATAGAAAGATTTTGAACAAGCATGAAATTAAAACCATCTCTTGGATTATTCCTTCATGAACATTAAAAATGGACTCTAAAGCCAGGAAAGCCAAGCTCTGCCTGGAGGGAAGTTTTGACTTCCTCCTTTTCTTCCTCACTGATGAAAGAATTAGGTGGCTTTTATCTTCATACAAAGGGAAATATTTCTATCAGAGGAAGAAAGTTCCAGTACCTATAAACATTCCAGCCAAGATTTTATCAAAAGTGATCAATGGCACCATAGGTGGAATTGTCTTAAACGACTTTGATAGTGGTTCTTGTGGTACTGTACCCATCGGGCACACCAGAATGCAGATTCAGCACATTGTTGAAAAATATCATTAATGTCATGAAACATGGCAGAGAAGTGAGAAAGCTTAAAACTCCTATGTGTGAAAGCCAGGAAGTCGCTTTCCCTTCTGTAGTCTCAAGGAAAGGAGGTGAAGAAAAAAGAAAAAGGAGAAGAATCATGAAAAGCCAAAGTGGAAGAAGAAAAACCAAAGTCTATGTAACAGAGGAAGAAGCCTTCAGCAGTCCTAACATAGTGTGTAGAATGGATGGTTCTCCAGCGAAAGACCCAAGAGAAACACTGGTGCAGTAAAACCCAATTCCAAATGCCAGGCAAATCTGAAGATGAAATTCATAACTGGTACCAATGAGGAAACACCAGATAAGAAAATGTCAAGATGCAAAAACATGCCACCGAAAATCTCTACTCTGAAAAGAGTCCTGGTCCCAGTCACACCTTATGACAAAAAGAGAAAGATCTTGCCAGCTGCAGAGACCCCAGAAGTTACAGAGCCTGAGACCCAAGGTAAAGACCCAAGAAAGAAGCCAAAAATGAAAAAAGGAGAAAGTAACTTCATGAGGGGAAAAAAAAAAAGACCTGAGACAGACTCCAAAAAAGTCAGAAGCCAAGCTCTTTACTGTTTCTGGATAATCTGCAAGATTTGCAAGACAGGCACCCACCACCCCTAAGCAATGGTCAAAAAGCCCCAAGAGGCCCAGTTAAGCTAAATACAGTAACTCAACCAGAAGGAAGCAGCAGAGTCACTTGAAGAGCCTTTTTCTTCAAATAAATGCATTTTTAAAATTATTTTTAATTGGTACATTATAAGTATACATAAAAGTAGAATACATTGTGATATATTCTCATGTTCACATAGCATAATTTGGTCAATTTTGTTCCCCAGTACCTCCCTGAAGAGCTTTGTAAAAATACACAGGTCCAGGGCTGAGTGTGTATCTCAGTGATGGACTGCTTGATCTGCATGCACAAGGCCTGGTTCTATCCCCAGCACCACAAAAAATAAATAAATAAAATGAAAATACTTGGGTCCTGACCTCCGCCCCCGCTTCTCCACTGCTATCTTCTCCAAAAGTGAGGCTGGACCTAAATGTTTTTTGTAACCTTCAGAGGTGATTCTGACATAGGTACCTGGTTACAGTGGTTTGAAGTAAAATGTCTTTTTTGGTTACTCTTCCTTGTATTTGTTGATGTGAGAGAGTGCTTCTCCACGGTTGATTTTCATTATTAAAGAATAACATTTGCTTCTGAGGAAAAAAAAAGAAAAGATTAGCATGTTTAACTTACATTCTCTTCCAAATATTATAACTGCCTTTGTAAATATTTATGTCACCACCATTTATGACTTAATAACATAACGTTTAAATTTATTACAAATTGGTTCATGTTGTGGTTATTACCTAACTAGAATATATTTTCATGATTTCCCCTCTGACTTGCCAAGTCAGTTGAATTGTAATTGAAAAGGTTTTCATGTTCTGATGAAATTGTTTGGGAGGAAAAGTGTTGGTGGAATGAGATGGAAAATGCCATATTTCTGAATGAAAGATGTTTTGAAACCCAGAGAGATGTTGAGCCAGTTTTAAGCAACACACTGAGATGAAAGGTTCACTTTAATCTAAAATAATTTTTTTTAAAAAAATGTTTGTTTTCATTCACTTTTCCTGTTCCTCTGGCTGTTTTTCAAATGAGTGTCTATAGACACAGTAAATAGCCCAGAGGGAGAAATCTGTGGAAAGGCCTCTCTTGCCCAGTGCCATGATGAGGTCTCTCTGGTTCGCTGCTGACCGACTCGTAAATCTAACCTGCAAAATACTGAGCCGTCGTGAACCTTTTCCGAGGTTTCTGAGAAACATTTGTGTTGTTTCCTGACTTGTTCCCCTCAGCCCACACTGACAGTGGCGATGGACACAGTGAACTTGTTATTGAAAAGGTGTCAAAAGAGGATTCAGGCACTTACGTGTGCACCGCAGAGAACAGCGTGGGTTTTGTGAAGGCGATCGGATTTGTTTATGTGAAAGGTAGGGAAAAACACTCCGTTTTTTATTTATACTTGATCTGTAATGAATGGTTTCTGTTTTGTTTCCCTCTTACGTAGTAATACAATATAGCTTCAGTTTATTAACCCATTCAGTTCAGTTTCTCAGATGTGCAAATTCATGAGAAAAATAAGCATACATCATTTGGGAAAGAAGTAAAGAAAGAGATCATTCCACACAGTGGAATCACCCCCTGAGAATATTAGAACTGACAAAATTATCTGGTGTTGAGCATGGAAAACCCATGAAGTTTTTAAGTGACTTTTCCCTCAGTTTACTAAATTATCTTCCTAAATGGGTCAATAATCACAAAGAAAGTATCAGCACCTACTTTGAGTCTGAGCCTGTTCAATGATGTTTTCCAGAACCTCCAGTCTTCAAAGGTGACTACCCTTCTAACTGGATTGAACCTCTTGGTGGGAATGCAATCCTGAATTGTGAGGTGAAGGGAGACCCTGCCCCAACCATCCAGTGGAGCAAAAAGGGGGTGGATATTGCAGGTAGCCACCGAATCCAACAGCTAGGCAACGGTTCCCTGGCCATCTACGGCACTGTGGTAAGTTACATTGAAATTGTTGCACACCTAAAGTTCCACAGCCGGTTCTCCTATGTAAGTAACACAGATGAGAAGTGTTTCTCTTTCATTCCTATTTAACTCATAAAATCTGAACCACTGAGTTCTCTTTTGCATTTTTTACCTTTAATTTTTTGAAATTGATCTTTGGTACATAAAAACAAGAATGTACATATAGTGGGACACCATAAGATATTTTGATATACATATACATTATGTAATGTTTAAGTCAGATTAAACATTTTGATCTCTCCAAACACTTCACATTTCTTATGGTTAAAACATTCAAAATCATTTTTTCTAGCTTTTGGAAACATACACTATGTTATATATGGAAACACTGCTGTGCACTAGCACAGCAGAAGTCCTTGCTCCCATCTAACTCTATCTTAGTACCCAGTGATGAACCTTCCTGCAGCCTTCTGTCTGCCCTAATCTCCCCATCCTCTGCTCAGCACCAATCTATTCTCAACTTCTATGAGATCAACTTTTTTATATTCCACATATGAGTCAGATCAACCAGCACTTATTTCTGTGTCTGGATTAAAATAACATCTGTAGTTCCCTCCACGTGGTCACAGATAACAAGATGACATCCTTTTTTTATGTCTGAATAGCATTCCATTGTCTATGTGCTCACATTCACTTTATCCATTCATCAGCTGGGTTCTTTTAAAAAAACTGAGACAATATTTGTGATGGATATTTTTCAGTCCTTTCAAGTAAGTACATGCACATCTGTTTTAGAACAAGGAAACGGAAGAGCTACAGATAGTTACAAGTGCGTTATAGGGTAGATGTTGATAATAAACTGACAACTATATCAGGCTTTCCCAAAACTTCAGCAATTAGGGAAATGAGTGTATTTGTGGTTATTGTTCTAATTTGGGAGCCAAGTGACCCTAAAATGAGGTATTTCCTTGAAAAACTCCTTAACTAGAATACATATGGTTAATTTGTTAACTCACGTTTTATGAACCCACTTAGATGCTTCGCTTGTTTAATTGATCGAAATAATAATTAAAATACATGAACTAATCACCTGTTCCAGTGGCCCATCCTCAGACTTTATTTTGCTTGCTTTTACTTCACCATGAGAGATTATTTGTAGTTTGAGTTGATGTCACACTAAGAAATCTCAGTCTTTTTCATTTGTATTTTCTCCCCTTTTCCTTTATCCAAATATTACTATTTCTGAATTCTGTATTTCTTCTAATACCAATGTTAATATGAATACTAATTTGATTACCATACAACTTCAGATTCTTTTTCTTAAAGAGAGGTAACATTTTTATATAGCTTTATTTCATTCATTTTTATGTTTTTTTGTGATGCTGAGGATTGAACCCTCCCACATGCAAGACAAGCACTCTACCACTGAGCCACAACCCCAGCCTCAGATTCTTAAATATGTATCTCCCATCCTGAAACTGTTCCATGTTCTGTTTCCAGCTACCTACTAGAAACTTCTATTTGGATAGTACATTGAAACCTCTAATTAAAAACATACGTGGTATAGAAAATAAATGCTATATGAATTTTACTTATTTTCTATACCACATATGTGCAATTTGTGGCTTCCATCCTATAATTTATTTAAGTAGATTAGTTTTGTTTTGCTTTGTCTCCTAAATTTCAAACTCCCTAAATGGAGACCTTACTGAATATATTGTTAACAACCTCCATTATAAAGTACTCTTTATTTGTTGCTATGCACCAATTACTTTAATGCTTTTTAAGGTATTCATAAGAATAAAATTGACACTTTGATTTAGTAAGACAATTTTAAATAGTGGTTATAAAATAATGTTACTTTTGCTTTGATTTCCTACCAGTCATTATTCTTGGTGATTGACAACATGCTGTTAGGCTATTTTGAAAAAGTTTAGACTTTAAATATCTTTTTCTACCTCCACCCATTTCCCTTTTTTCCCTTACTGTTTAGGCCTATTTGTGAGTTTAAAAATATGTAGATATTTCTATTTCCATTAAAATGCTTTATCAAAAATAAAGTAGCATTGTGGTGAAAAAGTGATTTGGGCTTTTCTGTAGGCTCACATTTTTTTATGAAAATACTGCTTATTTCCATAGAATGAAGATGCTGGTGACTATACATGTGTAGCTACCAATGAAGCTGGGGTGGTAGAGCGCAGCATGAGTCTGACTCTGCAAAGTAAGCTGCTTAATTAAACCCTAATTCATACTTGAAGAAAGGTTGCCTAATGAAGAGTGATCCTTTTCTTGAACTTTACAGCAAGTCCATTTGCTCTAGCTCAGTATACTTACCTTAGATTTCTCCTGACGATCCTGCTATTGTCATTAAACATAAACTGATCTACTTTTTCCCAGATGCTGTTCTTATTTTACCTAACATACACAGTATAAAATGCATTGACTGGTGGCACAGCCTTTTTTACAACAGATCCAGTGGAGTACCCTTCCTGTGGTTCACCATAGTTCTTATAGCATGCTTACTAAGATAGCACTTTTAAAAATATTTCTTAAAACTAGAGACTAATGTAAATGAGCTCAGAAGTGCTCCAGCTGGGTTGCCATCATCTTCCATGAAATAATGTGCTCTGGGTGGAATCCACATGCTCTTCATGGAGCCCTGTAGTTAAAGCAATCAAAAAATGGAGATTTCATAATTAGAAAACCATGAAAGTTTCCAGGGGCCCACTGCACAGTCTACAGAACCATACCGAGAGCAGACCTGAGGACAAAATCATTGGACTGGGAATTTAAGCAAACCAACTTATTTTGTAAATAGACTCATTATTTAACAGATAGAATTTATATTCTCTTCATTCACTTGTGAGAGATTCTCTAGACTAGTATTTAGTAACAGCTGTTGGCCAAACTAGTTCTGTAAGACTTGAATCCATCAGAGGTATTTAACAGATATCTAAGGCAATGTTTAACTAAAGAACATATATGTCAAATGATAATCTCATGGTGTGTTATTGGATAGCATTCCATGGTCAAATTAGCGTGAGGGGGAAAAATGGCTTTTTAAAAGTCTATTTATTTATCAAATACATAAAGAACACTACTGTGTGCCCTGCCTTGCTTAGGCATACCAGGTTTCTTTTCTGTACATCTTTCCGGCAATGTTAATATGCTGATGTAAATTACAAGTCACCAAGACAAGAATATAATAGGCCACATTCCATATAAATGTCATTCCCCTGGCTTCCCTTGGCTCTTTGTGGGGTGAATGTAAATAGAGTACGACACAATTAGTCCCCACTAGATGGATGCTCCACTGACCCAGTAAGGCTGAGTTAGATCAGCTCATCTCTGTACTGACTGAAAACAATTGGAGCATATTACAAAGCCAAAATACAATTCAGCTCAAATTAAGATTGAGCCACCAGAAGCAATGGATAAAACGCTTGTATATGATTGATAATTATGTGAATGATAGAATTTTTGTAACTTTGAAAGATGTACATGTGGAATTTTATTTCTATGTCAATTGATTGCTTTATGGAACAATTAGAAATGTTCAAATATGGTATCTAAATGAGGATGCTGAGTTTTATTTGGTACTTTCTTTGGCTATAATAATATGAACAGATGAATTTAGTCATTTTGTAGTCACTTAGTGTTGAGTGACAAATTTTAGGTATTTACATTATTCAATAGCAGTTGCTCAAAGTCATAATATAATCTCAATACTAGAAGGGAAATAAAATTATTGGTCCTGAAAGTTTATAGTGTGAGGTTAACGTAATCGTCCGTTAGAGGACACATGACTGGAATGATGTGGGGCATGTGTAAATATAATGCACTATAGGACGCATGGCTGAGAGTCTAACTTCATGTGAGGGAATTATTTTTATAAAACACATGTCAGTCATCCCTTTTCACCATATTAATATATCAAAAGACATTGTACTTCTGTTTTGTTTTTATATTCTGTTCATTATAGATAACACTTCTCAATCTAAAATGTGCAGCCATCACCTGGATTACCTGACATTCATCACCTCCCACTGAGCAAACCATTCCACCTTTCAGTCCCATCTCACCCCATCCTGCTCCTTCTCAAGAATACTGCCCCACCCTTTGCTCACCTATTTATGTGTAAACCTTCCTCCTGATCTTCTTTTGAGAAAATAAGACTTTGGTCTTAACCACTATCTGAAAACTTGTATGCTACTACTCTCCAGGTGGATCATCATTTCTAGTCTCCTGATTGTCTAAATCTATCTTCATGTTGTGTCTTCCTCTCCCGCATAATTAGGCTTCCCCGCCCCTTACCAGGGATTGAACTCAGGGGCACTAACCACTGAGTCACATCCCCAGCCCTATTTTGTATTTTATTTAGAGACAGGGTCTCGCTGAGTTGCTCAGTACCTTGCCATTGCTGGCTGAGTATGGCTTTGAACTTGCAGTCCTTCTGCCTCAGCCTCCTGAGCCAGTGGGATTACAGGCCAGTGCCACCAGGCCTTGCTGACTTCTTTTTTTTTTTTTTTTTTAACCAATTTAACTCTCTTTTTATGGCACTACAGAAAATACAAGTGCAGCTACATACAACTCCTTTTACATTCTTTCCAAGGACTTGACTCCAGCCAGTAGCTATCATCCACTGTAGACACTTAACCTCTGCTCCTGCTGAAACGCCTTCCTTTAGTTGACAGGATGCCATTTTTCTCCCTGCCTCAAAGATCAGTCCTCTGTATCATTTATAGCCTTGTCTTCTGCCCATCTCCTAAGTCATGCTGTTGCAACGGTTTCTTTGTTTGGCCCTCTTTTTAATCATGTTAGACACTCTTCTGAAACTACTCATGAAAGACTCACAAATCTATAATCCTTTCCCACATCTCTATCCTGAGGTTTAGATGTGAATATCCACCTGCCATCCTGGCATCTCTAGATGAATGTCTCACAGACATCTCTACCTCAATAGTCCTGGATGGATCTAGTCATCATTTACCCCTAACTTCCTCCCAGCACATTTCTTTTTTTTTTTTAATATGGAATATTTTATTATAAAAATATAATTGTAATCCAATGATTTCATGATTTTGTGAAAATTATTTTTCATGGCAAGTAATGATCCATATCATTCTCAAGGTAAAGTTTTCCAATTTTCACTACTAGAAGCATCCTTATAATAGATGAAAAAATAATAAATGATAGCAATAATTATGTATACACTTACAAGCATGGTTCTCCCAAAAGTTGTATCAAGACTTTTGGGAAACTGATTGACCAATCATAATTTAATCTGAAATTAGAAGATAAACAAGTAACAATAAAAGCTAGCATTAAAAAATAACATGAAGGTAGGGGAAAATCACCTATATAACATATTAAAAAGAGAATCTCTAAAGTGAATCTCTGAAGTGGACACTCTATGCACTTTTAAGACAGATTGAGGCTGATGCTTAAATACTATGGTGGCAACTGAGAGTGGAGTCTCATAAACCTAAATCAAATTCTCTGCCATGATTCATGCTCCCAGCACATTTCTGTATTCTATTGAATTGTCTAAACAGACACCTTGTTGTCCAAATCAATACCCTAGAGAGAAATTCTTAATTTTCAATATTTCTTCCTTTTCTTTTCCATGTCCAGTGGAAAGCTTTGGTTTGACATATTGTTACTATAGTTTATGCTCCCATATTAGCATATATTCTATAGTATACTGTAACACTGGTAAATAATTACTTATCTGTCTTATTAGTGGGATATAAGCTCCTTGAGCTAGAAATAATAATTATTAACTCTGTATTCTCAGGACCTAGCACAATGCCTAGAAAATAGTAAGCTCTCCATTCATATTTATTGAACAAATGAACAATGACCGGTGATGAAGATTGAGTTAATAAGTACTATACCTGAAAAACAACTGAAGAAAAGACATGAATATTCACCACGTAAAGCATAGACAACAACAGCAATAGTAACTATGATTACTGTGTGCTTACTCTGTTTAAAATTTATCTTTAGTCATCTTAATGGACTCTAACAGCAATCTTCTAAAGTAGGCACAAATTTTAAGGATAGAGACTCACAGAGTAGTGAGGAATCAAAGCAAAAGTTGAATTAGAAAGAATCACTGAAGAGTCCATGCTCTATCCTAACACACTGGAGGATTTTAAATTCTTGACACTTAAAAAAAAAAAAATAGGGCTTAAGAATTTTTATGATTGTCAGTTAAACCTACAACTTTAGACTTGGAAAGCAACAGTGTTTTATCAATGAATCAGCCTAATTTTTTTCATAATAATGTTACCATGTTGTCTAAGATGAAATGTTAACAGTATGTACTTTACACAGGTCCTCCTGTGATTACTCTTGAACCAGTGGAAACAATTATTAATGCTGGTGACAAAGTCACATTGGATTGTCAGGCAACTGGAGAACCTCATCCAACTGTTACATGGTCCAGACAAGGGCGCACCATCCCCTGGGATGAACGAATTAGTGTGTTGCCCAACAACTCATTACATATTGCAGCCGCTCAGAAAGAAGATACTTCTGAATATGAATGTGTCGCTCGTAACTTAATGGGTTCTGTGCTTGTCAGAGTGCCTATCATAGTCCAGGGTGAGTATGACCAGAGGGATATTCATATTAAACAGTACCTGCAGCAACTCAAATCATAAAAATTATCATGCATCTTAGTCTGAATCTCTTTAATGGTAAGACATTTCTAGATGGGCATAGAACAAAAATCACATTACAGTTTAAGACTGAAGAGAATAAAACTATACAGATTATTTCAAAATGCCAAGTTAATGATTAAAAAAAAAATCCCAAACTAAATTTTTTATTCAAAACTTAGTCACATAGATTCTCAGAAATCAATATTGATTGTATGTTTTAGAATGATACATTACCTTTTGGGTAAAAGGTAAACAATATATAAACGTCATGGTCTCTAACTTCCAGCAGCTCAGACCTGAGAGAGAATGCTAGTGAACTGAAGTTCTTCTCTCACTTCTAGATATTAGCTTTACCTTAAAGGAAAGCTTCCATAAGCCATTCTTCAACAATCATAGATTCAGCTCTACACCCAGTATACAACTTAATTGAAGTCTGATTTACAATTCTGGATGTAAAAACGCTGAGACAAAGTTCAATGTTTTGCTTGCAGTTCATGGTGGATTTTCCCCATGGTCTGCCTGGAGATCCTGCAGTGTCACCTGTGGAAAAGGCATCCAGAAGAGGAGTCGACTCTGCAACAACCCCCTTCCAGCCAATGGTGGGAAGTCGTGCCAAGGGTCGGATTCAGAAATGCGAAATTGTCAAAATAGGCCATGTCCAGGTACAGTTCTGCATTCAGTTGATAGGCATGTGCTTAATAGATACGACTTCCATTCTCTGCCTGTAGACTACCTCAGTATAATAAGCATTTTAATTGAAATGTAACTCATGGCATAATGGTTCACCTTTGTGCAGTGGATGGTCACTGGTCAGAATGGAGTCTCTGGGAAGAATGCACAAAGAACTGTGGACGCGGCAACCGAACGAGGACCAGGACTTGCAATAACCCATCAGCTCAGCATGGTGGGCGTCCATGTGAGGGGAACGCTATGGAAGTAATTATGTGCAACATCAAGCCTTGCCCAGGTAAGAATCCATCAGTAAGATTAGGATATCCAAAACTCTTACATTTGAATTTCTATTAAAGCATTACAGTCTCCTTTTTGTGCAAAGATGTTATGACCTTCACCTTTGAGAACAAATTTATGCTCTCTGTTCTTGGTTCTGGTTCATGGATAAACTTGTGAAGGACATTAATCAATGTTAAGTAAAATATCTGATTTAATGGAATGTGAAAAAGGCTCTTCACTGTGGTGTACTTTTTAATCATGTAGAGAAAACTTAAATATTTACAAAGTCATAAAACCTTAGAGCTGATGAGGACTTTGGGTAGCATCTATTCCAAGCATCCATTTGAGGTGAGAATAGTGAGCCTAGAGAGGTCAAAGCCTTCCTTAGAAACACACCATTGGTGAGGGGTAAAATTCTAGTAACTCCCATTCACTAATACCCGGAACGTGATAGGCCCATGCTAGGTACTTTCTGTGCAGGTTGTTATTGACTTGGTATTTCAGGGCTCTTTCTGATTGAAGTGACAGAAATCAAACTAACTTCAGGAGAAAACTCTTCTTTCAGGGATGATTGAATGCAAGGAGTTAGCTAATGGTTTTATTAGTGTGTTTTCCATCTCTCCTCTCTGCTTTCCTCTCTTTGGCTTTATTCTCCAAAATACTCTTTCCATGAGTGGGGAAAAAAAACTGTTGGCAGCTACTGGCTCATAGAGTTTTGGATCTAAAGTCTCAGACAAAGAGTTCCTCAGTCTCTCCGAATTCATATCAGCCTCGGAGGAAGAAGCCTGTTTGTGACTGGTTTCGTCACATGCTCATGTATGAACTCGACTGAGTTCAGAAGGATATTCTGATAAGCAGCTTGGTGACGTGGCCCTCGACCTAGCATCCTCCACCTTGTCCGGCTGCCAGAGAGAAATCACATGGAATACAGGGGAGGCTGTTCATTCTTTCATTCATCTAGTCAATATGTATTTACTGAGCATGTGCTCTGTGTTCAGGTACTGTTCTAATTGCTAGAATTAGAACTATAGATAGACAGTATCATTCAAATACTGAAAGTATCATGAACAAACTCAAGGAGTTGAAGTGAGGGGTCACAATGGAGAAATACTCCGTAGCTGGGATGGTCAAAAGGGATATGGACTAATCCAAAGGAGACGGGTATCCAGCATGTTGGGTACTGCATTCTATTTTGACAAGGAAAGATTCAAAACGTAATGTTAAGTAATTTGTTAAGGTTGCAAAAAAACGCAAAATATAGCATTGTTATAAAGTAAAAAGGGCCAGAAATACTTGATTAGAGAAATTTTTGTACTGTTTTTCAGCCATAACTATATAATGAAAAACTAAATGATATTTGTAAATATGCTAAAATACAGGTCAGCTTTTTCTCTTGGGATTGAGTAGCTTCCCCTTCTCACCAATGCACAGATAGCCTCAGACTGTCTTCCCATTTCGGGGGGTGGGGGTGTAAAAATCTTAGGAGCATAAGAGGTTTGCTTTTAGTGTGAATTTATTTTCAACACTGTCAAACTTAAAGGAAAGCTGAAACAATAGCATAAAGAACTACTATGTTACTCTTACCCAGATTCACCGATTATGTGTGTTTTCCTAAAATAACCCTGTTCTCTTTCGTAGGCTTAGTAAAGTTATCAAAATTGGTAAATGTAACACAGATGCAAGAATATTATTTAATATCATTATCTCTTCCCATTATCCAAGCCATAGTACACATTCTAATATTGCCAGTTGTTCCAGCAAATTCCTCATCACTCTTTTCTTCTTGTTTCTACTCTAAGATCCAATCCAGGATCACACTTACATATTTGTCTTGTCTCTTTAGTCTTTTTTAAATGGAACAATTCCTATCTCTCATTGTGTTTCATGACCTTGATAATTTTGAAGTGTACAAGCCAATCATGATGATGAGGAGGAGGACGATGATGCAGTACTAGGGATTGAACCCAGGACCTCATGCATGCTAGGCAATGGCTCTGTCACTGAGCTATATACCTAGCCCTTTCTGAAATAAAATTTTAAATTGCCCAAGTTGCTCAGAGTGATGATGTCGGATTTACCATCCTCCTACTTAAGCCTCTTGAGTAGCTGGGATTGCAGGTATGCACCACCATACCAGGGGTTAGGCTCATCATTTTAAAGAACAGTTTTAACTTGGATTTGTCTGATAATTCCTCATGACTACATTTTGGTAAGGACACCATAGAAGTGGTTTTGTGTCCTCCTTTCAGAAAGCATATGATGTCATTTCACCCTGACTGGCTTTGCTCCTTGTTTAAGGTGGTGCCTGCTGCCATATAGTCACTACTTTTACCTTTATAACTAAAAAGTACGCTTTAGGGAACTTTGAGATCATGTATACATGATTTCATCACCAGTTTTAGCATTCATTTATGATTCTTATTTGAATCATCATTTCTGTGATCTCTTCAAATAGCAATTTTCTAAGTCCATCATGTCTTCTGCATCTGTTACTGATTCTGAATTGTAAATACCTTTGTCCTTGTTATTTCTTTATTTCTTGATTATATCAGTAGGGACTTGTACAATTCAGCAGTGATACTCGGTATCATTTAATGGTTTATCATCATTATTACCATTGTTTATCGTGGTGGCTCAAAATATCCTGGGTTCTTTTAGTGGAGGCAAACCTCTTCAGGCTAGGTTGAGTGTTCTTTTGAGATGTCCCCGTGATTCTTGGAGTACTTTCTTTCTTTCTGGTGCAAGTAGATATTTCAAACTTGTATGTTTTTCTCCCAGTTAAGAGTACAATATTTTTAAGTTGCCAATCCTCTCTCCAAAAAAAAAAAAAAAAAAAAAAAGATATCATCTGAAGTGGGCAGACT
Organism: Callospermophilus lateralis; assembly: GCF_048772815.1. Lineage (NCBI taxonomy): Eukaryota > Metazoa > Chordata > Mammalia > Rodentia > Sciuridae > Callospermophilus > Callospermophilus lateralis. The sequence continues at coordinate 93,077,026 of NC_135317.1, read as the reverse complement.
TCACCATTTGCAAATGATTGCATTATTTTTATATATATATATATATATATATATATATATATATATATATATATATGATATTATATATGCATATAGTGACAGATTTATTAAAGAATGAGCATTTTTCAAGTGTCTTCATGAAAAGTATGAAGAGCTTCGAGCAACAATCAAAATAGCCTATAACTCACACAGTTCTTACTGTATGTCCTATACTTTCCAATCACTTTTCCTCTATAAACTTGTCATTTCTCACCCCACCCCTAATAAGTAAGCTCTTTTATAGTCCACATATTGCAGATGATGGAACTAGGCACACTGAGGCCAAGTCACTTGTGTGCAGTTGTACAACCAGAAAGAGCAGAGCAGATCCTCAGACCCTGGATGTCTCCCCCACAGTCCTTGCCCCCAGCTCTGGGCTCAAGTGATCTTCCATAATCAGAAATACAACCAAATGGAGCAACAAGTTCAGTTATTATATTTTGCATTTTTCTCATATAGTACTTCCTCTGTAGTTGTATCTTATTGGTTCGTTGTTTTTCTTTTTTCAATATCATCCAGATATCATGATCTTTTATGCCTTTGATGGGTTTTTTTTTAATAATTTCATTCCTATAAAAGAAACGTTTCAACCCTACCACATTTTGTGTCATGAAGGTCAGTTCTGGTTAGGGCTTCCTGTACTTTATAAAAATAAAGGACATGAAGGTCCTCATGTGAAAACATCTAGTTATATGTAGTAGAAACCCAACAGATACTAAGTGATAAATGTCATTCATCTATAATCCAATAAAGAAGTCCATCTATGGTTTTATATTGTCAGAGGTTTGAGCTTTGGTTAACCAACAGCTTTGAAAATAGAATATGGTACAATAATTAGAACTGTAGAATTTTTTAAATTATAGTGGACATGTAACTGTTATGAGCATCTACAATCTGACTTAATACAGAAATAATTTCAAATAACATCGGCACCTATTTAAAGACTTTCCTTCTTTCCTTTTATATTTTGTCAGTACTTTCTTAGTGCAAAATCTTGACTAAAATAGAATTCTGTGACTATGTTTACATGGGTCTACAAAGCATAAATAGTCAACTAATCAAAAAATCAGTTAATTAGGGCTGGGGTTGTGGCTCAGTGGCAGAGTGCTTGCTGAACACATGTGAGACACTGGGTTCGATCCTCAGCACCACATAAAAATAAGACAAAAAAGTAGGTTTTTTTTTTTAAAAAAAAAATCAGTTATAAAAGATACATTCTAAAATTTTTTCTAAACAAAGCAGATAAATGATGATCTCATTACTTCATTTTCACTTTATTATTTTGTTGTCTCATAGGTTGTGTTCAGAGGTTATTTAGATGCAGACCTTAATGACCCTATTCTGGTTCACATCTTGGTTAAATGGATGACCAAAGAAAACACTTTAACACCCCCATATCTAGAAAGTTTCTTAAGCAAAAACATGACCTGATGCTGACTTCTCCCTACAAGAAGCCATAGGGCTGATTCTCAGCCTGTGCACCTGGTAGGAAACACACTTGCTCCCATCCTTGTGGTCAGATGCTGTAATATGTTAGTTGCCAAAAGGAAAGCCTTAATATTACTTCTTGGAAACTACTGGTCAGATTTTTTTTCTGTTGTTAGGAAGCAGGTGAGTGTGTTATTCATGACTTTTAATTCATGAACATTATGTAATGGAGAAAAATTTTCAAGGAGTTCCAACAGTTCACACTACAGGTTGAGTGCTCCCAGTACATGTGTAGGTACGAAGCTGTATCGGGCTTAAAGATGTGGTGTCACAGTCTGGGGGTCTAGATTATCACTGCTGAAATACTCATAGTATCTAGAACCACATCTAGATCAGTTGCACACACTTGTTTCTAAACTTCTACTTTATTCTATTTTCCCTAGAGCACCAAGAGTAGACAAATACTTAGCTAGGGTTTAAACACTCAGGTTGTGTTTATATGGTAGTGTGATTAAATTTAATTTTAATAAAATATCCCCATTTGGATAATTTTAAGCATTTATTTTGGCATGAGGTAGGCCTTCTGAATCTCCTTAGATACAAATTCCTCTGAAAATCTAAGCAGAAGGAGAAAATATCATCTGTAATGTTTCCTTTGGTTCAGTTTCCGTTATTTTAGATTATGAGCTAATCAGTGTATAGTTTTGTTTTCTTGGGTTTCTCTAAATTTTTAAAATATTTTTTTTAGTTGTAGGTGGACACAATACCTTTATTTTTATGTGGTGCTGAGGTTCAAACCCAGTGCCTCACACGTGTTAGGCGAGCACTCAACCACTGAGCCACAACCCCAGCGCCTGTTTGTGTTTTTCTTTTGTTGTTGTTAACAAACATGGTTCCATGACTTGTAACTCTGTCTCTTGGGGTTTTTGTAGTTCATGGAGTGTGGAGTGCTTGGCAGCCGTGGAGTGCATGCAGCGAAAGCTGTGGAAAAGGTACCCAGACAAGAATGAGGCTTTGTAATGACCCACCACCATCGTTTGGTGGATCCTACTGCAATGGAGCAGAAACACAGATGCAAGTTTGCAATGAAAGACACTGTCCAAGTAAGAGAAATATACTGTTCATACCTTCAGTTAAATAACATCATCTTCTCTAGGTCGTGTGCCAGTGATAATCTATTCCATTTGGACTATGCCCACAAGGGCATCCCTCAACCTAACATGCCCAGGGTTTAACCTCATCTCCTTTTTAGCCCTATCCTGTTTGGGTGGGAACCAAACTCTTGTGTTTTTCTCTCGATGCAGTCGATGGCAAGTGGACAAGTTGGTCCAGCTGGAGTGCCTGTACCATGTCTTGTGGAGGAGGTGCCAGACAGAGAACAAGGGACTGCTCTGACCCTGTCCCCCAATACGGAGGAAACAAATGTGAAGGGAGTGATATCCAGAGTGATTTTTGCAATAGTGACCCTTGTCCAAGTGAGTGTTGGAAACAGTGAGTCAACATTATACTTTCTTAAAGCTTCATGATGACCTCAATCCCTTTGAATTACAATACGTGTCACTTGGTCCTTCAGCCATTGGTTTAGGATGTCAGGATGTTGTGTGGTTACAGTTCCCTGAATATTACAGTCTGAGCACACCAAGAGCAAGACCCTGTCTCATTTCTGCCTTTCTAGTTCCTGGGGTATTTTAAGTCCAACATACAGTAAATAGATGTTAAATGAAATTGCAAAATCACTAGAGGATATACCCCCATTTCTAGTCAAAGCAACAGCCACCCCATCTGCCTTTGGAAGTTGCCCATTCATAGATTTATGCGTCTGTTTGCGTTTCTTAGAGATTTTTCCACATGTTGTGGATGAATGTCATTGTTTAACACTTCTCATTTTTAGAGCTCTGTTTTTATGTCACATTATTCCATGTTGTAGCCCATGGTAACTGGAGTCCTTGGAGTGGCTGGGGAACGTGCAGCCGGACGTGTAATGGAGGGCAGACGCGGAGGTTCCGCACCTGCGATAACCCACGTCCCTCCAATGGAGGAAGAGCGTGTGTGGGGCCAGACACACAGATCCAGAGATGCAGCACGGACATGTGTCCTGGTGAGCTTCTCCACTCCTGACAGTGGAAAGAGGAAAGCATTTAGTTTAGTGCTCATTGTTGCAGCCCCATCATTAAAGTAAAAGTTGAATGGGGAGGGGAACCTCAGGTGTAGATTTTAATACCCATTTGTTACCGTTAACCGTTCTTGCTCCCAGTGGATGGAAATTGGGGAAACTGGCAGAGCTGGAGCCACTGTTCTGCCTCCTGTGGAGGAGGTGAAAAGACTCGGAACCGACTGTGTGACAGTCCAGTGCCATCTAAGGGTGGCCGTTCCTGTCCAGGAGATGCTACTCAGGTGTCCAGATGCAATACACAAGCATGTCCAGGTAAGTAACTAGGCTGGATTTGGGTGGGGCCATTGGCAGCACATTTTGTGAAAATCAGAAACAGGTGCCACTCTGAGCCCCAGAGTTTACAAAACAGAGCCAATCCTGAAAGGAATAAGTGGAAAACAGTGTGCTTTCCCCCTAGAAGTGCTTGTGGCTGGGTTTTAGCCTCTGACTGCTGCCTTCCAGGCTTCGTTATAAAAGGCCACAGTTTGCACAAGCTAAATGAGAGTCCTGAGCTTGACAAGTCAAATGGTGAAGAAGAGTAAAGAAGGTTCTCTTAAGTTTGCTTTAGAAATAAAAGGTCCCTGAAAATCAAGAAAGCCCAGTTGGCAGAGTGATTTATAGGCAGAGTGAGAGTGGTTCACATGAAACGATTGGTAGGACCTGGGCAAACTAAGAGAACGAGTGTCCACCAGTCAGCTGCTCTGCATATCAGATGGATTTGGAGGCTCCTTTCTGAGACATGACAACAGTCTGGTTTTGGGTGAAGCATTTTGTGGCTCAGGCAACAGGGAAATCTGGACCGGTGCCCAGTCGGGGCTACAGAGTCCAGCAGAAGTTCCATGGACCCATCTAGGTGGTAAGAACTAGAAGACAACTGTTGAGTGTAGGGACTCGAGAACCAGGCACATGTGCCACCTACTTCCCTGTCATTCCTGTTGCATAGGACCATGGACAAGATCCAAGTTGGCCTATCAGGTTCCAACTGGCCCCACTCCTTACCCTCTTGCATTAGCCTGCAGCATGGTCCCCTTTGCCTCTCCTGGTTTCTCAGATATAGCAATCCCCACCCCACCATCTCAAAGGGTCACACATGTCCTTCTCCTGTCCTCCCTGGTTAAGATCTAAATTTTCTTTAGATCTCCACTTAGGAAGAAATTTTCTTCCTTCTCAGACCTCCCAGAGTCGTAGATACCGTGAATGCAATACATTTCCAATTCACATTTATTTATGGAATTCCAATGTACATCCATCTCCCCTTTTCATACAGAAGCTCTATGGAAGCAAGCATTCTTTTTTCTTACCACATTTTTGCCTTCAATACTTGAACAAACTAATGAATTTCTGAATGTGAAGACTGAATCAACAAAAAGAAATGTTTTCTGTCGCTAAGAATCAAATGCCTAATTTGATTGTTTTTCTAAAAGTGGAGCTGAACAGCGTTTTACTGAGATAACAGTATCTAAAATACCTAGTGGTGGCTTTAAAATGTATTCAGGTAATAGACATCATATAATGAATATTTATGAACTTCACTACCACTTTTTTTCCAATGTTTCCTGTCTTGTCAAAGTATAGGATTCACCTAAAAGTATCCATTAATCATCTATTTTGTTCTAGTAATCAATTTTATTGAACAACAGAAAGAAGACATGAAAGACAACAACAAGTTTGAAGGCCAAGTAGATCATGTCTTTGAATCCTTATTTTACAGCTTTGTAATAATGGGAAAGTTACTCGATGTCTCTGAACATTTTTTTTCTAGAATCTGCAAACTGTAGCTATTTAAACCTACCTTAGAGGATGCAGAAAGGATGAAAAGAGTTAACGTGTATGTTATTTTTGTGCATGACCTGCTTAGTAAACTCTGATTCTCATCATTAGCAAACACACACTTTATTTTGCTTGTTGGACTGGGTGTTGATTTTCTTTGGCTTCAGAAATAATACTGTGATGTACATAGATTGAAAAGGCCCTAGATTTATGGGGGACAATGGGTGTTACGTGAAAAAAGAATTTTTTAATATACTTTATTCATTTTTATGTGGTGCTGAGGATTAACTCTGTGCCTCACACATGTGAGGCAAGCACTCTGCCACTGAGCCACAGTCCCAGCCCAAGTAGAATGTTTTAAAGCTTATTCATTCCACTTTTGAGTTCAGATGTCATATGACCTCTTTGATGTTTGAGAGAAAATTTGTAGCATCTCTGAGCATTGGCTTTCTTTCCTCCCATGTCATGTTTGTGAAATTGCTTCCTTAATCCAGGAATGTTTTTAATTCCCCCATTAGGTGGGCCCCAGCGAGCCAGAGGAAGTGTTATTGGAAATATTAATGATGTTGAATTTGGAATTGCTTTCCTTAATGCCACAATAACTGACAGTCCCAAATCTAATACTAGAATAATACAAGCCAAAATTACCAATGTGCCCCGTAGTCTTGGTAAGTCTTTCATATACTTCTTTATCAGTTTATTTATATATATTTTTTTTTAAAATTTTTCATTGCTTTATTCACATTTTTTCTCTTAACTATTTTTGTAAAATTTTTTTTACATGAGCTCATTTTTTGCATTACAATTCTTAATACACTTTTATACCACAATTTATCATTATCTCTGTATACAAGATAGGTTGACACCAAATTCACATCTTCATGTATTTTGTACAACGATGAGGATCTCCTTCCACCATCCATGCAATTCCCCTTCTCCCTCCCACCCCTCTTCCCTATCTAGAGGTAATCATCTTCCCATGCTTTTCCTCCCTACCCCATTTTGATTCACCCCCCTTATATCAGAGAGGACATTTGTTTTGGGGGGGAATTGGCTAACTTCACTTAGCATAATCTGCTCTAATGCCATCCATTTCCCTGCAAATGCCATGATCTTATTATTTCTTAGTGCCGAGTCATATTCCATTGTGTATAAATGCCACCTTTTTTTATCTATTCATCCACTGAAGGACATCTAGGTTGGCTCCACAGTTTAGCTATTGTGAATTGTGCTCCTTTAAACATTGATGTGGCTGTGACCCTGAAGTATGCTGTTTTTAGGTCCTTTGGGTATAGTCCAAGAAGAGGAATAGCTGGGTCAAATGGTGGTTCCATTCCCATCTTTCCAAGGAATCTCCATACTGCTTTCCAAATTGGCTGCACCAATTTGCAGTCCCACCAGCAGTGTATGAGTGTACCTTTCCCCTCCCCCCCCCCCATCGTTGCCAGCACTTTTTGTTTGTCTTCATAATGGCTGCCATTATTACTGGAGTGAGATGGTATAATAAGACGCCTATAGCACAAGAAATAAAACCAGGAATCAACAAATGGGATGGATTCAAACTAAAAAGTTTTTTCTCAGCAAGAGAATAATAATAATAATAATCTGTGAGGTGAACAGGGAGCCTACATCCTGGGAACAAATTGTTACCCCTCACGCATCAGAGAGAGCGCTAATCTCTAGGGTATATAAAGAGCTCAACAAGATAAGCACTAAAAAAACAAATAATCCAATCAATAAATGGGCCAAGGACCTGAATAGACACTTGTCAGAAGAGGATATACAATCAATCAACAAATATACAAAAAAAAGATCATCTCTAGCAATCAGAGAAATGAAATTAAAACTACTCTAAGATATTTATATAATTTCTAGAGGATGCTACCACTTAGCATAATAGAGAGCTTTTAAACCCTTTTCCAATGGTGAGGTACTGGGACATGTTTTTGTTATTCAGCCTTGTTTAGTATTCATCCTTATGAATAACCTACTATGAAAATAATAATTAATAATAAATATTTTGCTTTATCTTTTTTTCTTTAGGTCCAGCAATGAGAAAGATAGTTTCTATTCTAAATCCCATTTATTGGACAACAGCAAAGGAAATAGGAGAAGCAGTCAATGGCTTTACCCTCACCAACGCAATCTTCAAAAGAGAAACCCAAGTGGAATTTGCAACTGGTTAGTGTCAATTGAACTCAATAATCCATTACTATAAAAAATGATGGCCATAAAGATTGGTGGTTTAGAAAAATGTGTGTTTCCACAGAGTCATTAAGAAGTTTTTTTTTGTTTTTGTTTTTTTTTTAAAGAGAGAGAGAGAGAATTTTTTTAATATTTATTCTTTAGTTATCGGCAGACACAACATCTTTGTATGTGGTGCTGAGGATCGAACCGGGGCTGCACGCATGCCAGGCAAGCGCGCTACCGCTTGAGCCACATCCCCAGCCCCATTAAGAAGTTTTTGATGTAATCTCATCATAAATAATATAAGTGCAATTTTGTATTTTTGTGTGAATAAATATTAGCATGAGATCTATCAGAGGCGAGGGGTTCTCAAACAGTATTGTAATTTTTACACAGCCTCTCCAAGGCTGGTCAGCCTCAGTAACAATGACCTTTAAGAGGGAAGGGTGGAGGATGCTCTCTCTTTAATCAGCATTTAATCATCCCAAAAGACAAGTGGGTCTTTCCGTGGCCATCTGCTTATTAACATACCATCTTGCTACTCTCTGAAGCACTGGAAAGAAGCCCTACATCAGACTTGTGGTCTTTGCCTTTCAGCCTGGTGAAGCTGCCAGCCCATCTCACAGGCGGTCCATTTCATACAAGTGCTTTGCTATTGCCCATGAGCTTTAAGTGGAGAATTATGCTTCCCATAATCATTATGCTATATTTTTGCCACACAGAAATTTTTAGGAGAAACTCCATTCAGGAAATCCGACTTTTCAATTGGGAAGCCGAGTGCCAAGTTTATTCTCTTTGTTGATTCAAGTTTGAACCCCAGCAGCATAGCTGAACTGTTCTGTTAGGTAAATCTGCTCTGTGCTTACACAAGCCATGTGTGTTCTGCTGTAAGAATAGATGCATTGTAATTCCCAGGAGAAATCTTGAGGATGACTCACATTGCCCGGGGCTTGGATTCCGATGGTGCTTTGCTTCTGGACATCGTGGTGAGTGGCTATGTCCTGCAACTTCAGTCACCTGCAGAAGTCAATGTGAAGGTAAATGACAAATTTTCTCCACTGTTAGAGTCTGGGTTGATACCTATAGGAAGAGCAGAGAACTTGTGTCCTTTCCCTTCTTCACTTTGGAGAGTAAACGTGTAAACCACTGAGGTTATAAATGATTACCTGGTCTCTGTTAAAAACTGAATTTCTAAGGCTTGTCCACAATTTTAATTACCCTGCTTGTCAGGATCAAGATCACTCCTATGTTGGCTTAAGCCATTTATTTAATTTTCTTCAGGCAAAGATAATAGTTAATTGTTGCATAAAAATTATTGTGTAGCATCCATTAAAGAAAAAATATATTGTGAGCCCTATTGATCTTCAAATTCAAATCATTCTCCTTAGGATTACACAGAGGACTACATTCAGACAGGCCCTGGGCAGCTCTATGCCTACTCAACACGGCTCTTCACCCTTGATGGCATCAGTGTCCCCTATATGTGGAACCACACCGTTTTCTACGATCAAGCACAAGGAAGAATGCCTTTCTTGGTAGAAACACTTCATGCATCCTCTGTGGAATCTGACTATAACCACTTAGAAGAGACATTGGGTTTCAAGATTCAGGCTTCAATTTCCAAAGGTAATTTGATTAAAGGAAAGTCCATATCTGTATGTTGCCTAGTCCTAATTACATCGATGCCATTAATAATGAAGATGCAAAGGCTTTGACCTTACATGGTGATATCAGGCTTTTCATGTGTGTTATCTGTTTTGTTGGAGGTAAAACCTGTGGTATAGTTAATCCACTGAAGTTCTAGTGCATGCAGTTTACTAATATGCTTCTTCATACTGCATAATGAAGATGTAGGAATAAAGTCCACTGGTTATTGTTCTCAATCTTTTATTAGTCTAGGAACTTCTAAAATTCCCAAAACATCTAAACATATTTCTTCATTTAAACCAGTCAAAAAAGTTTCCATATATTAAAAGCAGGTTTTAGAAACTCTATAGCAATAATCAGAATTTTGACTGTCATTTCCTGTTCCTGGAGCTGACAATTTTTGAACTGCTTTCCATTTTCCAACCACTACTCTCTGATAGGTGGTTTTTTGATGCATTTATTCCCCAAGATTTCCTTTTCAGTCATAAAAGCCCCCACAGCAAGTAGTGTTCCATATCCTGTGGGGTCTTGAGGCCAGGAGATGCTTGTGTGCAGTTAAGTTATAGACATGAAATGTTTGCATAACTTTAGCTTTGCACCCAGGTTTCGTGAGTACACTTAAAAGCATTCATATTGACCTTGTGTGTGCTTTGGGCTGGCTTTCCTAAAACACAGCCAAGTCTATTTTATATAAATGTGCAAGAAAAAGCAAGATTCATCTTTACAAGTTACTCGTGCTTTTATCAGTTGTCCCCATGACCATTTTTCTTCTTCACCATCTATCAGAACTGCTTCGTCAAGTTTTGAGATCATAATCATTGGGAAATATGAATTCACATTTTTTCAGATTATCAGATTAGTGAGTAGCGTGACCACTAACACCTATGGCCCCACAGTAGCACTGACACCTCATTTTACTCTTGGGTACATGTGTAGGCCATTTGGACAAGAGAAGAGCCACTGAAATAGAGGGTTATATTTTTTCAATTATGCTAGAGTTTCTAATCTAACTGCTTTTTCTACTATTTTCAGTATACCATGTAAATACAAAAATATAACTGGGCAAAGATGTTGGTTATAAAAGCATTTATGCCAGCTGGGACCAGAGGGATTAAAATGATTTTTGGAAAGTCATGTATGCTGTCTTGCATTATCTAAGCTGTGACTGAATGGAGGCCTTTGTGCATCTTTAAGGGTCTCATTGGGTGGTCTGGGCATTTTAAGGCCTCTTACATGCTTGGATAATGAGTCTCTGAATTACCCCCATATGTAAGCCATTCCTTGCTGACAATATTCCTTTGAATTTCAAGAATTGTGCACCTGCAATTTGTTTTTGAGTGACCACCAGAGGGCGAGCTTGCATTCTTGGTGACTTAGCACAGAATCCTAGAATGAGTTTTCTGATTAAGAAAAAATTACAAAAATTGTCAAAGGTGAATGCTTGGGAAGTTCCATCTGTTATTATTTGTAATAGAAAAATAACATCCTGGAAGTAGACTATAAATATGCAAGTTATCCTACATCTGTGCCATAATTTTTAAGAAACATTTCATTCATTTGTTTAGCAACTTTTTGTTGAGGGCAACAAGTGAAAAGGAGAATATTTGTGACTTAATAATTGAAAAGCAGGGGACAGTATGATCCAGACCTAGAATGCCTACAGGTGATTATGAGAAAACCTTTATACTGGCTGAAAACAGATTATCATGTCTCTTTCTTACTAATTTTTATAAGGAGTGGACCTATTTTTGATTAGTAAAGCTAAATAATTTTAAGTCTCTCTATCCTAATTTTTATTTTTTAAAATATTTTGTTGTATTGGGGATGGGACCCATGCAAGAGATTTGCTACTAAGCCACACTCCAAGCTTCTAATGTAATTTAAATATGTATTTATTAAAATGACTGAAAAGAAAAACCGCAGAATGCCTACAAATGTAGTTTGTTTCAAAGTGACCAGATTATAGAGAATTTTATTCTATACCTTTTGAAGTTTTTACTATTATAAAATATTTGTTTATATTATAAAAATGTATATATTGCATACTATATTAAAATGAAAATCATAACTAATGTAATTCAAGACAATGTATTTAACAATAATATAAAAAGAAACACTAGGAAAATAATCCATAGTAGTATATATTTTAATATGAAAATCTTTGTCCAAAGTAGTCATATGCCTGAACCTATATGTACAATCCTACTGTGATTGAGAGTTTTTTCAGGGGATTATAGAGATGGCCTTAAGCAACTCAGTAACATTTTTAATGAAACAAAGTATAATCAGACATCAATTTCTGTGACAGTTGCATTCCTGGAAAAAACATTAAATATTTAAGTCACATGAAAAAATGTTTAGTATATGGTACACATGTTCAAAGCTTAGGAAAATGAGAAGGCTGTAATTGTCTAACAGTCTTGCCATACTATCCCACACATTTCAGTATTGTAAAACCAGCTGAGGGTCTTCCTAATCACAGAATTTTAATACCCTTTTATTGTCATGACAACCAAAGTATCTCATAAAACAAAACTTCCCAAATGTCACCAACTGAAAGATGGTCTCTCCCAATTAAGACCAAAAATCTAAAGTTACTATCTGGTAATAACTTACTAGGTTTATACGATATGTTATTTTCTGTAATTATATCCCCTACACAGCATACTAGTTGGATTAAAGAATGTATGAATAAACAAATGATTGGAACATAAATTATAATCACCACCTGATTCAGTGGTGGAAAGTCAAACATTCATCTAAGTCTAGCTCCAGTACATTATTAGCTCTTTGATCTTAGGCAATTTATATGACCTCAGTCTCAAATTCTTCATCTGAAAATTGGGCACCGTGACCCTAGGGGAATTGTGAGGTCTAAAAGAAAGCAGTGAATCATGCAATGGTCACTTAGCACATGCTCTAGACATTTCTTTTCCATCCATCCTATCCCCACTCCCTGGGAACACTCAGGAGTTGCATCCTCTCAGGAAAGAGATTCCTTATACTTATTCCTCTTGATGTCTAATTTAAATTTGTTGTATAACAGTATTCCTGTTTCCCCTTGCTTCAACTCCACAGGAAAGGACAACATCATCTACCAAGTGTTTTCACCCAAAAGATCCACAAAAGGAGGGGGCTCCTTCATGAGATTCTTCTTTCCACTGGCATAGATCTTTCTTTGGGTGGGGGCTACCAGGGATTGAACTTAAGGGCACTTGTCTCTCGACCACTGAGCCACAACCCTAGCCCTATTTTTGTATTTTATTAGAGATAGGGTCTCACTGAGTTGCTTAGAGCCTCCCTAAATTGCTGAGGCTGGCTTTGAACTTGCAATCCTTCTGCCTCTGCGATTACAGGTGTGTGCCACCACGCCCGGCTTGGTGCAGATTACTTTAAGTTGCTTGAAAACAGCAAGCTTTCCTCCTTCCTAAACACAGCAGAGTAGTGATGACTAGAAGAACAGCACTTTGCCTGGGCTGTGCATAGCGTACAGTTATCGCAAATTTTTATTTATCATAAGATAATTTCATTTCATTTTCTTTTGACTGACGTGAACAACCTAAACAGAAAATCTGTTTTCAGCAGCCACTTGACACCAGTCTCTGCACAGTGATTCATTTAGTCCTTGGTTGGTAAACAAGGCGAGTTTTCCATTCTTGCTTGTTTCCAGCTATTGCATTTGTGTCGTGTGTTCGAGTGTTGCCATGTCTCCCAGGGGAGACTGTACTGGAAAGGAAATGGGTGCTACTGTTCTAATAAGCTGTTTAACTTTGCTCTCCTCTTTCATAGGAGATCACAGTAATCAGTGTCCTTCTGGATTCGCCTTAGACTCAGCTGGGCCTTTTTGTGCTGGTAAGTGTAGGAATAAATAAAGCATTTTTAATTTTATAAAATTGTCACTAATATGTATCATTTAGTGGACATCATCTACCATTTTTCTAGGTTTTTGATCATAACAGTTCTTCACCTGTGAAATGGGACATTTAGAGAAGTTGAGATGTAGAGAATTGGAATCACTGAGCATCAGGTGGCAGACTAGATCTGAATTTCAATTATTTTATAAATCCCATGCTTTGTCAGTGTTAGTGAGTGACCAAGTACAGAGGTGGAGAGAGCAAAGAGCACTAAACTTCGCCTAGCGGCTTGGTTGCCATGGGTGCACGATGGAATGATCCAACATGACATCACCAAACCCTAGAACTGCTAGGTGGTGCTATACAGTAGGATTGTGGACCTTTGAATAACCACTGACTTCATCCTACCAAGTCCAGTACAAGAGAATCTCAGAAAAATGAATAGCTATGTAAATGACTTAAGGAGCTCAAATTTGTGTACTCAGATTGGATTTCATTGCCCATAAGTGGAAGAAAATAACTAACGATGAAAGGGTGGTCTTCAGACTTCCCAAATTTCAGCTCTGCCAATAATGACCTTGGGCAATTTACCTAATGGGTTAGGTTTTTTCTTCACAATTTCAGAAGTTCCCAGCTATTGTTTCTGGGCAAAATCTCATGGCTGGGAGGGCATGGAGGAGAATAGCAGTTCTTTACCTCATGGTGACTGGGAAGCACAGAGAGAGAAGGAGGGAGGGGAAGAGACAGATGAGCCAGGAACAGGATATTCCCTTCAAGGACAAGTTAGGCCCCCCGCTTCCTGACGTTCCCACCATCTTCTAATAATGCCACCAAATTGTGAATCCCCCATCAGTGGATTAATCCACTGATGAGGGTAGAGTTCTCATGATCCAACCACTTCCCCGAACACCATCTGTGAACATTGCTGCATTGAGGACAGAGCCTTTGGGGGACATTCCAGTTCCCCAGTATAACCTGTTTGTCCTTCAGTTTTGTCATGCAAAATGACAATCGCATTCTCCTAGAAATTCTCTGAAGAATAAGTGAAAACTGGTTTAAAAAAAATTAGATCATAGTAAATGGTAAATACATTTTAGGTAACATCACTGTTTGAAAGTAAAATATTCACTATTGGAGATAATTTGGGGACCTCAAATTCATTTTTATTCCATTTTGTGGCACTCAGAGCATTCTCTTATGAAATTCGGTTCAGTGCATTGACTTCTACAAGCAACTGTTTTCACTGGACTGCTGTCACTCCTAGAAATCAGGTCTGCATGCTGATTGAGTTGTGTTATTTCTTCTTTCAGACGAAGATGAGTGTACAGCAGGGAACCCCTGCTCCCATACCTGCCACAATGCCATGGGAACCTACTACTGCTCTTGCCCCAAAGGCCTCACCATCGCGGCAGATGGAAGAACTTGTCAAGGTATTCACAGGGACACACTGAAGCCACGGGCAAGGAATCTTTGCCATAGGAAGAGCATGGTGGACCAGTCCTCTTCTCTCCTACTGCCACTGTCTATAGCTTGGCGATAAACAGAAAGGTCTTCATTGGGTTGAGAAAGAGGGTTTCTGCTAAGGCACTACCTTTCTGAGGGCACGCTAAAACAGGGGTGCCCAAGTGTCTCATTCAGGACCTCAGAAAGGCAAAGGAATATTTTTCAAGCCACCTGATTTTTAAGTGACCTTATTGATAAGTTGGATCAATTAGATTTCACACCAGGGTGCTGTGGGCTTGACAGCCATTTACCCTCCTGAAATGACTCAGCCGAAAGATGTCATCTTCTTACCCTTTTGTTTCTCAAGTGCTCTTTGCGTTCATTGCTTTCTTTATCCCCATTTCACAGCAGGTTCTTGGGTCAAGTTTTCTTTAACTCACCTCCGCTGAATGAATCCCTCCATTGTAGATATCGATGAGTGTGCCCTGGGTGGACACACCTGCCAAGCTGGTCAGGACTGCGACAACACCATTGGATCCTATCGCTGTGTGGTACACTGTGGAACTGGCTTTCGAAGAACCACTGATGGGCTGAGTTGTCAAGGTATAAAAAGGGTTGCTTTTTCTTTATCTTCATGCTACTAAGAATTAGACCCCTGTTCGCATCCTTCAAACTCTGTTAGGAAACTCCAGGGAAGATGATGAAGAATCATCAAGCAGGGGAGTCTCTCTGGAGAACTTAAACCAGCACCTCGTTGTACATGTTTTATAAGTTGAGCTTCTTGATAAGTTCTTATTTAGATTCAGTGTTCCACAGCTATTACATGTTTTATTGTAGCTCAGTGGTTTTGAATAACATCTGCTTGTTACTATGTACAACCCAATCTAATAGAACTCCGTTGTGTAAGACTAAATGCAGACCAGAATATTTATGGAAGTATAGTTTTATATAGACTTTAAGCAGAAAGTACAGGATTCCCATATGCCCACTCTCCCACTGTGTATAACTTCTCCCACTATAAGCATCCCACCAACAGTGGTACTTTTCTTGTAATTGGTGAACATACATGAACATATCATCCAGAGCCCACAGTTTACTTTAGGATTCACACCTGGTGTCGTACACTCAGTGGGTTTACACAAATTTGTAATGACATATCTACCATTATAGTGTCATACAGAGTAGTTTCACTGCCCTAAAAATCCATTCCCAGCCTCCCTCCAACCCCTGGCAATTACTGATATTTTTATCGCTCCATAGTTTTAATTTCTCCAGAATGTTACACAAATGTATACATAATGTAGCCTTTTCACAAAGGCTTCTGTCACTAAATAACATCTTTTCTTGGCTTGAAAGCACATTTCTTTCAGCACTGATTAATGTACCATTTTATGAATGGACCATGGTTTATTTATGCATTCACCTCCTGAAGGACATCTTGATTGTGTCACTTGTGAAAAATCCTGGTAACAGCTTTATTCATAGAGACCAAAAAAAAAAAAAAATCCCAAACTGAAAGTCTATCAATTTTAGAAAGAATAAAGTGTGATCCATGAATCATTGTATAGGCATGAGAAACCCCAGGTGTATAAAAGAGGGTGTAACTTTAGGAAAGATCATGTAACTGGAAACAAGCAACTGAAGAAAAGGGGAATAGGTTTATATATTTAGGTAAAGATATATGCTCGTGGAAGAGAGGTGGTGTTATTCATAACAAATTGTTAATGTTGCTTGCCTTTGGCAGGCAAGGAGGCCAAGCAAGAGGGGAAAAAAGGAAAAAACTAAACTGAGAAATGTTTTAAAAGTATCTGATCATGTTGACACACTTATGTAAGTTAACTCTGTGCCTTTTAAGAGGTTAAATTAACAGGTCCCAATTAGCAAACATACAAAATAAGAGCCACTCAGTAATCTCGAGTTTTGGAATGTGAAACGTGGACAGGAAGAGCCTAAATAATGATTATTCTTTGGAAAGGTTTCAAATCGAACAATAGAGAAGGTACAGGTGTTTGAGATCACATGATCCCACAGATGGAAGAGATTTGATTTTGTCTATGGGTTTGTGAGAATGATGAAAAGGAATGATTGATGGTCCAAATGCAGGAACACTTCTTGAATGGGCATAGTCTCTCTTCCTTTGGGACAGGAAGGGAGGAGAGACCGTACAAAGCACAGACAAGTGCTCAAGAATTTGGAGATTTCACACCTGCACTGCATGTTTCACTAAGAGCCAGGTGGTTTGGGGAAGAATTTGGCAATAACAGCAGAGAAGGAAAGATGTTGCTGTGATGAGTCCAACACAGGTGATAAAGATCTGTGTTAGACTATGAGCATCAAGAATGGGGAACAAAGTCAACTGCAGGAGACCTCATTGCTTGTTTTCCCTGGCTTCTCCCCAGTCTGTCAGCAGCATTGCAGGCTAAAGCTTCCAAGAAACAGGAATGGAAGCAATATGGTAAAATACATAAGGTGGAGAATTATTTCATCAACATTGATCTGTATCGCTAGTAAATATCCACCTTTAAGGAGTGTCAACGAGAGATCCCCTCTCCAGCAGTTAATCGTATCAGTTATTTAGCAGAGCATTCCACAGCATATGTATTAGATTCATTTTAGAGAAGATTTTAAAATGTTAAACATTTGGGATAATTAACTCAGGTTTCCTAACAGCATGAAGATTTTGTTTTGTTTAACAGATATTAATGAATGTCAAGAATCCAGTCCCTGTCACCAACGCTGTTACAATGTCATAGGAAGTTTCCACTGTGGATGTGACTCTGGGTATCAGCTCAAAGGCAGAAAATGCTTGGGTAAGGGCTTTGAATTCAAAGCAATGATAGCTCTGTAACGTCTTAATTCTGATCTAAATGCATATGTTATATCTAGGCACTGATTCACATGTAAGATACCAGGCATGCAATCCATGCAAAAAAAAAAGTGAAGTCAAATGCCCTTTTACATGTTTAATTTCCTAATTACATAACCATTTTTAAACATTTCCCCTACTGAGTTTTTTTGTAAAAGTATAACATGTACATAAACATTTTTAAGTGAATATTATATATATAAAAATTTTATTTTTCCAGGAAGAGAAAGTAGTTGGTATGGCTACCAGCTCGATGAAGCAATACTTTGTCTATTATTGTCATTCTGTTTTACAATGTGTTACATACTTTGTTGTATTTAAGCAGTTTAAGCTTACACAATGCAAAGGACAATTGTGTGTATTCATAATATCCTTAGAACCCAAAGAAATGGTTTCTCTGAGAAAATTATTTCTGCCATGTTTCCAATCTGTGTTGCCTTTGTTCTTGTATCAAGATGTGAACGAGTGCAGACAGAATGTATGCAGACCAGATCAGCATTGTAAGAACACTCGAGGTAGCTACAAATGCATTGACCTTTGTCCAAATGGAATGACCAAGGCGGAAAATGGAACCTGCATTGGTGAGTATCTTAAGGATTTTGGTCACCAAAATATCCAAACAACAATAGTTCAAACAAGAGATCCCTTTTAAAAACTAATGAGGGAGGTAGGAAGATGGCAGCGAAGGGAGTGCATCAACTCCGTGTACCGCGTCACTGTGAGGGAAAATGACGAGTTAGAACAGCTAAAAGCTATCTTGTTAGGAATTTCCAGCAAAATTGGGGTGCTCCAAAACCTAGTGGAAGGATTTTCATCGCATGAGGATCAGCTACAGGGGCTCAAACGTGAGCGATCTCTCCGTACGGAGGGTCACGCTGCTTATTCAGCAAATCGCCCCGCAGCTAGAGTCTGCTGTGCGCACTGGGAAACAACGAGCTAGCGGCGCAGAGATGCAGCGCTGCTGATTCTGCGGGCTCCTGCCAGCTGTGCATTTTCTGTGCTCGGAGCTGAATTCTGGGTTTGAGACGGGGGAAGGAAACGGTCCAGTTCGGTTCTCCACACTGGTCAGACCAAAGAGGAAGCCAGCTGTCACCATCCCTGTTTTCGACTGATCGCAGCTCTTTCAGCTATAGAACAGGTAATTTCAGGCTGACATTTGTGACAAATTGCTCAGACTTAGTGCTGAAGAACCCGCAGAAACTGCTTCTTGGAGCCTGCTCCTGTCGGAGCATGCACCAAGCCCGGAGAGGCCGAATTCTGGCTCCCGGAACTGCTCTGGTCCAGGGATAAAGAACCCGTGGAAACTGCTTCTCGGTTCGGGTCCTGCTGAATACTGTGGAGGCCAGAGGGGCAGAGCAAGGTAGGCAGACCTGCGACCGACCGGAGGAACAGGCCCAGCGGCCTGCCAGCATGGTAGACACGTCACCCCAATTGAAGGAGGGGCAGAGCAGAGCTGCCTCCTGAGCCTGGAACAGGCCCAGCGGCCCGCCGTTGTGGCAGTCACGTCACCCCATTTGGAGTAGGGGCAGAGCAGAGCTGCTGCCCGCGCCTGCAAGGTAGGCAGACCTGCGACCGACCAGCAGAACAGTCCCAGCGGCCCACCAGCGTGGTAAACAGATCACCCCAATTGGAGGAGGGGCAGAGCCGCTGCCCGCCCCTGCAAGGGAGACTTTTCAACTATACAAGAGCAATATAAATATATAGGGGGAAAGTTTCAAAAACAACAGTTTCACCAAGCAGAAAGAAACACAAGCAATATGAAAAGACAAGGAAAGAAAGGACCACAGCAATGCAGGTCAACTCAACTTTAGAAGAGGTAATAGCTGCAGCAGATGGAATGTCAGATAAAGAATTCAGGATATACATGCTGCAGATGATCTGGAGTCTCAAGGAAGACATTAGACAGCAAAATCAGACAATGAAAGATCACTTCGACCATGTATTACATAAACAAATCCAAGAAGCAAAAGATCAACTATACAGGGAGATAGAGGTAATAAAAAACAAACAGAAATCCTAGAAATGCAGGAAGCAATAAACCAACTTAAAAACTCAATTGAGAATACTACCAGCAGAGTAGAACACTTTGAAGATAGAACATCAGACAATGAAGACAAAGTATTTCAACTTGAAAAGAACATAGACGGCTCAGCAAGACTGTTAAGAAACCATGAGCAGAACATCCAAGAAATATGGGATAATATAAAGAGACCAAACTTAAGAGTCATTGGGATACAGGAAGGTATAGAGGTCCAAACCAAAGGAATGAGCAATCTATTCAATGAAATAATACGAGAAAACTTCCCAGACTTGAAGAATGAGACAGAATCCCAAATCCTAGAAGCCTACAGGACGCCGAATGTGCAAAATCATAAGAGATCCACACCTAGACACATTATAATGAAGATGCCCAACATACAGAAATAAGGAGAGAATTTTAAAAGCTACAAGAGAAAGGAAGCAGATTACATTTAGGGGTAAACCAATCAGGATAACAGCTGATCTTTCAACACAGACTCTGAAAGCTAGAAGATCCTGGAATAACATATTTCAAACACTGAAAGAAAATGGGTTCCAACCAAGAATCGTGTATCCAGCGAAATTAAGCTTCAGGATGGAAGATGAAATTAAAACCTTCCACGATAAACAAAAGTTAAAAGAATTTGCAGCTAGAAAACCATCTCTGCAAAACATCTTCGGCAAAACATTACAGGAAGAGGAAATGGAAAATAACAATGAAAACCAACAGTGGGAGGTAGGACAGTAAAGGGGGGGAAAATAATCAAAAAGGAAAACAAACCATGTTTAGTAACATAAATAAACAAATATGGCTGGAAGAACAACCCATATCTCAATAATAACCCTAAATGTTAATGGCTTAAACTCACCAATTAAGAGACACAGGCTAGTAGAATGGATCACAAAACAAGAACCAACAATATGCTGCCTACAGGAGACGCATTTGATAGGAAAAGACATACATAGACTGAAGGTGAAAGGTTGGGAAAAATCATATCACTCATATGGACTTCGGAAACAAGCAGGAGTGTCCATACTCATATCAAATAAAATAGATTTCAAGCCAAAGTTAATCAAAAGGGATAAAGAGGGACACTACATACTGCTCAAGGGAACCATACACCAACAAGACATAACTATCATAAATATATATGCCCCAAACAATGGTGCAGCTATGTTCATCAAGCAAACTCTTTTCAAGTTTAAGAGTCTAATAGACCACCATACAATAATCATGGGAGACTTCAACACACCTCTCACCACTGGACAGATCTTCCAAACAAAAGTTGAATAAGGAAACTATAGAACTCAATAACATAATTAATAACCTGGACTTAATTGACATATATAGAATATACCACCCAAGATCAAGCAGTTACACTTTTTTCTCAGCAGCACATGGATCCTTCTCAAAAATAGATCATATATTATGTCACAGGGCAACTCTTAGACAATATAAAGGAATAGAGATAATACCATGCATCTTATCTGATCATAATGGAATGAAACTGAAAATCAACGATAAAAGAAGGAAAGAAAAATCATGCATCACTTGGAGAATGAACAATAGGTTACTGAATGATCAATGGGTTATAGAAGACATCAAGGAGGAAATTAAAAAAATCTTAGAGATAAATGAAAACACAGACACAACATGTCGGAATCTATGGAACACATTGAAAGCAGTTCTAAGAGGAAAATTCATTGCTTGGAGTTCATTCCTTAAAAAAAGAAAAAACCAACAAATAAATTATCTCGTACTTCATCTCAAAATCCTAGAAAAAGAAGTAGAAGGCAAGAAATAATTAAAATCAGAGCTGAAATCAATGAAATCGAAACAAAAGAAACAATTGAAAAGATTGACAAAACTAAAAGTTGGTTCTTTGAAAAAATAAATAAAATCGACAGACCCTTAGCCATGCTAACGAAGAGAAGAAGAGAGAGAAATCAAATTACTAGCATACGGGATGAAAAAGGCAATATCACAACAGACACTTCAGAAATACAGAAGATAATCAGAAACTATTTTGAATCCTTATACTCCAATAAAATAGAAGATAGTGAAGGCATCGATAAATTTCTTAAGTCATATGACCTGCCCAGATTGAGTCAGGAGGATATAGACAACCTAAACAGACCAATATCAATTGAGGAAATAGAAGAAACCATCAAAAGACTACCAACTAAGAAAAGCCCAGGACCGGATGGGTATACAGCAGAGTTTTACAAAATCTTTAAAGAAGAACTAATACCAATACTTTTCAAGCTATTTCAGGAAATAGAAAAAGAGGGAGAACTTCCAAATTCATTCTACGAGGCCAACATCACCCTGATTCCTAAACCAGACAAAGACACTTCAAAGAAAGAAAACTACAGACCAATATCTCTAATGAACCTAGATGCAAAAATCCTCAATAAAATTCTGGCGAATCAGATTCAAAAACATATCAAAAAAATTGTGCACCATGATCAAGTAGGATTCATCCCTGGGATGCAAGGCTGGTTCAATATATGGAAATCAATAAATGTTATTCACCACATCAATAGGCTTAAAAATAAGAACCATATGATCATCTCGATAGATGCAGAAAAAGCATTCGACAAAGTACAGCATCCCTTTATGTTCAAAACTCTAGAAAAACTAGGGATAACAGGAACTTACCTCAACATTGTAAAAGCAACCTATGCTAAGCCTCAGGCTAGCATCATTCTGAATGGAGAAAAACTGAAGGCATTCCCTCTAAAATCTGGAACAAGACAGGGATGCCCTCTCTCACCACTTCTGTTCAACATAGTTCTTGAAAAACTGGCCAGAGCAATTAGACAGACGAAAGAAATTAAAGGCATAAAAATAGGAAAAGAAGAACTTAAATTATCACTATTTGCAGATGACATGATTCTATACCTAGCAGACCCAAAACGGTCTACAAAGAAACTATTAGAGCTAATAAATGAATTCAGCAAAGTGGCAGGATATATAATCAACACGCATAAATCAAAGGCATTCCTGTATATCAGCAACAAATCCTCTGAAATGGAAATGAGGACAACCACCCCATTCACAATATCCTCAAAGAAAATAAAATACTTGGGAATCAACCTAACAAAAGAGGTGAAAGACTTATACAATGAAAACTACAGAACCCTAAAGAGAGAAATAGAAGAAGATCTTAGAAGAAGGAAAAATATACCCTGTTCATGGATAGGCAGAACTAACATCATCAAAATGGCGATATTACCAAAAGTCTCTATAGGTTTAATGCAATGCCAATCAAAATCCCAATGGCATTTCTTGTAGAAATAGAGAAAGCAATCATGAAATTCATATGGAAAAATAAAAGACCTGTATAGCAAAAACAATGCTAAGCAGGAAGTGTGAATCAGGCGGTATAGCTATACCAGACTTCAAACTATACTACAGAGCAATAGTAACAAAAACAGCATGGTACTGGTACCAAAAGAGGCGGGTGGACCAATGGTACAGAATAGAGGACACAGAAACCAATCCACAAAACTACAACTATCTTATATTTGATAAAGGGGCTAAAAGCATGCAATGGAGGAAGGATAGCATCTTCAACAAATGGTGCTAGGAAAAGTGGAAATCCATATGCAACAAAATGAAACTGAATCCCTTTCTCTCGCCATGCACAAAAGTTAACTCAAAATGGATCAAGGAGCTTGATATCAAATCAGAGACACGGCATCTGATAGAAGAAAAAGTTGGCTACAATCTACATACTGTGGGGTTGGACTCCAAATTCCTCAATAGGACACCCATAGCACAAGAGTTAATAACTAGAATCAACAAATGGGACTTATTCAAACTAAAAAGTTTTTTCTCAGCAAAAGATACAATAAGAGGTAAATGGGGAGCCTACATCCTGGGAACAAATCTTTACTCCTCACACTTCAGGATAGAGCCCTAATATCCAGAGTAAACAAAGAACTCAAAAAATTAGACAACAAGATAACAAATAACCCAATCAACAAATGGGCCAAGGACTTGAACAGACACTTCTCAGAGGAGGACATACAGTCAATCAACAAGTACATGAAAAAATGCTCACTATCTCTAGCAGTCAGAGAAATGCAAATCAAAACCACCCTAAGATACCATCTCACTCCAGTAAGATTGGCAGCCATTATGAAGTCAAACAACAACAAGTGCTGGCGAGGATGTGGGGAAAAGGGTACATTTGTTCATTGTTGGTGGGACTGCAAATTGGTGCAGCCAATCTGGAAAGCAGTATGGAGATTTCTTGGAAAGCTGGGAATGGAACCACCATTTGACCCAGCTATTCCCCTTCTCGGTCTATTCCCTAAAGACCTAAAAAGAGCATGCTACAGGGACACTGCTACATCGATGTTCATAGCAGCACAATTCACAATAGCAAGACTGTGGAACCAACCTAGATGCCCTTCAATAGACGAATGGATAAAATAAAAATGTGGCATTTATACACAATGGAGTATTACTCTGCATTAAAAAATGATTTGGAGGGAAATGGATGGCATTAGAGCAGATTATGCTAAGTGAAGCCAGCCAATCCCTAAAAAACAAATGCAAAATGTCTTCTTTGATATAAGGAGAGTAACTAAGAACAGAGTAGGGACGAAGAGCATGAGAAGATGATTAACATTAAATAGGGATGAGAGGTGGGAGGGAAAGGGAGGGAGAAGGGAAATTGCATGGAAATGGAAGGAGACCCTCAGGGTTATACAAAATTACATACAAGAGGAAGCGAGGGGAAAGGGAAAAATAATACAAGGGGGAGATATGAACTGCAGTAGAGGGGGTAGAGAGAGGGGAGGGGAGGGGAGGGGGGATAGTAAAGGATAGGAAAGGCAGAATACAACAGACACTAGTATGGCAATATATAAATCAATGGAAATGTAACTGATGTGATTCTGTAACTTGTATATGGGGTAAAAATGGGAGTTCATAACCCACTTGAATCAAAGTGTGAAATATGATATGTCAAGAACTATGTAATGTTTTGAACAACCAACAATAAAAATAAATAAATAAATAAAAAACTAATGAGGAAGGTCAATTCAAGCTAACAAAAAAGTCTTTTTTTCAGTAACTTCTCACTTCTAGATTGATTGAGCTCCGAGGTCCCAATGTCATGGCTACGCCAGGAAATGCAGACTAAGGACCATTTTGCGCTCCTCCAATTACACATTTGGTTAATATAAATTTTTTAATGTCTCCATGAATTTATATTATCTCATATTTCTAATATGAAATTTAGCATACATATTTAGAACTTCATATTAGGGTTACAAAAAAATTACATTTATAGAGATTTATTAAAACTTCAAAATATAATTTATTGTCTGGTCATTGATTTGACATTTAAGAATATTTAGTTGTAAAATAATTATATTTTGCCTGAAGTTTATTCTGTGTGTCTAATCAGTATTGGACTACTGAGTTAGCAGATGTCAAATCAATGACAAGAAAATAAATTATATTTTCCCTAAGTTTGCTCTTTGTATGCCTATTCTATACCAGCCTACCCAAGTTAGCAGAGGTAGAAACTACAGGATTTATAAAAATAAACTGTCTATGGGGTTAAGTTGACCTACTCCCTCCACCAAAAAAGGAGAAAAGATACACAATTTAAGACAACATAAAAGATAAAAAATAAAGGGCATACAAATGCCCAAAAGAGTGACAATATCTAATAGGAAAAACCATCAAAGGTGTCATGGAAGTGATACATTTAAATATAGATTTCAATGACATAATAATTGATAGAGTTGGCAGGAAAAAGAAAGCAAGAAAACCTGTACAAGGGGAAATATCTGGGCATAAGGATAGACCATTAAAATGCTAGACATGTTAAAATGTTCAAGACAGCTATCTGTCCTTGCACAAGTCTTACAATCAGAGAAATTTCAAGTTTCTCATTGTAAAAATAGTAGTTTTTCTAAGAAAGAATCCATTCTGAAATATTCTTTAGTAAAGTTACAACATGTCTTAGTTTTGGTTCAGAACAATGATAGTAGCAGAGAACTCAGTATCATGTATAGTTACATGCCACTGTGATTATTTTTAGAAATAATGACCCTTTAAGTGTGTCTAAGATAATGAGGAAGGAGATGAGCTGAAAAGTCAGAAATCTATTTAAGAAGCTATAGCAAAAATCTAGCTCAGTGAGAATGGAAGTCTGGATATTTATGGTTTTGATGGAAAGAAATGGAATTACCCAACCTTGGTAACTGAAAGAATAATTAAAACTGAGTCTGATACTAGAGCCCTGATGACTAGGAAAACAGGAGTGTTGCTATCATAAATAAGGAAGTAAGGTTAAGACACAGGGGGCATGCTGTATTTGCTGATAAGACATGGAAATGAAGATGTCCAGCTAGCATCTGGAGGTGTGGTACCATAGAAGTGATGTAGTACTGTTGCCAGAAATCTGCACAAATGCTAATCACTAGTATAAATAAAATGGTCAAGTATAGAAAAGGGCAAGTATAGAAAAGGAGCAAAAGAAAAAACAAAGGCGAGAATAAAACTCCTTCCCTACCAGAGATCAGGGCCAGGTAATAACAGGCAGAGCCGGGACTTAAACCCAGGTTTTCTGAGTCATATGTTGATACGGTCTTAACCTTGTGGTAAGATACAACTTCGAGCAATTCTACAAATTTAATGATGCTGGATTTTGAGAGAGGAAATGTTATTACTTTTTATTACCTCCATGTTTGTAGACATTGATGAATGTAAAGATGGGACCCATCAATGCAGATATAACCAAATATGTGAGAATACGAGAGGCAGCTACCGATGTGTGTGCCCAAGAGGCTATCGATTGCAAGGAGTTGGAAGACCTTGTATGGGTAAGTTAATGGAAACTCATTGATTAATAATGCTACTGATACAGTGATCAACTGCTTAGGATCATTCTGTCCTCACAGGCTCCCCTCTTGTTATACCTAGACCAAATTACATACCATCTAAGTAGTTCATGAGATAATTTGGACACTTCTTCAGAGACTTCGTAGTGAGTTCAATTTATGTTGACATTTCAGTGATAATATAGTCACCCTAAGTGAATTTTGAACACCACACATGTCAAAATGAGGTTCTTATATAATTGCCAAGACAACCTAATTATCAAGAATATTTCATTATTTCTCTAAACACATTACATAAATGGATGCATTTTAAGCATCATGCAGTATGAAGGAAAATTTTAAATTTAGTGCACAATTTAAATGATTTGGTAATTATTATTTTATCTACCAAACATGTAGTATTTACTAGGTGCCATTCCTTGTGCTAAAAATATCTTGTTCAATTCTCCCAACTGCACATGATAGTTATCTCCTTACTTTCTATTATAATCAAATATAAAGTATCTCTAAGACGGTAACCATACACTACTCTAAAAGATCATTTCTTGATTACAAACATATCAATCAAATTGTATTATTCCACAAAATATGTAAGTGCAATAAAAAATATTTGTAGGCTTTTAAACACTAGCTTCCAGATTTGTACTATGCTTTTAAAATTGGTTGCTGTGCCAAGTGTGGTGTCACACTCCTGTAATTTCAGAGACTTGGGTGTCTGAGGAAGGAGAATCACAAGTTCAAGGCCAACCTCAAGCAACTTAGGTCCTATTTCAAAATAAAAATTGAAAAGGGCTGGGGATGTGGCTCAATGGTTAAGTGCCCCTGGGTTCAATCCCTAGTACCAAAAAAAAGTTATGGACTTGGTCAGTTTATGTCTTAGTAAGAAGAATTCTGTCTTCATTTCCTTCCTTTTAATCTTTTGGATAAAGTATGCTTGGCTTGATTATTAATTTAAAAATATTATTTCAAAAATTATAGAAAGTGTAAATGTCTATAGTTGTGCCAATATTCCTGCATCTGAAACTTTAATTATATGGAAAATTGGGGGTACTAGTGATAGTATGACTGTAAACTGGGGAATAATTTCATTCTTCCCTTCACCAAAAGAATTAAGATCTACATTAGCGTTTAAACTCAGATTTCTCTGCGTTCAAGACCACATTTTCTTATGTGATACTTTTTGTTTCTACCATTCGTGGCTTTGATTTGACACATTGTGTCAAGCTCATTCCTTTGTTATTTCAACAAATCGTTATTGAGCACCTCCTTCGTGCTGGGTGACGATCTAGGTTGTGAGATAACATTAAGCAGGGTAAACCACGTTTACCTTCCATGGGGAGAAAGAAGAATCACAAAGTAAATATGTAATGCAACTTCAGATTGTGATAGCACTCTAAGGATAAATAGAACAGGGCAAGGGGAAAGAGTGACTCCGGTTAGGTTGTGAACAGGATCCTAGCAGCGTGTGAGAGAGACCAAATGAAATGAAGGGGCAGGCAGGGGTCTATCTGAGCATGCTTATTCCAGACAGAGGGGTCAGCAGGGCAATGTCCCTCAGATGCTGTTGGAACTAGTTAGGCAGAGGGTAAAAAGGCCCCAATCCAGAGCTTAAACTTCTTCCAAATGTACAATGGGAAACACAGTCTTGAGCAGGCGAGTAACGTGATGCAATTTATATTTGGAAAAGATCTGCTACCGAGTCCTTTTAGTAACTATTATTTCGTGAAAACTGTATTATTTTGGGATTCCACACCCTTTTGCATCTTTGTTCCCAGAGGAAGCTATACAAATTTTCAACAAAGTAGCATGAGCCTACCTCATTGAACTCAGAAAGCCGAGTCTAGTGTTTCTAAGACTTAAAGTGACAACGTGATTCTTGCCATTGCATGTAAATGTGTCTACCATATTGGCCCAAACTGATGCCACATCAGAGTTGTTCTTTTCAGTCCAGGACACAAGGCTGAAAACAGTCCATAGGTCTGGAAGCTGTCACAACTGGAAGTAGAAAGAGGATGGATTCACAGAACTAGCATCAGGTTTTCTGAGCCACCTGCTCCAACATGAGTGTTTACATAAAACTTGTACAACTAAAGCAATGCTCAGGGACAGTCAGTCTTTCTCTACATTCATAAGGAGTGATTACAGCCTTCTCAAAATCCCACAGCAGATGAGATGTGCCAGCATTCCTGGCTTTGCAGGGTAACAATGTCTTCAGTTTGTTTCACAGACTGATTCTTTATTCCTGTGTCTTGTGTAATTTTTTTTCTCTTTTCTATGTATCATGCACATGAGCAGACATTAACGAATGTGAGCAAGTGCCTAAACCTTGTGCACACCAGTGCTCCAACACCCCCGGCAGCTTCAAGTGTTCCTGTCCCCCAGGACAACATTTATTAGGGGACGGGAAATCTTGCGCTGGATTGGAGAGGCTGCCGCACTATGGCAGTCAGTACAGTAGCTCTAGCCTCGCACGGTTCTCCCCTGTGAGAAACAACTATCAACCTCAACAGCATTACAGACAGTACTCCCATCTCTACAGCTCCTACTCAGAGTATAGAAACAGCAGGACATCTCTCTCCAGGACTAGAAGGACTATTAGGAAACCTTGCCCCGAAGGCTCTGAGGCAAGCCATGACACATGTGTAGGTAAATGTCAGCCATATTGCATTTCCTTTTGGTGGGCTCACTTCCTGACCAACGTGTAAGAATGTGTACAGCACCTGTCACTATTTGGGGGTGTTGAACTACATCTAATCTCAACTCTGGGACGACTCAGATTTTGGAGACATTTGCTCTGGAACCTAAAACTATTACAAACTTTCATCAAATAAATGATGTATTTTCATGTGTACGTTCTAATAGTTTATTGTGGTAGTTTCTCTTTTTGATCACCCCTGAAAGTGTTACTAAGTTTAATGCTATATGGAAATAAATGTCAGTGTATTCAGAATGTGATTTTTTTAAATAAGGTATATGTAGTGTCACATAATGAGATTATGGCTGCATTTAATTGATGTAGAAGCAGTGGGT
Source organism: Callospermophilus lateralis (assembly GCF_048772815.1). Classification (NCBI taxonomy): domain Eukaryota; kingdom Metazoa; phylum Chordata; class Mammalia; order Rodentia; family Sciuridae; genus Callospermophilus; species Callospermophilus lateralis. The sequence goes on along the minus strand of NC_135317.1, from coordinate 93,047,721 downwards.
TAAAAGTGACAGTTTTAGCTACTCAGTCAATTGTTCTGTATGGCAAGCAATATCCCATTGACTGTTGGTCACATGACCCCTTATTTTGTATGTTTGTATGTCACTGAAAAGATAATGTAAACCAGGACAAAATTAAGTTGTTCCCAGTGCTCTAAAATATGTGCATTTGATAGCTTTATTTAAACTCACAAGTCTATAATCTTCATTTGTTTGCAAAAATGAAGTGTTATTTCCAACTTAAGAATTGAGGCTTTGCTTTCAGTTAAGTTGGAAACATTACCATCTGTCATTCGTTTAACTTAATTTTCTTCGAGTATCCACAGTTTACACGTGGATAAGCACCAAAGGGAAATTAGCAAAGAGAAATCAGCCCCAATATTTGTTAAATAGGAAAAGAAAGCAAGGAGGAAAGAAAGAAATTCTGTTGAAATCCAAAACTCATTATGCCAGTCTCATTTTCTTACAATTCTTTTAGGTGTTCTACACTCTTCTTATTCTCTAAAATAAATATTTAACAGAATATTAGTAAACATTTAAGGATTTCTCTTCCTCCTAATTTCAAATTTAGGTGGTTTTTGGGTTTTGTTCGTTTTCCACTTATTTTCTTTCCCCTTCTCTAATCCCTGTTCTTGCATCATTATCTCTTCAGACATGCTTCCCTGGTCAACCTTAGGTGGACCCTGCTTCTCATATAACCTCTACTGCGTTGGACCCTCCATCCCTCTGAATACTCAGACTTCATCTTTTGTTCTTTAGGTTCACATTTTTCCAGAGCTTTTCTGTCTGGGAATCATGGTGTTTCTAAGACTTATTCTAATGGAACTCTAACTTGTGATTGAGTTCCCAGAGCTGAGGGCAGCACCATTTATGCTTCATACATTAATGTATTTATTAGTAATACTCTGCATTTTGTGCAACTTGGCCAAATAATAATGCAAAATTGCTAAGTGTGTGGACTCCAAACCATTCTGGTTATTGGCCATTTTTCTTACTACAGTTTTAACCCAACTGTTCATAAGTTAAATTTCTTCACTTTTCTTTTACTGACAGAATTAACATCCGGCATTTTGTGTTCTGGCTTGGTGTGGTGGCCCATGCCTGTAATCCTAGCAGCTTGGGAGGCTGAGGCAGGAGGATCTTGAGTTCAAAGCCAGCCTCCTCAAAGACAAAGCATCTCAGTGAGACCCTATCTCTAAGATACAAAAAGTAGGGCTGGGGATATAGCTCAGTGGTCAAGTGTCCTTGAGTTCATCCCCAGTACCCACCCCCACTCACACTAGTAGTCATTGTCGCTGAAAGGTTTTCATAGCATATTACCATCTCAGCCTTAGCTTCAGAGAGGCTCTTGTTTTAGGAGAATGAGGGTAGAACAGAAGAGTCTTTGTTTATGCTAAGATAGATTAACTAAACCACACATCCTACACCATCTAGCTGATTTCTTCTAATATATCTGAAGGTGCACGTCATTAAGTATGTTTCTCTGAGTTCTTTCTTTCATAACTGCTATTTCATTATTGTTGAGTCTTACGTTTTCCACCTATATGATGGCATATCAGAATTATCTCCCTTAGGCAGCCCTCCACTGTTCAAGGCAGCTACTGTTTCAGAGTGAGGATCAGTCTTTAAGAATCTAAAGTAAAGCTGGGTATGGTGGTGCATGCCTATAACCCAGTGGCTCAGGAGGCTGAAGTAAGAGGATCACAAGTTCAAAGCCAGCCTCAGCAATAGCAAGGTCCTAAGCAACTTAGTGAGACTGTTTCTAAATAAAATATAAAAAAGAGCTAGAGATGTGTCTCAGTGGTAAGTTCCCCTGGGTTTGATCCCCAGTACAAAAAAAAAAAGCATCTAGTAAGCTTTCACAACTAGTCAAATTGCTGGATATTTAAATTTATTTGGGGGCAATGACCAAGTTTGGAAATTTCTTAAAATATGGTGAGTATTTTATATCATTGGGACTAATAAAGAAATTTTCAGACAGCTCTGTAGTTGTGTAACAAGAGCCACTTACAATAAACACCAAATGCCTTTAATTAACCATCTGGGATAGACAAGTTACCAAAGATTCACATTAACACTATGGAATCTTGTTAGAGTTAGGCTGAATTTTACCTTTGGAAGGAATTGATTCCAAGCTTTAAAGGAAGAATGAACATTAGAGTGCTTCTAAGTGCAGATATCATGCTTGGGAACCCTTCCTGTGTTGAGAGTTTTTATATTAACCACTTGGAGTTCAACATTTTAAATTTTTCTTGCAATTTTAGGTTAAAGCAAATTTCAAAGGAAAAAAGTAATAAGAGCTCACACAAGTTATGAAATGAATGCTTTGATAACAAATGGTGTGAAAACATTGACAAATGTTTGATGAATATTTATCATTAACAGAATTTAAATAATTGCGGTTGTGTTTTCAGCATGTATAAAATATGCAAGGTGAACAGATCCTTTTCTTCTGAATCATCTCCCACTCTTCACTTTGACTTTAGTTCTACCCTACAGCACACCTGTTACCATTTCATGACATGTTCTCTCAGTCCTTGAATATGCACTAACCAGCAGAGGGCTATGAGAAAATTGAAATAATAAAGCAAAATATAGTCAGGACAAGAAATCTTAGACATCCTTTATACTGAAAGCAAATCTCAATTACTTTTGCATTATCATCTATTCTCACTCTTTCTATTGCACTTATGAATTGCTTTTCTTCATATGAACCATCTAGCAAATTTGGAGGTAGGGTAGATGGTCTTGAAAGGATCCAGCTGAGATCTTGAGACGTTAAATGGACTCCTGAAGGTAGAGTGACCACACATGCCTAGTTGCCATCTGTGCTTGACAATTTTACAAAAAGTTTGATGAATAGTTCACAAAAGTAAAAACATTCCCATTTGATTATATCCGTACATGGGAAAACTATGCATTGGTGTTAGTTGGAGGTCATGCAGAGAGAAAGAGACAACTACAATTTAAAATAAAACCTAGTAACTCCATTTTCCATTTAATCTCGAGACAAATTATCTTTTAGGTAAATTCTGCCATGCTGTGAAGAGTTTAGTTCTTTAGTGGTTTAGGAGCATATATAAATCTGTCACCTCTCTCATTTCAGTCTAACTTATTTAACCAATAAAAAACTGACCAGTTTGGGGCTTCAGCTTATATATGCTTGTAAACATAATATAGAGATTTTCATATTTTAAAATACAGTGTATATTGTTTGATATGTCATGTTTTTATATAACGCATATTGATGTAAAACAGCTCTAATCATTTTTAAACACAGAAGTATAAAATCACCAAGACATTTTTCTCTCGTATGCCACCAACTTATTTATCAAGGGCTGTCACAGCTTGTGCTTCCGTTTGACCTGTTATGCACTCTTGTTTTCTGAACAGATATTGATGAATGTCAGAACAGAGACACCTGCCAGCATGTGTGTAAAAATACAATTGGAAGCTATCAGTGTATCTGCCCACCTGGTTACCAGCTCATGCTCAATGGAAAGACATGCCAAGGTAAGGAAATGCTTGAGTGCTCACTGCTGCAACTTCACATAAAACCAGGATAGCAGGATGTGAGAAGTATTGTGAATAATTCTACTCAATTCTCCTTCCCCATGCCCATGCGTCAGACTTATGTTTCAACACTGCTTCTGCAAGTGGGAGAAGCAATAAGAAAGCAGTTAAGGGAAATAGTTGTGAATTATTTTTGATATGGTCTTACTTGAAGGAGCAAAAATGCTGAAGCCAGTTCACATTTTATATTTTTAAAACCTTTTTCCATAGTTAGCTACAATGGGAGGGGAAAATGAGACGAGTACCTCATGTTTACTAAAGTGTAGGGCATGACTTTATTTTTTTTCGCTCATTAGACTTATTTTTAGAGCAATCAGTGAGCAATGGATTAAATAACCCATTTAATGATGGGTACAAATGATGTGGGACAGTTACGTGCTGGTACTGCAAATGCAAAAGGTTTAAATTTAAATGAATAGATAAAATCTTCAAGGGAGGACTGTATCTTAACAGTGTAATTTAAGACAGTAAATCAAATCAAAGTACTAGCTTACAGGTTCTATAACAGATTTGGGAACAAAGTAAAGTGGTAATAGAAAAAAATCCATCTCTGTAATTCCCTTTTTACACAAAAATGTTCAAGAACTGTACTTTGGTGTATATTATATTACAACAGATATTTGATTAAAAAGAAGTTACCTTGATTCAGATTTTAAATGACTTAACAAAAATCGAGAAAGTTTCTTAGAGATTTTTAACAAAAGTGAAGAATATTATGTAGGTCTTATGAATTTTATTAATTTCTGTCATGTACAAACTATATTCCTTTGTGAAGGATAACAGGTAAAATCTTCAGAAGAGTACTTTATCAGTAGCAAGCAAATTGGGACTATTTGGTATTAACAAAAAAAGTTGCTAGAAACGCTCATGGAACCCATGTTCCTGGAACTATGACCAGGGTGAGAAATGGCTTCACTTAGTTACCATGAGCAGCTCCCATCCCACCCTCTTACACTCTCTGACAGTCCCCAGTTAAGATTGTGGGATTGACAGGGAACCAGAATTCAATGATAACCTTTGCTCCCACTCAGTTACTAAATATTACTAAGAGTCGACCTCATACAGAATATTTTACTGAGATATAAAGTACTAGAATAACATATTTATATTACAGGGTGGTGTTTTTCCAGAGCAACTGTTACTTCATTTGAGTCAATAGTACAGATACATCAAGGCAATCATTTGTACCTATTGTACAGATAAATAGTATTAATTCTCAGAGTGATTATGTGATCCTCAGGATCCTAAAACAAATTAACTACACTTCCTATATGTGCACCAGACACCTGGGAAAGAAATGGGGCAAATACTGTTGGATACTTGAAATAACCAAACCAACTGCAAAACTTCTTAGCCAGATTAGAAGAGTTCGATCATAACATATGCAAGAGTTTTCCTCTTTTCTAAATTTGGCCTTTTTTTTTTTTTTAAAGTTGCCCTTGTCACTCATTGACTTAAGAGTTTTTCAGCTTTTGTTTGCTCTATGGAGTGAAAAATACCGTGAACAAATCAGAAACAGGAGTCAGTTGAAATGTTTGCAATTTAAATGAGTTACATATTTTTGTGGATTTAAAAAATAAGAGAAAACAATAATACCTTTTGAAGAAGACTTTAAAGAATTACATTGGGGGGGTAGTTAGAAAATGAAGCATTTATGAAGAACAAAAGACAGCTTTTAATTCAGACAGGACTTTTTTAAAAGCTTTTTATATACTAGTGATAGAACTGTCAATAAGAAAAGGGAAATTCTTGTCAAAAGTGGAAATCACCATACTGTAAAATGAAAGCAAAATACACAAAGCTTAGCCAATTAAGATTTGCCCAAGAAGTGAAGAGAAACTAAAAGATACTTATGCTAATTTTATGCACCACTAATCTAATTCTAAAAATTTAGAAACTCTATATTGGCCTTGCATTTGAAGTGAGTTCTCATCTGTCCTTGTTTTATAAAAACTAATCCATAATATTCACCAAAAATGTGAATTACTTTGTACTATTCTGACATTTTTAGTATTTTCATCCTAAATTATTTTTTGAAAGTATCCAGAAACACTTGGTTAACTGCATTCATATCTTCCAAATATATCAGTGTGAAATTTTTCAGCTCATTTTGGGATTTGTTTCTGATAGCCATAATAATTATAAGCCCATAGTTTAATTTCTATAATATTCTTTAAATATTTAATAAAAACTAAACATCACTACATTGTTAAGTGATTTCTTTGTTTTTTAACTTTCTTCTGTTTCATTGGTGCATTATAATTATATATAATAACAGGAGTCATTATTACATAGTCATACAGTACCTCCCTCCTTTCTTGTTTTAGTGTTTGATTTTTTTTTTTGAATTTTTTTTTTTTTTTTTTTTTTTTTTTTAAGAACAGTGAGGAGAGTGATTGGGGGCTAAATGAGGCTAATTAGAAAAACTGAGGGGAAGTTTTGTTTTTTTTTTTTTTTTTTTTTGTACTGGGGATTGAACCCAGGGTGCTTTACTGCTGAGCCACATCCTCAGCCTTTTTCATTTTGTATTTGGAGACAGGGTCTCACTAAGTTGAGCCAGCTGAGGCTGGCATTGAACCTGGATCCTCCAGCTTCCCCAGGCTGCTGGGATTACAGGTGTGTACCAGCATGCCTGGCTAAGTTCAAAGTCAGATAGCTGTATATAGGCACTTCTAAGGAGCATTCCACTTCCTTAAGTGATTGAATAAACCTAGATCCTGTGTGCAGGAGGGAAAAAGTACAGTGAAATAAACCCAAATCAGTTCTCCCAAGAGGTGCATCCTGACTGCCCTTCTATCATGAAATAGGTGCTGGCCGATGGGTACCTGTTTCTTTAAGTTCTGTTTAATTGTCCTTAATTCTAGTGTTTTAATTGTTTCTCCTTAACATCTCTGTGCAGAAAAAAACAACAAACAAAAACAAAATAAAGATCATTTTGTTTGCATATTTCCCCCATGTTACTATTACAGTAGGATGAGCCTCCTCTGCCACCAGGTGAGGCTAGACTGCACAGACTCGGGTGAACTGTGCTCCTTTTAGTCAAATTTAAATAGCTTGGGGGTCATTCATTTCATCCTGGACCTTTTATTCTTTATTGTGTCTCTTTCCTCAAGATCTGTACAGTCTTCCCAGACTTTACAACCTGACTTCTTTTATTTCTACTATCCTACTTCCCACTTACAATTTGAGCTTACAAAACATATGAGAAGGTTCCCTCACATTTTAAAGAGGTTCTTTACTTTGCAAAAGCATCCACAAGTGTGCTTTAGATTTTTTAGCTTGTTTGTAGTGCATTTAAAATATTATGTGCTTTACAAAACTCAAGTGTACTCTATTTTTCAAATATAAAAGACACCAGGGAGCTCTTAATAGCCCCCTTCTCCTTTTATAGCTCTTATTTTTTGAAGTTTTTTTTCAGAAATCTACACCAGGGAACATGATTACCATTTCATGGTTGAAACTTAGGTATGACACTGAATTCACTCATGAGAAGTTAAGCCACCATATTGCAGATATCCACAATGGCAGCTCATTGGGCTGTCTCTGACCCCCCCTTTGCTCTGCCTAGATGTGGATGAGTGTCTGGAACAGAATGTACAGTGTGGGCCCAATCGCATGTGCTTCAACATGAGAGGAAGCTACCAGTGCATCGACACGCCCTGCCCACCCAACTACCAGCGGCATCCTATTTCAGGGTATGTCTTGCCCTCTCCTCCCATACAAGCTTCTGAAAAATCCTTCATCTCTCTCCAGTCTGCACCCTGTCTTTGCCCATGTTAACTCATAGACTTTCCACAAACTCAAGGGGGTTGTGGGGTGACACTGTGTTCCTTCTTCAATGAATGGGCAAGAAGTGAGCTCAGCGGCCACTGCAACCTATGCCATCACTTTGGGCTGCCAAGGTTTCCCAGAGCACTGTCCCCAGCACAAAAACACCGTGTAACCAACATCTAGAACTCTACCTCTGCAGAGAGCATCTTAGGGGTGATAGAGCCTGCCTTTCTTGGAAATGTCCCAGTTTCCATTTGTGAAGCCTCAGGACTAAGTGCTCTGGGCATGTAGAGCACTCCAAGCAGTACCTTGTCTGTGGTTAGGATGACTCGCCCGGCAATGGGAGGATGGAGATGAGCGCGGATGAGTCAGTAGTCTGCCCATGCTTGTTGTCTTGCTGACACTTCCTGCTGTCTCAGTCTTTGCTGGGTTCTAAATAAACTGTTTTATGTTCTCCCTCCTCTTTTGGAAATGTTATGCCCAGACTAGGTACCAAGGTAACAGGATGCTTGAAAACAGTGATAATGTTCATTCTGGATGGTGCCTACTAAGGAGAAGAGGTTCTTAAAGCCAAATACTCATTGGGGCTCACACTCGGTTTGACTCTTGGTCATGCCTACCAAGTTAAGTGTGGTTTGCCCAGAATCCACCAAAAAAAAAAAAAAAACCTATTTGTAATTGGTCTTATGGGAATAGGAAAGTAGAAAATTAGAATTATGGACTTATGAAATGTCTAGAAATACTATGACTAAAGAATCCATATCTTCTTCGATGGTCCTCTGCTTTTTTTTTTCCCTCCCCCCCTTCTCGATTTCTGGCAACAATTTGAAAGTCATCATAACTTAAAAAGCAGTCAGTGTGGGCTCTGGAAAAAGAAAATATGGTTTTTAATTTAATTATCTTAAATAATATGAAAGATAATTACAAAGGAAGTTCTCCCCCAGGGCCAGGATTTTTAGAAAAATAAGCCAAATATCAGTGTTTCGTATTTCAGCTTTCAAACAGTGTTGGGATAGATGTTATAATTTTAAAAATAGCTTGTATTCCTCCTTTTAAGAAGTATTTGTTTCCAATATATGTACAGATGCTTTTGTTTTCAAAACTGACTTTTCATTTCAAAGAAATGTACACTTGGAGCTGGGGATCTCAGCAGTAGAGCATCATGAGACCTTGGTTCAATCGCCAACGAGCCCCACCAGATGCTCTCTGCAGAGGTAGAGTTCTAGACATTGGTTACATGGTGTTTTTATGCTGGGGACAGTGCTCTGGGAAACCTTGGCAGCCAAAAGTGATGGCATAGGTTGCAGTGGCCCTATGCAACACACGGTATTTGTGCTTACTTCAAGAGTTCCAACGTTTCTTGCTTTTAATGGAGCAGAGAGATGGATACTTGACTCTAGACCGTAATCTCTTAGCCATCTGGCATGACTTAGTAACATAGAGCCTGGGGTGAGCCTTACTGCTCTTGCAGTCTTACTGGCTTCTGCATTTAATGCCTAAATGTTGTCATAGTCGCCTGGATCATGCTGTCTCCAAACCAGATAACTTTGTATATTCCATGTTTGTTGTCCTTAGGTTCTGCCTCAAAAACTGTCCACCCAATGATTTGGAATGTGCCTTGAGCCCATATGCCTTGGAGTATAAACTTGTCTCCCTCCCATTTGGAATAGCTGCCAATCAAGATTTAATCCGGCTGGTTGCATACACGCAGGATGGAGTGATGCATCCCAGGACAACTTTCCTCATGGTGGATGAGGAACAGACAGTTCCCTTTGCCTTAAGGGATGAAAACCTGAAGGGGGTGGTGTATACCACCCGGCCACTTCGAGAGCCAGAGACCTACCGCATGAGGGTTCGAGCTTTATCCTACAGTGCCAATGGGACCATTGAATATCAGACCACATTCATCGTTTATATAGCTGTCTCTGCCTATCCATACTAAGAAACTCTCCAGAACCTCTTCACACAGTTAAACCACATTTTATTCCTTACAGTCAACTTCGCCTCAACAGTTGCAAACTTGGCAACTTGAAAATGGTGCTCTCCTGTTTCGTGTGCCTTCCTTGATACTGCTGAGGTATTTTTATGCTCCCACCATGGTCATATATTTTAGTAAGGTCTAGAGGAGTCCCTTATTATTTTCTTTATTTATTACACTGGAGCAGTTACTTCCCAAAGGTGATTCTGAATATCTAACAGGACATAGCAGTGATGTTTATAAAACAAAATGAAACAAAAACAACTAATTCAAAGTTAAATCGATTTTTGAGCATTTGACTATTTACAGAATAATAAACTAGTTGCTCTGTGTTTTGATAAAATCTTATGAAATAATGAAAAAAAATTTTTTTTCAAGTACTGATACTTTATAATAGGACAACTATTTTCATTTAAGGCAGGAGAGGGGAATACCACATTTTGCAAATATAGTACCACTACCAGAGAGTTTAACTCCAAATGGTGCTTACCTTGACAGAACATCCAAAATAAAGATATCATTTTTATTGATTTGTTAAATCATCTGAACAACTTATGGTAATAGAAAAATTTACGTTGTCCCCAGCTGATTGTCAATGGCATGGATTTTGCTCTAACATTTTGATCCAATCTTTCAGTTAGCTACCGTAACCGTAACTTTTCTGTCTGTCAAGGAAAACGATTTTTTAAAATGCCAATAAGACAGGTTTATTTTTTTAATCTTGTATGTTCAAATTAACACATTAAACGTCAATACACTGTACATGGTGGTACCAGACTCTGTAAGCAATTGCCAAGATGTATTCTATTTTTATGAAGTGTATATATATTACCTTAGTATGTATTTTCTATATAATATCTTGATGGGCTCTTTTATAAAATTATTTTATATAAAAAACAATGTCACAATAAAGTCACTCTAAATAAAATTTTTACAACTTTTTTCTGAACCTGAAATGTGTTTCCTTACAGCTGTAACAGATTTATGGTCATATATAAATATGTATACATCACAACAGCCCTTGAAATAGGTGGTATTATTCATATTTTATAGGGCCCTTGGACACAAATAACTTAAGCACCCCTCTTTAGGCATCACAGCTTGTTAATGGCAGAAATGCCCTCCTTTATCTCCTCAGACTTCAAGTCAAATGATGTCTTCAGTAAGAGTTTCCTCAGCCACCTAAACAGTGACCTTATCTCTAGTGAATCTACCTCTCACCTGTGATAGATATTAAACTAGTGAAGGCCAAATCATGGTCTAGTATTGAAGGATTTCTACTTAGGATCACATTATTCAAAGAACCCTGAAAAATGTGTCTCATCCGTATGTAGTCAGGCAGGTGAGGCTCTCAGTTAAGTTTACCAAAGAACAGTGTATTATAGAATGCTAGTCCAACAAAAGGTACTTGGAGTCAAAGGCATTTCAGAGTCACACAAGTTTAAGAAGCACTGCATAATATGTTCTATAAGATTTACTATGAACACTGTACATTTAAAGGATCTTAAAAGTTCAGTAACAAGTTGTTCAAGCCAACCTTTTCCAAGGTATTTAATCATAAACCTCCCCCCCCCAATATATTGTTATATCTCACTTAGAACTTGGGGGAAATGCACTGTACTTGAATCAGTATACCTGCTTTACTCCTCAGCCTTAGGACTTTCAATGGCTAGGCACATTGGCACGTGCCTTTAATCCAAGTGGCTCAGGAGGCTTAGGCAGGAGAATCAAGTCCAAAGCCAACCTCAGCAACTTAGTGAAACGCTCTCTCTAAATAGAATATAAAAAGGGACTGGGGAATGTGGCTCAGTGGTTGAGTGTCCCTGGGTTCAATCCCTGGTACCAAAAATAAATAAGTAAGTATTGATGGCATGCCCGTTTTGTCCTTTGTCCAAACCCATCATTCCATGATTAGGGATACAATAACCATCTTGTAATAGTGTAGCAACAACTCTGAGGACAAAAGCCTACATAATAACCATAGAGAAGGAAGGTAGATAGGAAGGGAGGGAGGTTGGGAGGAAGAGCCTGGAACCTTCTATGATAATGTTGAATCATTTTATTTGTTTTTTAAAATATTTTTTAGTTAGCACATAATAAACAATTAGAGGTATTATGTCTAAGTATCAAACACAAGACCTCGCATGTGCTAGGCGAGCACTCTACCATTGAGCCCCACCCCCTGTTGAACCGTTTTATAAGCCCTGAGATGGTTACTCCAGGACTTCTAGTTTGAGATCAATAAACTATTACTTATTTAAGCCAATTGTTTATTGAATTATCTATTGTCCTCTAAATACATGCATGCCTACAGAAACCCCTTTCCTTCCCTGGTTTTTTTTTATTTATTTTATTTTATTTTAGCTATAGATGGACACAATACCTTCATTTTATTTATTTTTATGTGGCACTGAGGATCGAATCCAGTGCCTCATATGTGTGAGGCAAACGCTCGACCACTGTGCCATAACTCCTGCCCCTTTCCCCTGGTTTTTTCCAGCTATATTAATTGAACTACCATTCATCCAGTTACTCACACTAAAACCCTGGGAGTGATAATCCGTCACTTTCCAAACTCCGCATACGAAGTCCAAAGTAGGACTCTATCATCCCCACTGCCATTCTAGGCAAGGCCACCATTGTCCCATACAGCCCACTCCTAGCTAGTTCCTTTCTCACTCCTGCTCTGCGATACGCTCCACTTTGTATAAGGACTAATGGTTAAAGACATCTAAGAGATCATGGCACTCCATTAAAAACTTTTCATTTCTAGTCTAGAAGTGTTCTCTCTCTGTTGTGTCAGTTTAGATAAGCTAGAACTCCATTTTGTTTCTCTGTACCATTCAAATTGTGGGCCACATGAGACATTTTGCATGAGATCTGGAAAGTAGAAATGAAGCTGTGGCCGTGTCACTTTTACACTGAGAAGGTCACTGCAGGAGTGGTAGGTACTATTTCAAGTCACATACCTTTTCACTATTAGCTTGTCATGTTGGTGTGGAACACTGGAGAGCCCACAACTGTCCTTACTCCCACTGAATCCTTCACGTTCTACAACTCCTGTGCCAGATACATGTTCATTTCTGTGACAAAGAGCCCCAGCTTTTCTTGCATGAGACCCCCATTGTTGAAGTTGGAGGGTTAAAGATGATGAGAGACTTCTCTGGACAGAATTGTGACTCCCAAAATTCATCTGTTACCCTAACCCCAAATGTGACCACATAGAAAGATAAGGTAAATAAGGTTAAATGAGGTCACAAGAGTGTGATCTTACTATGATAGGATCAGCATCCTCATGAGAAGAGACATCTGTTTATATCTCCATTCCACCACAACTACCATATGACAGCAGAGTAAGGAAGGCAGCCCTCTCTAAACCAGAAAAAGTGCCCTCACCAGAAACCAAGCTCCACCAGACTTGCTAGGCTCCACCCCTTTCAGAAAAGAAATTTCTGTTATTTAAGTCATATTTTGTTATGGCAGCCTAAGTTGGTTAACAGAGAACAATGCATGGGATGTAGCTCATTCATGGGTTTAGGTTTACTCCTCCAGATCAATTTATTGAAAATGGAGACCATGAAAAGGTTACTTGTTTGCTCCTTGCTTCTAAGTGTACTGGAGAACTTGGAGACAGAAAATAAAAAGCTCAGGGCTTTATTTCCAGTTAAAGATTTGCAAAAGGGATGTGCATTGAGTGATGACCCAAAAGAAATTCTCCATGGTTTCTAAAGTTCAATCAAGTTTTAATCCTAAGAGTGGCTGAATTGTAATACAAATTAGATTCACAAACTCAAGGACTTTGATGCCTAAGCTATGGCACTGATTGAGAAAGAAGTACGGTCCTAAAATTTTGGACGAAGACATGGGTGCAAATGTTGATAAAATTGTTTTGAGCTTTCCAATTTTGACAACAGAAGCATCCAGAAACACCCATTCTTCTGTGTGAGGAAGTTGTTCTTCCTTGCCTAAATAACCTGCAGTGACCTTCTCTGAAGTCTCTCGTCAGGGGCTGACACTGTCCCCAGAACCTATCCCCATCACTCCTCCTTTCCTCTGGACCTAAAACCATGTTGGTGAAAGCCAATAACAACAAAATTTAAATGAAGCTTGTATTGTGCCTGCCTTTTTCATTTAGTAATTTATTTCAATTTGTTGAAGTGACTATCTTCAACAAATTGGGTATTTAAAAAAATTTTTACCACAGATACTTTGATAAACACTGCACTGAACACCATGAACTACAAATTATAAGCTATGATTTCACAGAGAAGGAAGTTAAAGCTCAAAGAGATTGATCTTGCTTCAGAGGCACATTGCTCTGAAAAGTGGTGAATCTTTTCACTCTCCTTTAGATCCTCTTGGTGTGGAGCAATGGGAGACCCACAGCTGTTCTGCTTCCCACTGAGTCCTCCTCCATCTTCTACAACCCCTGCACCACATATGTGTCTGCACTGGGGAGATGCAGAGCATCCATAGTGGGAGATAACAGAGCTAAGATTTGGATTCTGGTCCATCTGACTGCAAAACCATAACATTGTACAACTTTCTGAGTAAGGAAATTTCTCTGCAACCTCTTCAGAAACATCTGCTTACATCCAAGCATTCTAATTACAGTGTGGATGTGAACCATAGCTTCTCAGATTGGCACTTCTACAAAATCCTTCAAGTCTCCTACTGGAGTGGGACCTCAACTGGAGACTAGTTGCCAATATCATTCATCCTTGAAAAATCATCTATTGGAATTCAGCTATGAGTAATCTGGGGGTCTGATCTATTGTTTTCTAAACATGGATTAACCTCCTCTGAAGAGTCTGAAAGAGATTTAATGTCACTAAGAAATTTAAAAAAAAGAGAAATCTAGCACTCCATCTCTCCTATGCTACAGGCTAAGGTTTTAAAATCATGTTTAGGTCAACTGAAATCAAAGAGACAGGTTGAAAACTGGTTATGTATCAGAAGGGTCTCAAAACCTGAGATATCCTGGCTTTCCCAAAAGGCCAACTGCAGTGGCCCCTCTCATTACCAGAGGTGAGCCAAGATTTCCCTGAGTCCCAGTTTACTTTTGCAATGCTTATTTTCCAAAACTTCCCATATATGTTCCCAGTTTTCCATACAATAGCATTATCATTACCCAATTTTCCCCCTATTTCTACCTATGTAATATTCTCCTTTCCACCTTGACATACAGAATTCTTAGCCACCTTCAAGCCTTGTTTAATGCCCAACCCTCCATAGTCATCCACTGCCAGCTGCTCATTGGGGGATTTTTTTTTGGCTCCGCCCAGGTGACCCAGCCAATCGGCCTCAAGAGCAGGAGGAGTGGGGGGAGGTTCAGAGGCTTGTGGGAAGCCGGTAGTGGCAGTTGGGCTCTGAAGGTTTTTCCTGAGGAGCTATTTTGTTTGGCGTGTGTGGTTTTAAAAAATCTACGGTTTCATAAGCAAAAGATATCTCTTCCTTCTCCGAACTCAGATGGTTTTTCTCTGTACCTCTCCTATGACACTTCTCACTTTCTACTTTATATTATGGTTGTTTGGCACATATAGCTTCTCCTCTACTAGAGAGGGTAGTAGTAGACTGGAGTCACCTCTTATCCTCGACTGACCTTAGCACAGAACATAACTAATACATTCCCACACACCAGTATAAGGATAGCTGACTAACTGAAGGACTGAATTTAGATAAAGAAAGGACGGAGATCTTTGATGATCAAAGTTAGCCATAGAAGTCATTCAATTATCCACATATTTATTCACTTGAAAAGTATTTATCACATTCTTACTTTGTGCTAGACTCACTGATAAACACGATGAATACAAAACTGAAAAGACACTTATAGCCCAGTGATAATTCACATGTGAAAATAAATGATTATAATTCATTATGATAATTATAATAAAAGTTCGTACAACGTACAGTGGAAAAAACAGTCCTCAAAGCAAGTTAGAGACCACAATTCAGACAGGAAGGAGAAAGAGGAGAACACATGCTTCCCTTTAAGGGAATTTCTCAGAAGTTCCCATATAACACTTTCACTTATACCTCACAGGTCATAACTTAATACCTACAAGGGAATACAAAGAAAAATAACTTCTTAGTTGAGCTCCATGCTATAATTACGAAAAAGAATGCTACTATGAATCTCTGCCACAAGATGCCAGGAATTTGAAGTAAGAATACAGAGTGAGAAGGGTTCCTTCCTCCAAAAGCTGTGAAATAAAGAGAGCATATCTGATGATTACAAACAAAAAACTATGGGTCTATTGATTTCATATTTAATATAAGAACCAAAATCTATTGGATGATTAAAGATAAAGAAAGACGGAAAAAATTGATAGAGCA